>NC_052058.2:4515270-4849548 GCF_903992535.2 Arvicola amphibius | reverse complement strand
GACACCACATGCTTTGGACTTAACCATTGTCACATGAGCCTTTGTGTAGGGATACTTAAAACCCAAGTCACCACCAAACAAAGGGTGAGGAAGACGAGAGACCATTATCAAAGAGATCAAAGTTCTCACCAATTATTAAGCCCAGTGAGCTCCTTCAGAAGGCTTTTCTACTTCTTGTGGTGGTTTTTAATAAGAATGCCCCCGTAGGCTCATAGATTGTGGTGGTTTTTAATAAGAATGCCTCCCATAGTCTCATAGATGTGAATGCTTAGTCGCCAAGGAGTGGCGTTATTAGGAGATGGAGCCTTGTGGGAGTAGGTGTGGCTTTGTTGGAAAAAAAAATGTGTCACTAGGGGTGGGTTTTGGGGTTTCAAATACTCAAGCCAGGCCCAGTGCTTCTCTCTCTTCCTGCTGCCTCTGGATTCAGACACAGGACTCTCAGCACCATGTCTGTCTGCATGCCATCATGCTTCCTGCATGATGATAATGGACTGAACCTCTGAAAATATAAGCAGGTCCCAATTAAATGTTTTTCTTTACAAGAGCTGCCATGGTCATGGTGTCTCTTCACATTGATAGATCCCTGATTAAGATACTTCTCATCAAAAACGTTTAAAAGACAATTATACATATTTATTTTTCAATGTATTTCTGTGGCTCACTACCTAAGACTACCCACAGACGGCAGCTCTGGAAAATGTGGGACCTGAATATGAAAATGCCCTGGGCTGACGCAGAAATTGTCCTTCTCCAGACAGACCAGAGAGAACCACCTGCAGCGGGGTCTTCTGTGTTGAACAGGACCCTTAATGACTCATGACATTTACCTGGTGTGACAATTAGCTCTAACTATCCACTCGACACATATCATCTAGAAAGAGTCTCAGTGAGGGACTCAACGAGGTTGGCCTGTGGGTGAGTCCTGATTGTGAGACTGATGTGGACAGACGCTGCCCAGTGTGAGAGGCCGCATTCCTCAGGCTTACATCCTGGTTCGTATGGGAGTGGACAAGGAGAACTGAGTAGTACATGCCTGATTCCTCTCTCTGCTCTTGATTGTGGATGGGACTGGATGCTCAAATTCCTTTTTGCCTTGACTTCCTTGCTATGGTAGACTGCAATCTGGGTTTGTGAGCATAAAGAGACTCTTCTCCAAGTTACTTCCTGTCAGCGTGTTTAATCACAGCAGCAGAGAGAAAACTGGAGCCTTAGACTGTCTTGGCCATTCCCAGGTCAACATTTCCATGTTTGCAGATTCTGCTCTTAGCAAAGGAGATTCCATTTCAAGAGCAATCACTTCCTGAGTCATCCAGAGAAATATCAGGGTGAAGGAAGATGGACTCAGACATAGGGAAGGGGCAACTGTACTCTGGGTCCCTGTGAAAACGGCTCCTCTCCGAGTTCCGGGGTCGGTCACCAACATGAGCAAACCTGGTCCCTAGAAGACTGGATGTGCACCTCACCAAAGGCAGATGCTAGGAAGCCTTGGCCTTTTAGTTCTGAATCCTCAGTGTTTTGCTTTCCAGTAACCAGTGTCTTCCCCAGTTAGTCAACCTTCTATGGCAGTAAGCCCGATGGTTTGGAAGGTCCTGGAGAGGAATCTGTATCTCCTATAGCATGGGAAACTTTGAAAAGGACATCATGCCGTCAAGAAGGATACAGGCTAGGAGGGAGGAAGCCAAGGTATTTCAAAATGACAGGGCTCAGAGTTCTTGTAAGAGTAGAAGCCCTGCTTTATCTTGCTTAGCTGTGCAGGGGCAAGGTGGGGGAAGCACTGGGCTCCTCCCTCCATGGCCGTGGCCGCTGCTTAGTGTGGGCCTGAGCAGTCCTACCTTTTTGCATGAGTACCTGCTCATGTAACAAAGGGTTTCCAAAGGCCGTTACAAAAAATGTAAGTGCTTGTTAAATAGAGAGCTGGGTAATTAAGCTCATTAGCAGCAAATAATTTGCTCAGCTTGCTGAAGGTCGCTGGCTCTGGGCTGCCCATCGAGCTTAAGAGGCAAAGGGGAGGAGGTGGAATCAGAGTAGGGAAGAGGCAATAGGGGGTTCCATGTGCCCCAGAATCAGCCACTCGTCCCTTTCCCACTCTAAAATGGCTGGGGAGGAGGAGAGGCAAGGTGGGACACAGAACAACGGCCGGTAGGCTGAGCTTACCTGTCTGTGCAGAGGGTCATGAACGTAGGGTAAGCGGGTTTTAGATAGTGGGGGACCCACAACAGCAGAATCTTTTCTGCAGACTGTATCTAGATACAAAGACCAGCCCTGGGAACACCTCTCTCCAAAATCTACATACTTGTCTGAAGATTGAGAGTCTTTGTTATGCATTAGCTACCAGAAAACATAATGCGAAGTATTCTTGTCTCTGCGTCAAAAGGAATATTTCATCCTATTTGTCCTGCTTTTAAGCTCCTTGTGGTTCCCAGGACTTAGAAGACAACACACACTTCTTTGCTTGATGATTCCTAATTTCTTCTTGGGCCAATGCCACTCCTGCATTCTCTCTCAGAGACGCTCAACCCTTCAGACCTCTTTTCAGCACATAGTGTGGAAAGCTTTCTAGACTCCCCCCAGGCAGGTGAGACACTCAGCAGGCAAAAGGGACTCTGGGCAAGGGTGATGCCGGAACCCACCAATGCTAACTGGATATAGGAGAGTGTGTATATTAACCCAGCACTGCTGTGGTGAGCTGCAAGGCAGAGACAGGAGAATTTCCCAGATGCTCCCAGGCCAGCTATACAGTGTGACAGAAACAAGAGAGATTGTTTCAACAAGGTGAAGGGAAGGAACTGGCTCCCCCAAACTGTCCTCTGACCTCTCATACATGCCATGGTATGCATATACACAGCAACAACAAAAGTTGCCTGACCAAACCCTATGCTTCCTTCAAAGACCATCTCAGAAGTTGTCCATTCTGTATAGCCCCTTTGACATACTTGAACAATGATACCTGTGCCCCTGCAGCTAGTAGGTCCGCAGCACTGAGCTGGTCATTCTACACTGAGGTGACTGTGTTGTTTTCAGAGACTACCCCAAGTCTGTGCACTCCTCGAGGGCATGGCAAAGGCAATGTCTCCTAAGTGTCAATGCCATCAGTGCTAGAATCAAAGGTAAAACTAGTGTGGGCATCTCAGCTTCTGGAGCTCGCCCTGCTCCTGCTTCCACCTGTTCTACTGGCCAGTGTCCCATGTCCTCTCCATCCCTCCGGCTGCAGCCAGCACAAGGAGGATATCGGCAACGCTAACCACACTTCTTCACCTTCTCTCTTTGCCCTCCAATCAGACTCTATGGCCGGTGTTTTTCTCTCCTCTGCCATCATCTTGATGGATGGACCTCCTACGCCTTCTCGTCTGCCTCAATGTATCCATAAGCTAAACAGACGTAAAGAAACACCCCTGAGTCTTTTTTGTAGAAATATTACATGTTAGCAAATGTGTAATTAGTATCCATCAGTCATGAATTGTGTAAAACCCTAAGGGGAAAATGATGATAAAAACACGTAGACCCTGCTCCACAGTAATTGTTCATCTAATAGAGGGGGGAAATGCACACGTGGAAACTACGACCTTTAAAACATGTCAAGGGCTATACAAACACTAAAGAGCGGAAGTGTATGTGGGTGTTCACAATCGGTGTCATGGTGTAGAGACTGAGAAGCTCTGACTTGTCAAATTGTTGAAGATCCTGTGCAAGAACTCGGCCTGGGACCAGTGGCAGAAATGATGGTCTAGCTCTTAACACCAAAGGGACAGTAGTAGGGCACCTGCAGAGCCTGTCCAAGGCCACAAAAGAAGCCGATGAGGAGGGGTGCAGAGCAGGGCTGGACCTGGTTAAGTGCACATTGGGGCATGGTAGACAGCCACTGGCCTGAGCTCTCAGGAGCACCAGAAAAGCTCCTTATAGGGTAGGCAGGCAGCCCAGGAATCCCGACCCATAGAAGCCAGCCAGGGTGTTCAGCGCTGTCCAAGAGGATGCTGAAGGCAGATAAGGACCACTGTAGCACATGATCTTCTCCACGCATCATCCACAGGGTATGCAACACACACCACCCACACACACACACACACACATGCGCACACACACACACATACACACACACAGCACACACAGCCACACACACACATACACACACACAGCACACACAGACATACAGACACACACACACACACACAGCACAGACACGGGGCCGGGAAGGGGTGAGGGAGCGAGAGAGCGCACTGCACATTTGGGGAAATTCTTTTTAAATACAAATAAATGTCTTAGAGGGTTTTTTTCAGGGTCTTGAAATACTGATGTGTTTTCGAAATTGCAAAGAGGA
Organism: Arvicola amphibius; assembly: GCF_903992535.2. Lineage (NCBI taxonomy): Eukaryota > Metazoa > Chordata > Mammalia > Rodentia > Cricetidae > Arvicola > Arvicola amphibius. The sequence continues at coordinate 4,845,233 of NC_052058.2, read as the reverse complement.
AAGTAAGTAAAGTAGCATTTTCCAGCCTGTTAAAGTAAAACATCTGATATTTTACCAAGCATTATACTGAACTTGTGTAATAAATGCTGGAAGCAAGCAAAGATGTCCATCCCTTACCAGCCCCAGCTCCCCTAAGTTTGGAGACCGTGGATGCTCCCTGCCTGTGTCTGATTGATCAAAGGAGGAAAGAGGAAAGGAGCTCAGAGAAGAACTATGGCTTATTTTAAAATCTTAAAACTCTTTCCTGGTGTTATTATATGTTTCTTTCTTACAAATGTCAGTCATGAAAAGCACGAATGATGGACAAACTTTCCTGATCTAGCTATAGCATTGATATCCAGGCTGCTTTGACCTATTCAATAATATACACAGGCCAGGGTGCTCCTCTCAGGAAACAGGCTTTGATTTTGGAGCTGTGGATTTCAAAACAGGAAGGACCTAAACCGTGAGAGTCATCTACAACTCTTCCTATTCTTACTCTACTGGCTTCTCATTAACTCGGAGACCTAAGTGCAGGTTAGACCACCCTCAGCTTGCACGCGTTCACTTAGGACACTGTAGACCTTAGCCATCTCCCCACCCATTGGCATAAGCAGAACACTGGCTGGGGCCCAGAACTATCTCAGCTTCAGTAAAGAGAGCTGGCATCCAAGGCATGTCTGCTGCTGTGTTAAGCCCTCAGACTTGCCTCTGACCCCTCCCCCACTGTGGTGGGCACAAAGTTCTAGCTTTTATAACACTGGTGGGTATTTTGCCAGGCCCCGCATGTCCCTTTTCAACTTCTTTCCAACTGTGCATGCTCCCACCACCTGGCCAGCCTGCCTCAGTCTCCCCTTGTAGCTTCGCCTTTTCTGCCTTCCTTGGCCATGTTCTGAACAGTTCGTCTGGCTACAGAGTTCCTTTTCACATATTCTGGCACTTGTTGAGCTTGAGAGACGACTCTGGGCACCACTCCCCAAAGGTTAGTCTGCTAGCCGATGCCCCACCTGAGAAGGCTGATGGGCAGAGCTCCTGTGAATGGTGGCACTGTCGGCCCCTCTGCCCCCACCAGTAGGGGCACCTTTATCTCCAGGCTGAATGGGGGAGCACAGGAAATGCTCTCCAAAGAAATCAAGCCAATCTGCCTAGAAGGGCCTGGAGTTCCCAGGGTGGAAGCTGATGCCGGAGAATAGGGACCGCCTTGTTTTGGCATCCGTCGGGGCATGGATTCAGATTTCTGAGGGGAAAAAAACAACCACTGAATCCTAGACTTCCAGTGTTCACAATACACCTGAAGGGAAGCCCATGATATGTTGTGGGTCACACAGGGACCAGAAGTGGCAGAAGGAACCTAGGAAAGCTTTCTATAGGAACCAATTGAATGCTACTCTTAAAAGCAAAGGACAACCACAGATTAATAGGCATGGAGAGAAACAAGGAACAGCAGAGAGAAGAAGACTCTGAAGGTGTAAGGATGGACATTTAAATCATCATTTCTCTCTTCTCTCTTTAATGTGTGTGTGTGTGTGTGTGTGTGTGTGTGTTTTACCTTCATATATGTGTGTGCACTGTGTGTATACCCATTTCCCATAGAAGAGGGTATTGGACCCCGGGAACTGGAATTACGAATGGTCAGGAGCCACCCGGTAGGTACCAGGAATTGTACCCTGATGTGGGATTCTCCTCTGTATGCTGTGAATATAATTGGTAAATAAAGAAACTGACTTGGCCTGATAGGGTAGAATGGAGCTAGGCAGAGAAAACTAAACTGAATGCTGGGAGAAAGAAGGCAGAGTCTGAGAGAAGTCATGGAGCCTCCTCTGGAGACAGATAGACTGAAGCTTTGCTGGTAGGCCACGACCTTGTGGTGATGCACAGATTAATGGAGATGGGTTAAATTAATATAAGAGTTAGCCAATAGAAGCTAGAGTTAATGGGTCAAGCAGTGTTTTAATTAATACAGTTTCTGTGTGGTTATTTTGGGAGTCTGGGCAGCTGGGAAGCAAACAAGCAGCCTCCTACAACAGTACCCAGGTTCTCTTCAAGAGCAGTAAGTGTTCTTAACCATTGAGCCATCTCTCCAGTCCCCCCCCCCCCAGTTCTCTCTATTGAAATTTACAGAGCTCTTTAAAGCAAAGCCATCTCCCCCAAGAGGAGCCATCTGAGTAGCAAGCATGCTTTTTGAAGCAATCAAAACCAGCCTGGAACCCAGCAATGCAACTGGCTCTAAAAGTTTTGTCCATCTTGGCTGAGGAAATGGGCCCACAGGTAAAGGTGCCTGCCACCTACTATGGAGACTAGAACTTGTTCTTGGCTCTCACATAGTGGACAAAGAGCAGCAAGGAAGAAATTTCAAATCTGACTCATAACATTTCCACTGGCAGGCAGGGAATAACCTGCTAGCATTGATAACAGATTTTCTGCAGTCCAAACGTAGAAGGCCACATGGATAACAAGTCAATAGTTAGGCTCAACACTGAGGCAGTTTATTAAGAATTCCTATTTAATATCAGTAGATCTGTCCTCCAAGGCAGGCAAAATGTGCGTCTCCCATAGTGCACCTCAGGTCTAATTAAAACAGTTTAGTTAGGCAGGGAGCAAAACTCAGGGGAGGAAAGTTGGAACAAGATGTGAGACTCAGAAAACAAGTGCCTAGTAGGAAGGAAGAAGTGCACCCTGGCATGCAAAGTGTGCTGTTGGTTCTTTGCCATGAGTAGTAAGGGCTCTAAGGTAGAAGTTCTAGTAGCCAATGCTGTTTTAGGGTTGGTCAGTATGGAGATGAAGAGAAACTGGGCTAGGAAACATCTCGAGAAAGATTCATTTGTAGCTCTTTCCTCTCTATCATCTGCTTGCCTCTCTGTCTCTCTAGCTATCAGTCTCTCTTTATCTCTCTCTCTCTACACACACACAATCTATCATCTATCTATCTATCTATCTATCTATCTATCTATCTATCTATCCATCCATCATCTGTCTATCTCTATCTGTCTATCTCTTTCAGGAAGGCTAGTTTGGGCTGTAGAAAACAGGTAGTCTTGGTGATTCACACACACACACACACACACACACACACACACACACACACACACACACTCTCTATCCCAAGAGCAAATGCTGCTGGAGGAAAATGCAAATGAAGACATAGCAATTAAGCCAGAGTTGTGCAAGCATTAAAACAAAGGCATCTGGGAACAAGGCAGCACACCCTGAGAAGAGATGGACAGTTCTTCCCACAGCCCTGTGACTGCTGAGACAGGTAGTTGTGAGAGGGATCAACTCCTGACACCTTGGCCTTTGGGAAGCGAGATTGCGAAGCAAAAGTGTGAAAGCTCCTGGGGAAACAGGGACAGCAGTGGGGAGAAACAAGGCATGAGGTTCCAAACTCAGGGATCGGGATTTCATGGGTCTATTTAAAAATGTTTCCTATAAAAGTGGGATAAAGTATTTTGTTTCTTTTAAAGATAGAAAGAAGAATACAAAATCTAACCAAACTACCATAGACATAAAACTTAAGTTGGAAAGGAGTCTCAAAAGTTCTCCAAGTTATAGAAGACGTACAATACACAGAGGATAGTAACAGCTCAGGGGAGATGTCACTGTGGTCAGAGCCCTTCCCACAAAATTATAAGGACCAGAGTTTGAATCCCTAGAACCTGGGCACAGGTGATCATGGTGGCTCACCTATAATCCCAGCATTCAGGATGCAGAGACAGGGGATCCCAGGGACAGGTGATCATTGTGGCTCACCTGTAATCCCAGCATTCAGGATGTAGAGACAGGGATCCTAGGGACAGGGATCATGGTGGCTCTCCTATAACCCCAGCATTCAGGATGCAGAGACAGGGATTCTGTGGACAAGTGATAATGGTGGCTCACTTGTAATCCCAGCACTCAGGATACAGAGACAGGAATCCCAGGGACAGGGATTGTGGTGGCTCACCTGTAATCCCAGTGTTCAGGATGCAGAGACAGGGGATCCCAGGGCAAACTAGGTAGTCCGAGTAGCTGAAATGGTGACTTCTAGGTTCAGCAAGACATCTTGCTTCAATACATAAAGAGCTATCACATGCATATATGCATGTACCCCTCAGCCCCCACACATACACAAGAAGCATATAATAGTAAAAGAAATTAACAACATGAACTAGAAATAAAAAATGAAGAAGAAATAAAGAAAACTCGTTGTGATGTCTGCAACTCCAGCAATTGACTGCATGATACTCTCAAGAAGAAGAGAGAGAGAGACAGACAGACAGAGACAGAGAGACAGAGATGGGGGAGAGGGAGAGGTGGACACAAGCAGATATCTTGGGATTTCACCTAACCTGAGAGAGACTCTAGCCTAAAACACTGGGTAAAGAACACCTGAGGGATGCCACTTAAGGTTGTCCTCAGGTCTTCAGAAGCGGGCATGTGCACACACACACACACACACACACACACACACACACACACACACACTATACATATTGATGCACACACACACTATACATATTGATGCACATACACATATATACACAGCAATAAAGGGGAAAACAAAAAATAAATTCAATATTTAGATCATTGCAGTATTCCTCCTCTCTGCCTTGATAAAATCTGAGTGGATAAAGAAATAAGGGACTAGGAAGATGATATAGTGGTTAGGAGCATTTGCTACTCTTGCAGAGGACCAGGTTCGGTTCCCAGCACCCACATGGTGACTCACAACCATCCCTAACTCCAGTGCCAAGGGATCAGACACGATTTTGGGGAACAAAGTACGGATACTGTCCCATTTCTCCACACTGAACATCCAGTCCTAGAAGACAGTGAAGCAATATTTAAATGACATTTAAGAACTAAAAGCCTGACTCAGATGATTTAGACAAGACTGAGCTATGCATATCTAGTTACAGAGAAACAGTTTTAAGCATTAATATGAGAATATAGTTCAATGAACTGACTTTGATAAAGTTACTAGAAATGAAATTGCCAAAGCAAGGGGTAACTGAGGAAGGTGTCGTAAAGTGGCAGAAGTGCTAAATATATTTACCTACATAATCAGGCAAAACCAAGTCGAGAACTTTAGTAACAAACTAGATGCCAATATTATCGGTCCAGGCATGTAGAAATGATCCAACTGGAAGAATTTCAAGAGAATGAAAACCAGTAAATGACAAAGAAAGTTTAATGTGGGGAAGGGGTGAGCTGCACCGTTTCTACAACATCACATCCAGGAATGCTCAGCCATGCAAAGATAAATACAGGGGAGATCAGACCCAGCTGAAACTTGCAGGCGCCATCTCAGGGACACTTTCTGCAGTGCCATTGGTCTTCACAGCACTCCCAGAGGCCAGGCACCAGACTGTTCCTTTCCACCAAGATCTTAATCTCTGGGGTCAGGAGATGATGCTGGGGGCGGGGGAAGGTGCCTGCTGCACAAGCGTGAGGCCCAGAGTTCAGGCCCCAGCACCCACATAAAACCGAAGCAGCAGGGAGCACCTGTAGAGGCCGGCAACAGCAGGCAGATGCCCCAGACAGAACACTCTGGCCAGACAGCCTAGCTGAAATGGCTGGCTCTTAGTTCAGAGAGAGACCCAGCCGCAAAATAAGCATGGAAAGTGATCAAGGAAGACACCTGAAGACCAACCACCTCTGCCCTCCACAAACGTACCCAAAGGTACACACATGTGCCTGTACACACACACACACACACACACACAGAGAGAGAGAGAGAGAGAGAGAGAGAGAGAGAGAGAGAGAGAGAGAGAGAGAGAGAGAGAGAGAGAGAGGAGATTCACCCTCAAGTTCTGTCATCTGTTCATGTTTCACTGGGAAGCCCTACGGAACCTTCCTTCCTCATCCTTCATAGCGGAGAGACTGGCCTCCACACTGCGTTCGGTTCTACGTTATCCTAAGATACAAACACTGGATATAGGAGCAACGTAAAAGGCAACAAAGTCACCATCTCCTGTAGAGAATGAAAACCTGGATTGGTTTTTTTTTTCTCTTCTTTGTTTTTTTTGGGGGGGGGGGTGATTTTGTTTTGTTTTCTTCATTGCTTTGGGTCAACAGTAAAAAGAAAAGGTAACCAGAAGCTCCAAGTTGCATGAGAAAATCATGACCTAATATGAACTCTAAAATAGATAAATGCTGCTTGCTTTCTGCCTGCCTGGTTCGAATTATTAATAAACCCTAGGAGATTGAAATACAGCTATCCATCACCATGTACATGTAACAAACAGAAGAAACGGTATTACAGGGATACACTCTGGGGTCAGAGAGGGCTAGAGTGTGGGGGGATGTGGAGAGATGCTAGCTTCCAATGGAGCAAGAAACGGTGTTTCCAGTGAGTGTGTCAAGACATAAAGGTTTGAGCACACCATTAAAATTTATGAACTATATCAGTAGAACAAACAAGAAAAAAACATGGGACAATTATTAGAAGGAGATGGCAGTGGGGGAAGGGAGGGGAGCTAAGGTTTTTATTAAAATACTGTGTCAAAGGTTAAGAAATCAAGAGCAGAAGCTTAAGCACATTAATCAGATTTCTGGGCAAAACTGCTAGCACAGGAAGAGATGAGGAGGACCGTGGGGTGGAGGGGATGCTCCACTCTTGGTCTGGCACCGCTCGGCTTTGGTCAACACAGACACTATCCCAGTGGGTGACAGTTGATGTTAGGTTGTGGCTCAGCCTTCAGATGACATCTGCTTCTCAGTCCCTTCTGTGCTGCTGTAACAATCACAGACTGAGTTGGATATGAGGGACAGACATGTATTCCTCACCGCTTCTGGGGTCCTCTAATCCTGCTCTAATCTTGGCACTATGAAGCAATAATGCTCCTTTTCTGTCAGTCCCAAGACATGCCCACTCCACTGCTACCCTCCAGGCCCACGGAGAGCAGGTGCTTCTTCCTCATCTTTTGTGGTCTTTACCAGGGTTGCTACTCTTCATTCAATAAACACTTCCTGCAGGTGGACGAAGTGTCCAGGGTTCCCACAGAATTAGGAGCACAGTGGGGAACAAACCAGGCAAAACCTCGGCCCATAGAACATGCATTCAGTGTGCCAGGTTCCAGCCTTCTAGGACCCCGACAGTGTGTGTGGACTCTGGACTCCTCTGACGTGTGTCTCTGTGAAGCCATTATTATACTGTTTGTAAGTTTGGGAGTTTGGTAGGACACAGAACTCACCCTTTTCTGGTTTTCCTGCCTTCTCAGTGCCTCGAATACAACACACACTCCATAAAGACTCGATGAACGTATTAGTGTTGATTAGGATGGTACAAAATTCTATATTGTCTCAGCTTTGTTCCCTTTATTCTTCCTCCTTTCTAAATAAGCAAATTAAATTATCATTGTTCATGGAATCTATCCTCAAATACATGGATACGGTCCAAAATCATGAAAATGATAGGAAACTTCATAACAGAGCTGAGGTGTCACATGAACCTGACCCTCCAGTGAGGCTGGTAGAAGACAACAAGCATATAGACCAAAGGAGGCCAGTCGAGCGGAACAGAGTCTCGTCACATGGTGGTAAGGTACACAACCAGGTTGTCACCAGCCAAACCCCAGGACATTGGCTATGTGCACACAGAGTCTGTAGAATGAAGAGAACAGCTGGGTAAAGTTTAGAAAAGTGACATCGTTTCTGTTTCTTGCAGGTTAGACAGGAGAAAGATAAGCCCAGAGCAAAGCTGGTTTATCTGAAAAATACAGGGAAAGAAAAGGATAGCTTGACCGAGAGAGGAGCTGCGCATCTGTCTGTGCCTCTGTCTGTTCCCCGAGATCCAAAACGATTAGTGACTCGGAGCCTTTCAGGGATGGACTGGAATCCTGCACTCTTTTAGACAGTCAGCGGGAGAGAGGACGGAGATGGGGCAAGAGATAAGATTGAGGGCAGTCGCCTGTGCCTCTCCCAGCGCCTCCTGTGAAGCAGTCACGCTAGACAAAGGGACACTCATGTTTATTGTGAAGATGCTGCTGGGAAAAATCAGATTGCGGAACGGTGTCCCTGGCCAAGCTATTGTTCCCAACTGCCTCAAGGCAGAGGTTGCTGAATGGAGATCCCGAGCAAGGCAGGACCCAGAAGCCTGAGAGAAGGGTTTGCAGACTCAGACTCTAACACAAGATCTTTGTCCCTGGGAAGTGACCGGGCAGAGACAGATTAGAGGCAAACTGGTTTCTTTTAAAATACATACATAACTGTTTGAACCATAAGGTATCATCACCAGCATGCCAACAACACGGGCTGCAAAGTGAGGAGCTCTTCTTCTTGAAAGAGAGCAGGCAAGAGGGACTCTTTAAAGAGAAGGAGTAGGGGCTGCTGGAACCTGGGTCTCAGTGTTCTGAAGATGGTAGCTTTCTGTCCCAGTGATGCTTGAGGCTATTCCCCATTCCTTCCTTCTACGGAGGAGGGACTCATAGCAACTGTTCTGTTTCTTATCGGTCAGTGAGTTCTGGAAAATACATGCTAAGAATATATCCTAAAATCAAGCCCACCCTCAGGGACACATGATTCGGGTGCAGAGGCAGCAAGCAAGGGGCCCTGGGAAGAAAACTACACACAAAGGAGACAGAAGCTCTAAGTGTGATGGCTTGAACTCATGCTTGTTGTCAACATGACTTCATGCTAGAATACAGAAGGAGGGCAGGAGGAGCAGGGAGGAGGGAGAAACGGGTGACAGGAAATAATCCACTCGGCTTCCCATCACTGTAGTGAGCACCTAAGATAATTAACAGAAGGAAAAGGTGTTTCAGCTCAGCTTTGATGTTGAGATCCATGGTTGGTGGGCACTGCTGCTTCTGGGCCTTGTGGCAAATCCATGCCTTTTGGGGCAGGGGGCATGGGATGAAGTAAACTGCCTACCCCGGGACAATCAAAATCAAAAACGAGGGGGAAACAATGGATTTCCCACAATTTCCTTCACGGTCCTGTGGGGATGGGAGGGGCATCAGACTGGGATGTCAGGGGTGCTGGGTTGGGCATTGTATAAAGTTCCTGGGTCCTCCCATTCTCTCCACATTTCACCCAAGCATTTCCCACTGTTCATCCTATCTGCTAACACCCTACTAACTCACCTCCCACTGGGCTCCAGCGTCTAAAGGCTGAGCTGCTTCCTAGTGTTGCCAAGCTGAGAGACACGTGACATTTAACACTCCATCTTTTGGGAGACAGAGAGAGGGGAGACAGGCTGGGGACCGGTGGAGATGTAGTTGGTGTCATCTGGCCTTGAAGGCCAGAGAATTTTGTCCATGTTTGCCTTCCTTAGTACACCCCAGCCTGGGAAGGAAAGCCGAAAACCTTGGGGAAGTGAAAGCAGGGCTTCTGCTAAGGCCTCCCTTGACCCTGAGGCTTCCTGCCCCTTGGGGAAGCTCTGCAGCCAGAAGGTCAAAGCTGGCAGTCCAGGAAGATTCCTTCAGATAAAGACTGGGTGCTGATAAGCGTACTTCCTCCTGGCCTTCTGGGAACACTCCCTTCCCAGAACCCAGCTACTGCCCGCCCCCCCAAGCTCAAGGCTAGAAGAAAACACTTTCCCTGGGGCCATTTTGCTCCTGGATTTCTGCCCCCTCCCCATCATTATATTAGAGAAACTGGATGTGTGTGCTGGGTCAACCACACTATTTAAACCCTGCCTCAGAGACACATATTTCTCTGTCCAGTTTCAACTAAAAAGGGTATAGATGTGTGTTTCCCTAGAAAAGAGGTTACCCAGAGAACGGAAGTCTCAAAGATAAAAACCAGTAGAAAACCCTGCCTGGAGCATTTATAAAATCTGTTCTAAAAGCACTTACCGGTCGACTAAAGAAGGAGTCCCTTTGCACAAATGCATAATGTACGACTGAGAGACTTCTTTACCAGAACCCCAAGGTCTCCAACAGGGGTGTGTTTCAGACAGGAAAGCAAAGTCCCCAGAAAAGGGGGGAGGAGAATGTGCCCAAGCACCAGCATTTGGAGGTTTGCATGGAAAGACAAACTATGCATATCCAGGGACTTGCAGCTAGAAGTAGGTCCTCCAGCTAGAGGTTGACTGTGCAGGGCATGGGATGGGACACCTTGGAGCACATGGCAGAGAGACACCCAAGTTCCGGAGGCTTCTGCAGGAAGAAGGGGAGACTAAATGCTGCCACACTCTGCAGTCTGTTTGTAAGACTGGAGCTGGAAACTCTCATCATGGGAGCACTTTTGGAAGGAGAGGGGATCTCCTCACAGCCTCTTGCTCTTCTGGGATCTCCTCTGGTGGATGGAAGGAAAGGTGAGCTAGTTGAGGAGTATTGGATAACAAAAACAAAGGAGCCAGGGGCATCTGGGACAGTCACAACTGCAAAAAGAACCTTCCGTCTCTTTGGGCAGCTGACATTTCTCGGTGCCCACTCTCTGTTAGCCTCTGTGTGACTCGTATTTGTTACTCCAGTTACCAACTGTATTGTCAATTTGATACAAACTTGAGTCACCTTGGAAAAGGAACCTCGACTAAAGAATTTCCTTGATCTGCTTAGTCATGTCTTTGAGTCAGTTTTTATTGCTAGTTGATGTAGAAGGGCTCAGCCCACTATGGGAGGCACCAGCCCTAGGCAAGTGGGCCTGGGAGGTATAAGAAAGCTGGCCAAGCAAGGGACCATGGAGAGCAAGCCAGTAAGCACATTCCCCCGCGGAGTCTGCCTGGTTCCTGCTTGAGTGCCTGTCCTGATGCTCTTCAGTGATGGACTGTAACCTGAAAATATAAACCAAATGAACCTTTTCCCTTCAAGTTGTTTTTGATTGCAGTATTTGTCCCAAATAACCAAAAGCGAACTAGAACGTCATCCCCAGCAAAGGTGGATGACACCTGACTTTCATTCCTTCTTTCTAGTGGAGAAATTCCCAAAGCCCTCGTGTTCTAGCACAGGTGGATAGCTGTAGGTGCAGGCTAGCCTGGTCTACACAGTGAGTTTCAGGCCAACCAGGGCAACTGGTGAGCCCTGTTCTGAGGGGGGGGAGGAGGGATAGAGAGAGATTTTTTTTTTTTAAAGAAAGAGCAAGCGAGCAAGAGAGAGTCTTGCAAAGAGAAGTGGCGGGCCACAGGAAGCATCGAGGTGGGTATCCTCATAAACCTGTCTTCAATCCCAGATTCTAGAGCTGGGACAGACAGTGTCCCCTTCCCCGTGACCTAGGAGAGCAGCACAGACAGCTTTGATTGACCCACAAGTGAATGTGGTCCACACTGCATGGAGTCTGCCAGACAAATAGCCCCACATCTGATACTGGTGAGCTACAGCAGCCTGAAGGGGACTGGGAGGACTCCGGATCTGGGTCTAGGTTCTCTTTCTCTCCCTACTGCCTCTCCTTGCTGTCTGGGAAGTGGTCTACTGGAGAAAGAGCAAATTAGTAATTCATCGATGATCAAACAGAAACATAGCTTTCCTGTTCCCTGCTCTGAGAACCATGGTAAGAAATGACAGTAGCGCGAAGGGAACAGAGGTGATGGGCGCCTGACCCAGCCTGAGGGTGCAGAAACGGGGAGTCTGGGAGATGCCAGAGGGGACAGGACCCCACATAAGAAACAGAGGTGATGGGCACCTGACCCAGCCTGTGGGTGCAGGAACGGGGAGTCTGGGAGATGCCAGAGGGGACAGGGCCCCACATAAGAAACAGAGGTGATGGGCACCTGACCCAGCCTGTGGGTGCAGGAACGGGGAGTCTGGGAGATGCCAGAGGGGACAGAGCCCCGGATAAGGGCTTGGAAATGGGGGTGAAGTGCGTATGTGTGTGTGTGTGTATTGGGGTGTCCTTTGAGAAAGTCTGACCTTAGCTATACCCTTTAACACTACTCTGCCCGGGGCCATATAGTTGGTGAGCAAGAGGAAACACATTAGAAGCTCCAGCTTGTGAGCCTGAGGCATCCTGAGCCCACCCTGGACCTTATCTTTATTATACGCCCTTTTCACTCCCCTGGCTCTGCAGCTCACTATTCTGTGGCTCCCCAGCAGGAGAGGTGAGGTGCTCGTGCACACTTTATGTTGAGTGTGCACTGGTGAGGTCCTTTCTTACAACCCCTCCTTCAGCAGCCAGGGAGCTGCTCACCCGTCAGCTGATACCACGACTTAAATTTGCATACAAAGATTCCTGAGGTCTTCAAAACTACAAATGAGTTTTATGAGCCTGCATAGACTCCTGGGCATATGCAAAGCCCTCTCCTCTGACCACACATAAAATTCTCCTTTTTCCTTAGATTCAATAAAAGCTTGGGCCTCTTTTTGATGCTGAGGGCCTAAGGATCAGGTTTTTGCCCTTTGTTGGGGTCAGAGGTAGGAACTCCTGGGGCACCTGTCCTTTGACTCACCCCATTTCCTCCACAAGCTGTTCTCCAGACTTTGTTCACAGCAAAGTGAGCCACTCATGTCTTTAAAGGGCACCTGTAGAGCTGGGAATCAGGCGGGGTCCAGAAGCTTCTCCACACACCTACAGGAACCTGTGCGCTCACCTGCAGCTCACAAGAAAAGCCATGCCCTGAGGGCATGGGTGTTGGCTTTCTGTCTCATGCCAGTGAGAAACGTTTTTTTTTTTGTTTGTTTTTTCCCTATTAAAATAGCCCAACGACAAACAATATTCCCCTAGCCTCCCTCTTCCCCTTTGTACCAATTATCCAATTGCATCAGGCTATGAAATCAACTTTTCACCAGTTAGATGAGACATAGTCACCACCTGCCCTAGGGATCCCTGCTAGCGTGATTTAGGTGCTGGCAAATCCTTTTTGCAAAAAGAAGTCACCTTGCTGAATTGTGTCCACTTTGCTTGTTTGTTCCTTTGTGTAATGCAGAGATCATTCTGTCCCCAGCACACCACCCACTGGTGGGCATGTCCAGTCAGTTATTTCCCGAGTGTACGAGTATAAGATTGGACTGAGGCTCCTGTGATAGCCTTGTGGGAGAATCCAGACCTTCAAACACACCACAGAGAGGGGCTGGGGTGGGAGGAGGGAGGTGAAGATGGCTTCATCTGAGACCAAGTGCATTTTCAGAGCTTGTCCTTTCAGCCAGCTGGGGCGGGTAGAGAGTACCCCAGAGTGTACCCCACACCGTAGGGTGGAGGAAGAGATGAAAAGGGAGTAAAGAGAAGCGGCCATGCAGGAACCTCCTAAGCCTCAAGCATGGCTGCGCAAATACTCCACCACTGAGCCACATCCCAGCCAGAGGCAGGATTCTCTGAAGGACACACAGACCTTGGCCATTCCTCTGTGCCAGCCAAATGTCCAGCTGCTTATGCAGGGTTCAGCCCAGATCTGCTTCTAAAGTCCAGAAAAAGAGGGGGTGAGGAGTCTCAGGTGAGTCTCCTCAGATTTCAGGAGCCAGGGGGAGGAGGAATGCCTTAATAGGAATTTGGAATTCAACACACACTGTGACAATTCTATCAAGAACTACTGGCCTACCAGGTGATGAGTCCATTCCTTGGCTTTAGCTATTTCTTTCTATCCTTCTCCTCTCTCAACATGGGGGAAAAAAGAGAACATTAATTAGAGGGAAAATTGTTGGTCGCCTAGGGAAATTCCCACCTTAAGGAAGCTCTGGTTTCTTACAAAGATACCTGGAGACAGACGGGCTGCTGTGGTTGCGCCTGCATCATTCATTAGGCGCATGGGAGGGGTTGTCTAAGAGAGGAGGGCAGAGGCTACCACAGAAGTAACTCTTGTTTTATAGTAGCCCGGGGCTGAATTTTAAATGAACAGATTTCGTGTAACGTATCCACCTCTTCTACAAGAGAGAGAGGGACAGAGATGGCGAGTTAAGAGAACGGTATTATAATAAAGCGGCTTCACTTAGTTTCCATAAAGCTTTAGAAACAGAGACAACCAAGTTACTAAGCTATTCTATCCTCCACGGGGAAAGGCAAAGGCAGGTCAACTCTGAGCATGCTCAGAACATCTTCCACTGTTCCTGTGCCACGGAGACAGAGTCCAGGGAGAGCAGGGAATGAGGAAAAGTTCACTTTTAGTTGCAAAACCCAGAGAAGTGGGTGCTGTAGACAACGTCCCCAGAGCCAGAGATCTGTCCCAGGTAAGATAAGCCAAGACAGCTGTGGAGGACTTCAAGCCAGGGAAGGAGGAAGTGGGGAGAGAAGCCTGCACTGAAGCTTCCCCAAAAGGGTGGGACCTGGCCAAACATTCCTTAGGCAGAAAAAAAAAAAACCTTGCTTTTTCTCTGGGAGAAGCTGAAGAAAAGAGGAAGCTAATTTTGATAAAAATTGAGGAAGCTATGGGCCACAGGCCAGCTGAGAACAATCTAGACTCCACTATCAATCATCGTAAACCAGCGCTTACTTAGAATCTTCCATGCCACTCTCCACCCCAAGAGCAGGTAGGGTGGACTAGGGTGGGACTAAGGCCCCTGTGCTCCTTCTCACAGAGAAAGAGGGAGTGACTGCCAGGCAGATAAGCTGCATGAACCCAGAGACGTGTGTACCTCTTACGCTGGAAAAGAGCAAGGACCCAATAATACTGGCATTTTCTTATTATTGTTCCTGGAGTAGGGAAATTACTATTACAACTTTAAAAAAAAAAGGTTTTCATAGATGTCGGCTTTGTTGTTCCATCTAGACTAGAACCCCCTTGAGACCCTGTAGCACATAGCATATCACTGCCTATCTTCCCATCCATTCCCCCACCAACGTGACACTCCTCCCTTCCTCTTCTCTACCTGCTGCACAGAAGAGAATAGCCTTCAACACCCGGTGCTTGTGAATCTGTGGTCTTATGTGGTATAAACCTAAGTGTGTATGTATTAGAGACAGTGCAGCCAGATGCCTGTCATCTATAGGTGGGTGTGAACATCTTGGAGTCACAGAATAGTCAAAGATGGGAGCCGGGAAGAACTTAGACACTAGAGTGGAAAAAATGGCATTTAGAACCCATCTTTTCTGTTTAGTAACAATGAGACCTCTGCGGGCTATTTAAACTTCTCTATAATAGGAAATATGCAGGACCTCTTTCAGAAAGGTAAGCAGACTATTAAATGTGTTATAACACATTAACACACTCATCATATGGTCTTACATGTACAGTGCTCAAGAAATAATACAGGGAACAGAGGAGAGAGAGAGAGAGAGAGAGAGAGAGAGAGAGAGAGAGAGCCAAAAGGAGAAGTTTCTACCCTCCAGTCTCCTGATCTTCCCCATGAAATGACTTAACAAACATTTCCTTGGGGCATTTTCAAAGTGAAGTTGGCCTGGGTGGATGGGTGAGCGCCCAGGAATCCGAGGAGAGCAAGCGCCTGGGAGTTTGTCTTTGAACAGCGCTGACCTTGGTTTCTGACTCAGGAGTTCTTGCTCATCTGGAACCAACAAGGAGCTAAAGCCACTCACTCCCCAAGTATGAGTGCAAAAGCTGCCTTAGCTGCCCCAGTAGGCAGCAGCCACAGGCCGAGGCTTGTCTTCCCAAGTGCAGTGTCCTGTTTGTTGGCGAGAGCTGGGAAGTCACTGAGTGCATGGCCACATATAGCCCAAGATGGCAGGCACTTCCATCAATCCCAGATCCTGCCCGAGGATGCTGCCTGAGCCGGGCTTATGCAAGAGCTCATTGGAAACAGATGTCCTTACCTTCCCCTCTCACCTGACTAATGAACAATGAGTTAACGGAGGCTGGAGAGGTGGCTCAGTGGTTAAGAGCACTGACTGCTCTTTCAGAGGGCCCAGGTTCAATCCCAGCACCCACATGGCAGCTCATAACTGTCTGAAACTTCAGTCTCAAGGAACCCAACACCCATGGCAAAACACCAATGCACATAAAATTTTAAAAAATGAGCTAATGAAGAAGTCTAGTAACAAGCTGTATGAGGGTAGACTGCAGAGCCGAAAATGCTTGCCTAACTAGCCACCAACCAGCTCCCAGGTAGAGGATTCGGCCAGTGAGCGGTACATGGGATCAATCAACATCATTCTCCTCCGACTTTCTGTACTAATTAGGAGATCAAGAGATGCTTGTCGCATGCCCAAGTTACCTCTTCCGCTAGAGCAGAATCTTATGGTCTGGTCTCTGAAGGACTTTCTCACACATGTCTCTACTTAATATTCATAATCAACCTTTTTAAAAATAAACTCATGGGTTGGGAGATGGCTCAGTTTATAGAGTGCTTTCTATGCAAGCATGAGGGTCTACATTAAAAAGCAAAACAGGAGTGATGGTATGTGCCCATGATCTCAGAGCTGAGAGGGTAAAGATGGGTGGGCCCTGAGACTCCCTAGCCAGCCAGCTTGGTCTTCTTGGCAAGTTCCAGGACAGTGAGACTCAGAGAACAAGATGAATGGCCCTTGAGGAGTAACACCTGCAGCTGGCTCTGTTGCCCACATACATGAGTACCCTCCCACACAAGAATATCCACATATAGAGGCTTTCCCACAGTAACGTATACACATACACTCATGTGAAAAAGGGAAAAAAAAAGAAAAAATGGTCTTAAGATATTTCACCTGTGGCACAAGATGGACCAGGTATTCTTTCTTTTCCCACTAAAAGGAAAGAGGAAGGGACCAGTACGTGGTCGGTGCTTGGATTGCTGATAGTAGAGGTAGAGCAGGTAAAGTAATGCGGACACATTGGAGGTTCAGGGCAGCAAGTGAGCAGTCCAGAGAAGTGGACAAAGAAGCAAAGAGCAAACAAGGCCTTCGAGGGCCGTGGGGTTAAGTTAGTCACAGTTCCATTCTTAATACAGGAGACAAAATTCCCAACTATAGGCGGCAGCCAAGAGACTAGCGTTGGGAATGGACAGGAGAATGTGAGACTGAGCACAGCTCAGAACTCACTGTCAGCTTTGTTTCCATGCAGACCCAGGTTTGCTCAGCTCGGCTCCAAGATTCTCCCTAAAAACTCTGACTGCCATGGTAATTGTGCTTCACCGTTTGTGGGCTTGGTTTTACAGGCACGGCTATGAGCCAACCACTAGGACTGCTCTGATTGGCCAACTCTGATCATGTTTACCCACAAGGCCAAGGGATGAGGTCAACGTATTTAGCAACCTGATGGGGACTGGGGTTCCTCAACTTTCGAAAGTTGGAGTGCTATAAATCAATATGATGGAAAGGCTGGACAAAGAGAAAAACAGTCGCCGGGGCTGGGCTGGCTGTGCTCCTTTTTGCACCATTGGATGGGGGCTTCGCAGGGGCTGGGCTGGCTGTGGACTCCCTGTCGGCACCTTTGGGTGGGGGCCACACTGATGAAAGGCTGATACTGGGCTGTAAGGAAGCACTAGGCAGGGAGCTGCAAAGTCCTTGCTGTAATTCCAGCTCTCTCTCTAACTACTGATGTGACTTTGAACGAGTCATTGAGGTTCCCTGGGCCTTAGTGTCTCCAATGTAACAGAGAGCAGTAATTTGAATAATAGTAATGGCGAAAGCTCCCCTGGTTGCAGCGAGGATCATGATGTGATCCAATTGGATGAGATCATAGGCAGAAAAGCCTTTTGAAATGCTAAGTGCAAAAGTTTTATAAATATCAGGGTGTGTTTGAGGCAAGAAAATATCATCAGCAGAGACAGAGCAGGAACAAGTAGTGTGTGTATGAAGTATAGTAAGCAGGTTGGGCGTAGAGGGGGAAGCCAGGGTTAGGGAATGGAAAGCTGACATGTCGTGACCCCACACAGCAAGGCTGAACTGTGGTCACCTCCAAAAGCTCTGGTCTGCTTTCTTTGGATGAGACTGAAGAGAGCTCTCTTTGTTATGGCTGCAAGGTGATGTTTCTGAAGGCACCAGGAGTCATTCCGCTTACTGAGGACTCTCCCGGGGAACAGGCAGCCAGCTCTCCCAGTGGGGAGACACCAAGGTTGGCTGTGCTCCTGGTCAATATTTGGTTTCTGGGAGGCCCTTGTCCCTGTCCCCCACCAAGGAATCACAGCAACAGGTGGAGAATGGCAGCTTGGGGAAGGACAGGGCCAAGGTCCTGGAGGGTGGGGCAGGGAGATGAGGAAGAGGAGGATTAGGAAGTGGCAGGTGGGACTCAGACAGTTAAGGCCTTCGTGTGTGTGTGATCAGCCCTGATTAAGGAAGAGCACTTGAGCTCACTACCCTGTGAGTTCAGCCCTTCCCAGTGAGAGGAGCTGCATCTGTGCCCTGTCACAAGGGCTGCTGAGTGTGCCAACAGGCAGGGAAAAGGAAGAACTCTTTAGACTGGGTGTTTTGTGACTGGTACTGGGAACCTTTGGTAACAGTCTCTCAAACTATTTGAGTTTGTTTGTTTGTCTGTTTGTTCTTGAGTTGGTACATCTGTCTGCCTCTCTACTATGCCCAAGGGACAGGGGTAGGAAATGAGAACAGTGTGCACCCAGAGAAACATGCCTGGTACTTGCCTTGCTTGACTCCTGAGTCCCACAGCCCCTGGCTTACTGTGTGGGATTCCAGATGGAAATAGGATTGGGGGGGGGGGGGAGCAGATACCTACTGACTTGCTTAAAGTCCTTAACAGTTTACAGAAGAGCCTTAAGTCATTTCCCTTACGTGAGTTTCCCCACCATGCTGGCACACAGAATTGACCATAGCAGCTCAGAAAGTCTGTGTCATTTGTTCACAGTTCCAACCGCCACAAGTCAAGACCTCTGTCAACTCCCAGGCTCCCTACTGGATTGCTGTGGGGACCGAAAAACCACCTCCTCTCAGCCCAGGCTAGTGGTGTCCTGGAAGACCCACCAGGCCCTTGCAGCCACGTCTCTGTGGTTGGGGAATGGTAGAGGAGGCGTGCATTTCAATGTATTTCAGCTTATCCGAAAGTGCTCTGGGTAATGACTTAGACTTTAGGGTTGTCATCTCAGAATGGCAGGGCACTGTCCATGCAGACCACCCTGCAGCCTTGCTGACATCCTTTTAAGATGCCCCGTGATGTCCCGGGAGATGACCATAGCCTTCAGTTTGCTGTTCTTCTACCTCCTCAGCTCTTCTGGGACATTTCCTTCAGCCCTAAGAGAGAGGGAGGTGACAGCATCAGGCTGGATTCGGGCTGCCTGTGACTTTAGAACTCTTCTGTGCTGTGGGACTTGGTCCCAGGTAGGTTTGCCCAGAGACCGTTTTTGCTGGAAGGATGAGCAACAGGGAAGGACTTAGCCACAGGTGAGCAAGAAGGGAGACAGCCAGCTCAGGGGCTTTTAAATGTAAAGTGCTCTCCTGAGAGAGTTCACAGACCCGATTCCAGGGAGATCAAAGTCGGGAAATGCACGCTCCTCTAGAATCAAAGGCTCCTTGCTCTCAGGAGCAGACAGCAAAGATCCCCCCCCACCTCAGCAAGAAGAGCCAAGCAGAACAATGGAAAAGGGCTGCCCCTCCCCCAGGCCAGAGGAGGCCTGGCCTTGTCTGCAAACACCTGCACCTGGGCTGCACCTGCCAGGCAGGACTGACCTGGAAGCAGCCAAGTGCACCTGCTCTTTTGATTTCCCATCATTCACCTAGGTGGGGATGGTTCCACGGATTCTTGCACGACCCCCTTCCCTCCCTTCTGCTTGTGGTTGGCTGAAGGGTGTAGTGGGGGGGGGGCAGCAAGGTTTGGTCAGCATCATAGATTCAATCCTTCCGCCTTATTGACTCTTGGGAAGCTGTGGGTTCAACCGGAACAATGGGTGGGACTTACTCCACATTCAAGAATGAACCATCAATGTGGCTTTGACTAGAAGACAGAGGAGAAAGGAAAACCTGAATCTTCTACAGTTCTAAGTTCCAACTAGATTTTTTTTTTTTGATGCATCAAGAAAATTGATGACTGTGGGTATATTTCAGTGGTATAGAGCATAAAGCCTGGCTTCCATCCCTAATATAAGAGAAAGAGATAGGAAAGAAAGAAGGGAGGGAGGGAGGGAGGGAGGGATGCAGGGAGGGAGGAATTGAAGCTAAAATGCCCACCCTTAGCAGTGCACTCAACCCTCACCTGCATAGGTGACCTCAGACATCATCTACCCTTAATTCTTGCACCAAGGAGTGAGGTACCCTGCCCCATCACCAAGGTGACCTGATGGCCTCGATTCCACACTTTCTGGCATCTCCTAGGCCTCTGTCTATTCACCTTGCTCTCTGGGTAGGCTGTGCTTTCCACCTGCAACCCCCCCCCCCCACCGTGAGCACCACTCCCTCCGGTAAAGCCAGGAGAGAAGGTCTTCCCTTTGTCTCACTGTGCTCTGACCTCATCCCTCCCCTCCCCTTTTCATCTACTCCTTGAAGACATGTCTCCACTCAGGGCCTCAATCTGTCTGGACTCCTCTACTAAAACTGTTTTGACAAAATCACTGTAAACTTTCACTGCAACGTTCAAATCTTCGTTACATAGGACTTCTTTGCTGACACAAAAGATGCTGTCATACTTAAATTCTTAATTTAAATTAACATGTTCAATGACATAATCCTTGGCTTTGTGATTTCTCTGATTATTACCCCTTCATCTCATCTGTGGGGGTCCTGTATCTCTACACCCACAAAACACAGACATTCTATGTTTTTCTGGATACTTTCATAGAGGGGATATTTTACCCTGTGTTTCAATTTCCACATATAGTCTAAGAATTTCAAATAATTATTTCCCCAAACTTCTGAGCCTCATGCTACATAACCAACAATGGCTAGATAATAAACAAGATGGCTCATCCCATCACCAAATCTCTAGGCCATTTCCGTCACAGTTGTTGCCTTTTCCATCCACACTGACCAGAAGCATGAGGCTTCATCTATCTCCTCCACCAAAATGCTATCGCCCAAAGCCCCACCACTAACACCTCTTTGTAAAGGATCCCCAAACCTGTGACACTCTCTCCATGGTCTCACCCAGCTCTAGTGCAGTTCCATGTCCCCTCCCCCAAAATGGTGCAAACTCCCTACTTGATTGATCTGCTTTCAATCTTGTCTCCCTCAAGACCACATTTAAGAAACTATCAAGAAATTCCACTTGATGCTAACCACACATCCCCATTTTGGGTTCCCTGTCCTCAGTCAGACAGGTCCCTACAACCCCCAGTTCTGGTGTTTAAGATGCCATCATCCCCGTGTGCACCTGATCTCTTCTTTTGGGACCAGCTTTTATTTCACCTTGTAGTTTAGTCTTTCATCAATGGATGCCAAGGGAAAAACTGAAGACGGAAGCTTGAAACAGAAACCATGAAGGAATATTGCTTGCTGACTTGCTTGTAGGCTCATATTCAGCTCCTTTTGTTATATAGCCCAGGCACACCTGCCCAGGAATTGATCTGTCCACAGTAGTCTGGACCTTCCTACATCAATCTGCAATCAAGAAAAAACAATTCTTATTTGTGGCTCCATTTTCTCCGTTATGTGAAGTTGACGACCAAGATTAGGTGACATCACAAGCCTACACCATTTGTCAACTTGATACACAAACATGGCTGACAAACCATAAACTTTCCTTTCTTGTTTGTCCCCAAGGTCCTACATTAACCTTGCAATAAAGAATCCCACAGTCTATTAAAAATCCCATCACTTAAAAGTTCAATTTCTTAGTAAGTCATTTCAGATTGAAAGAGGACTATTGATATCAAGTATGCTCAGAGCAGCTAACATCTTTTTTACTTCTCTGACTGACATTAGACCCTTTCTAGTTCTGTGGCCCAGTGGTCAGGTCCTCTGGGGCCATGCAATCTTTCACCAGACCCCAGGGAAATCTACTGTGGATAAAAATGTAAGCACAGAAGCTATGACCTCTGCAGGAGCTGCAGAAGGATGGAAATTCATTGAAGAGAGGTAGAGTTGGAAGTAGGAGATCCTTCAAGGTTGATGGAGTTTTCCATTCTCTAGAAGCAATGATGGTTGAAGTTTCCATGTGATTCAACTTTGGGACAAAATGAAGAGAAACTGGATTCTCCAGAGTAAATTCATTCATGGGTCAGCAGCACCCTGTGACCCCTGCACCACTGTCATGTGCCCTGCATGTGGCTCCACGAGAGATCGCACAAGCTGCGTGTCTAACACCATGTCAAGACCTTTCAGTGAATCCCTTAGCTGCCAGGAAAAGTTATAAACTCAACTAAGCCTACAGTTCCCATCTTCCTTTCCTCATAGACATATATTCCAACTAAACAGAAACTCATCCCACTCCCTGACTACAAGTCTGGACCTCTGTGACATTGCACTATACTAGTCTCTTCTCTAGAACACCTCTCTTCTCGCTTCTACTAAATGCCCACTTTAGCATCCTTAGTCCCATAGAATATTAGCACTCTGTGTCCCCAGTGCACCGGGTCCTTCTCCTCAGCACCAGTTACATGCTATTGAAATTGCTGGTTACCAGTCGGTCTCCTAAAAAGGGCTGCAGGAGCCCTTGGGAGTGTTGAGAAAGGTGTCTCCCACTGGAGATGATCTACAAACAAATCTCCCATAGCAACTTCTGCCCAGGAAGTGGAAAAGGAAAATGAAGAAATTGCCTATGCAGGAGAAGAGGAAGAGACACAGACCCCGTAGTGCTCCATGGTTGAGTTGAAAGTTGAGATTTAATTTACTGATAGATGGCCACACATTTTCCCACCCCACTCACCCACGGCTCTCCACACCACCCATTACCCAGCTTCCCATTTCCCCCGTCCTCTTAGATGAGAGTAATGGGTTTGGTCTGTGTCTCAGTCCTCAGATTGTGAAAGGAGAACCAGAGGTAGGTCAGATCTCCATCTGGTTTCCTTGCTGTGCACCGGCTCACCTTCCCTACACCGGGTCCTGTCCCTGTGATCAGGGTTTAACCCATGTCAGGGAAATGTCCTCCGATCTGAGCTGATCCTTCTGCTAATATAAAGTGGCAGCTTTTAAATAGAGTAGCTTCCAGTTGTCACTTCCAATCACAGGCTCTGCTGGGGGAGACTTAGAGAGACTTAATCGTCCTAAGAAAACAAACAGAGGCCTTCCTGCCAAAGAGCGGAATGCCCACAGATAGACAGAAAAGACAGACAGGAGACAGGACCAAAACTGGCGTGCCCAAGATCCTTCCTGTAATTCACCCCACACTATCCCAGCTCTTATGGAGCAGGTCCTGGCGCACGAAACTGACAATGCTGACATGTTCCTTATCCTTTCTGATTAGCATCTCCTGCTTTCTCCTTCTTGCTGGCTGTCTCCCTGTGGGCATCCGGCCCCTTTAAAGGCAGGAGGTATCTGCTGCTAATCCTTAAACAACTCTCCCTCCTCATCTCAGCTGACCTCAGGCCATTAAAATTTAGAATGTGACAGAGGAAGCGAGAGACCCAGCCCCTGAGAAGCCCAGCCTAATGCCTTCATTTTGTAAGTACGGAAGGAAGTCCAACCAGGGAGGGGGATAGAGATGCTTATAACAGACTCCTGAGCTGGAGTTGAGCCCAGATGGTCTGATTTCTACTCCAGTTGTCTTCTCCTCAACTGCCTACTCACCTGCATCTCCAGGGTCTGTGTATGTTTGTATGCATGTGTGTGAGTGCACACGTGTGTATGTGTGTGCAGGTGTGTTTGCCCGTACATATCCATATGGGGCCAGAAGTTAAGATGCTAAGATGTCTTTCCCAACCACTCTCCACCTTATTTTTTGAGGTGAGCCTGTAGATTGACCTTTTGACTAGACTGGCTGGCCATGAGCGCATGACCCACGTGTCTCTGCCACTGATGTATAGATACATACCAGCTTTTCACACGGGTTCTAGGGAATCCAAACTCGGGCCCCCATGCTTGTCCATCAGGCATGCTACCACTGATCAGACTTCCCAGTCTTCCCGTGGGGGTTCTGGAAAAGCCTAGATTGGCTGTCAAGGGTCCCAAGTCCTGCAGTTCTCTTTGTGGCCTTTAGATATGACTGGCTTTGTGAACTCCCCATGTGAAAAAACTCTGACTCAGAATTCAGACACAACAAATACCTCATGTTTGTCAGCTTCTCTCCCAGCTTCTCTCCCAGCCTCCGTCCATACCCAGTGAGTGTGCATAATTGGGTGTGAGGGGCGTGTAACCGGGAAGCGGGCTGAGTTACATACTGAACCATGGGAACGGATTTGGTAAGAGACTGTCGCTCAAGCTAAAAATTCCAACTAGGAGTTCCTGTTTCTTTAGGAGTTGGTTAGAGTGTTCACATTCATGCTGCCAATCCTTATTGCTGGGGACTGGGGGGGAGGAGGGCTGGGGCAGAGGTTTCAACCTCCCTAAAGCTGCAACCTTTGAATAGAGTTCTTCATTTTGTGTGACCCCCCCAACCATAAAATTACTTTGATACTTTATAACTGTAACTTCGCTACTGTTGCAAATTGTAACATAAGTACTGATGTGTTTTCTGATGGTCTTAGGCGACCCCTATGAAAATGTCTTTAGACTCCAAATGGGGTCATGACCCACAGGTTGAGAACCTCTGTACTAGGGGTTCATGAGTTGTACAGAAAGTTGTGAGTACTCAGGCTCCTGATGTCTGGGATGAGAATTCCGTTCCAACCTTTTCAGAGATGTGCTTCTGAAGCTTCTGACACACCAGCCTCTGGAAGGCGAACTGGATCCCCTGTCCCTCAAGCACAGGGCGCCCTATAGGCTCTGTTTACAGCGGCTGTTCTAGGTGTGTTTAAGGTAGACATGGAAACTCTGAACCCAAAGGTAAGGAGAGTGCCAGAAACAGACCTAATAGGACAAAGACATCGTGAGTTAACCAATCTCTAAAGGACAGCTGGGCAAATTCCCTAAAGCAGGGCCGGCCACACCTGGCAGATCACAAGGCTCACCCAAGGGCTTGGTAAAGCCATAGACCCTCTGAGTCACCCTCTCCAAGGGTGCCATCTGAGCATTGCATCATTTGTGAGCCCCCCCCCCCCCAGGCATTTCTGTGGCCTGCTCAGGTCTGTCCTTTCTGCATGAGGAAGCCTTCAATCTGAGCTCAAATCTCCATGCAGTGACATGAGTCCAGTGTCAGGCACAATGTGACAACTGACTGTTTTCCTTTATCAAGTCACCCTATGGCCCCGAGCCTGTCCTCTCACCCATAAAGAACCCTTAAAAGGTGACCATAAGCATGAGCAGAAAGCAAGCCCCACCTCACCCCCACCACCAGGAGCTTTTTGAGTTGGAGAGTAGGCTTCAGAGGCTTGATGGAATTGGGCAGTGAGTGGGGCTTTGTCCTGCGTTTCCCTATTCTGGTCTCTTCAGGATAAGTAACTGGGTATAAGGGGACTCCAGGGGAGCTTTCCCTTCGTAATGTGTCTCACAAGGTCAAACAGCAAGGCAGAGATGCTATGGACTTCCACTCTAGGAACTCGGTGGTCCTTACACCTGCCTTACTCACTGTATGGTCTGGCACAATCCTCTGGGTTTGAATGTGCTTTTTGAAAAATGGGGATGAAGCCATCTTATGTCCTTCAGTCCTCTCTGAGAGTCCAGGATGAATATAACCCATCAAACTCCACCTATACGGTGTTTAAGTGGGTAGTGATTGAATGTGGTCCTGGCCAGCCCCTGGGAAGTGGCTCTGGTGTGTTCCCGTGGTCCTAGCCAGCCCCTGGGAAGTGGCTCAGGTGTGCTCCCGTGGTCCTGTCAGCCCCTGGGAAGTGGCTCAGGTGTGCTCCCGTGGTCCTGTCAGCCCCTGGGAAGTGGCTCTGGTGTGCTCCCATGGTCCACACCAGCCTCTGGGAACTGGCTCTGGTGTGCTCCTGTGGTCCTGCCAGCCCCTGGGAAGTGGCTCTGGTGTGCTCCTGTGGTCCCACCAGCCCCTGGGAAGTGGCTCTGGTATGCTCCCGTGGTCCACACCAGTCTCTGGGAAGTGGCTCTGGTGTGCTCCTGTAGTCCTGCCAGCCCCTGGGAAGTGGCTCTGGTGTGCTCCCGTGGTCCTGCCAGCCCCTGGGAAGTGGCTCTGGTGTGCTCCCGTGGTCCTGCCATCCCCTGGGAAGTGGCTTGGGTGTGCTCCCTTCCACAGTCCTTGCAAAGGCATTGTAGGGGAGTTCACAGGTAGGGGAGTGAGGCTTACGGAAGGCAAGTAATGGACGTCTCAGTAATGCAATCGGTGGTATGGTGTCCATGTCCCACTGGCCAGGAAGGCTAAATACTTTCTCCCAAGTTCAAATATCAGACCTGAACCGATTTTGGAGCCGAGACCTGAGTCTTCTGCCTTTCCCCACAGCAGGACTTAAAACCTGGACATTGGCAGAGACAAGAGCTCAGTATGTAAGACCGTGCCATTGAGAGTCTGTTTCTCATCAGATTGTATTTTATGCACTTAATGCTGCATGCTCATTATTAAATAACATGGGAAGTTAAAATAACATTTTTGTCCAAGCTTCCAATATGGCTGCTAGACCTCAGGACTGGACACAGGTCAGTGTCACTGCGCTTGTCTGGTACTCGTGGGCCCCTGGATTTGATCTCAACAATCTGATCTAAATAAATAACTATAACTTAAGGTAATTGTAAACCTGTCTCCCTTGAGGAAAGCATGTATTGAATCCACGCGGATGGCAGAGGTAGTGACATATTAACACTATAAAGTATATCCTTTGCTTTTTACAAGGTTTTTCCTAATTGGTTTGTTTCCATTTCATCAAATGATTAAAAAGGAAACCTGAGATTAGACAACAAAGGCAGAGAAAGTTCACATTAAAGAAAGAATGTCTCCACCTAGCCCCAGAGTCTGGAAAAGATGGGATTGTATTTACCCAAAGGAATCTCATGATCTACAACTCTTTGGGGAGCCCAGCTTTCACAAAGAGAGTGTGAAGCTTCCCGGTGGTGAATGGGAGGTTACTATTGAGCCTCAAAGGGCTGGATTGGTGCCTGTTCCATGAGAAGCCAAAGGAGATGTGAACAGCCGCCATCCATCCCCTGCGCCCAATCCCGCCTTCCCACTCGCAGGCTGGCTGTCCCAACGCAGAGATCTGTTTCACAAGAACCTGAAAAGCTGCCAAAGCCATCACCATGATGAGCAGGTGAGCCGAGGAGCCCCTGATTTATGTCAGACGGTCCTGTGGGCAGAGCTGCCTGCACACAGGCTGTCAGAACTGATCAATGAATGACTAAATGGGGTCGCTGACTGGGGGACAAAGCCTCACTTCAATTTTAGGGATTTTTGAAATGAAATATCACTAAGATCCATTTTGGGCCATGACAGTATTAGCATAAAACCAACTTTTTTTAAAAAAAAAAGACTTTATTGAGGCTGGGCAGCAGGGAGGAGGGGGAGAGACAAAAGTGCCAGACTTTTGGCTGGTGGTTCCCAGGGGAGATGTATTCACCTGACCAAGTAGCGCAGCTTTGAAATGCTGTGCGGGGACTTTGTGAAGTTGCGGGGCCCTGATCTGCACGGGGAAAGACCAGACAGTGTTGCCTGGATGTCTGTTCATTCGTCAGCTTGCTCTGGGACTGAGCTCAAAATGGCTGTGTAAATAACTCAGTCAGGGAGGTCGGCAGAGCAAAGCACTGGCAGTTACTGCACTATGAAATATGCATTAATTACATTAAACATTCAGCCTGAATCTCAGCAGCGAGGCCCCTTTTGTCAGCTCTATAGCACAGGCAGAGAGGCCGGAATGCGATATGAAGGCCCAGTCGCTGAGCATGGTGCCCCGACCTTTCCCTCAGATGTGCTTGGTGTGGCCTGGGGGTCCCCGCCCAGCATCACAGTTGTTAATGAGGCCAGGGCCCACAGTTTGCACCCCTTAGGATCTCCCACCTCTGCTCTGGCCCTCAGACGCTGCCCACCGTGCCTTGAATCTCAGCCAGCCATCTCTCATGTGTGTGGCTTCTCACAGTGGAGCTGAGCGTGAAGATGGAGGAGGCTCAGCAGAGTCTGGTGCCATCAGCAGGAAAACCTGTCTCCGAGAAGAGTCTGGCTTTAGTCACTGTCTGGTAAGGGATTAGATGTGCTGGCATGTCTTCAGAGTTGGGGGTTGATTCACATGAGATAAAGGGAGAGACGTGCATGTGCATCCATGCACACAGATTCACAGTGACAGGTTCACACAATATAGAAGAAAGATCCTCAAAAGGTAGAGAGATATTAACACATGTTGAAGATACACGCAGAATCCTACAATGTAGTGTATCAATTGCTTCTCTGTGGCTGTGAGAAAACACCATGACCAGGACAACTCACACAAGAATGGGTTTATTTGGGCTCATGGTTCTAGTGGTTAGAGTCCATGGTGGTGGAACAAAGGCAGCAGGTGAAAGAACGGCCGGGCCGGCCGTTGCTTAAACGCTGAGGGCTCCCATCTGCAAGCACGAAGCAGAGACAGTGAAGTAGAAACGACCTGCGTAGTCCATCTCCGGGACACAATTCCCCCAACAGCAACACCTACTGGGAGCTAAGAATTCAACTGCCTGAGACTATGGAGGACATTTCTCATTCAATGCATCACACATGGAGAGAAACAAAGGCTCAGTTAAGGCCTACATACATAGAGAGACTCACACAAGGTAAAGAGAGACACACAGTCACACAACACATAGAGACACAGAAGTTCACATAAGACCATAAGACAGAGAAAGAGACTCATAAGATGGAGAGAGGAGAGAGAGAGACAGAGAGATAGAGAATTTCATACAAGAGGGAAAGTCACTCAATATGGACACACACACAAAGTAGAAAGGGGAGAAAGAAGGATACACATGTCTGAGCTCCTTCAGTGGGCCACTCCCTTGGTCTTCCTACTTCTACAAGACCAAGCATTTCATGTTGGGTCCTTGTCGTTGAGTCCCTGCCAAGACCAGCTGCGTGGTTCCCCTCTTCTTAGGCTGCACTGTGGTGGCGTTCAATCACCTGTTCCCTGAATGGGCATTCTTTTGCTTTTGATGACATGGTCCCAGCCACACTGCAAAGGCCTCAGGGGACAGAAGCAGATTCCAGTGGGAACACCAAAGTGCTGTGTCTCTGGTCATATATGTCACAGCTAGGCACTCCTGGTCATTTAGTTACTGCTGCTCCTCCATGTGCCTTCTGGATGAGTCCTCCAATGCCTGTCAAGTCTAATGTCACCTCTGAAAGCATCCTGCAAGTTTACACACCGATTGACTTTCTCTGTAGGCCTGTGATAACTCTCTTTCTTCAGGCTTCCTTCTACAGCAAAGTGTGTGTTGGCCCACCATCTAGGGCTGGCTGTGAGCATCTTGCAACTGACAACTGAAGGTGTTCATCGGGCTGTGCTGTGGCAGGGAAGGGGATATGAGCCATCCCCATCAGATTTACAAAAGGGGTAGAGGACAGGGGACTAGGAAAACCGAAGCTGAGTTCAGGAAGTCCCAAGTGGCTTCTAGGTCAGAGGGCCACAACTCTTGGAGTCCAAGGACTGACGATTACAGCAAGGATTCTTTCCCTGTGTGATCTTGAAAATACAGAAAAAAAAATCTATTTTTAAACAAAATAAGTACTTTTTTCTTTAGTATTACTATACTCATAGTAATAGCAGGTGATCATTTTGGATTATTTGGAGGTATCCTGTAATTTAAGTCATTCATTTCAGTATATAAATCTCTAGATTTTATATAGAAGTAAAGAGATTTTTAAAATTTAATTTTCAATTTGTATTACACTTATTGTGTATGTGTATGCATGTATGCATATATGCACATTCACACAATATGACATGCCTGGGGAGATTAGAGAACTTTTGGGGTGCTCTCCTTCTATCATGTGGGTTTCTGGGGATGAACTCAGATCATCGATCTAGGCAGCAAGCACTTTTACCTGCTGAGCCACCTTGCTGGCACAAGCTACATATTTTTAAATGAGACTTGGCTACATACACTACTTCATAACCCATAACATGTATGTGTGTGTATAATTATACACGTTTATTTTGGCATTTTCGATAACTGTATATACTTTATCACACACATGTGCCTTCGTTTATTAGACCAATCCCAGCTATTGAATATCTAGATTATGTCTTGGCTTAACAGTCAGAGATCACAGCTCCGGTAACCATCCTTGGGAACACATTTTTGCACAGCATCCTGTCACATCCTAGGGATACAGATTGGGATGCTGGCATCCCAGAGACTGAGAACAAACATGGTTTAAGGTCTCTGATAACATGTCAACGCTTACCTATCTAAGAAAACTGTATAAAGGGCTTTCCTCTCCGTTCTGCTAGCCAATATATGATTTATCCAGTTGCAGTAGCTGACGTTCCCAAGGGGGTTTTTCTGTAAACAAATACCAGTATTCGCCACCACCAAATAGACAAAAGCAGGAGAAATAAGTCGAGGGTGGATGGAGTAAAGAAAACTAGCCAGCAGCCGGCTTCTGCAGCAAAGTACTTAAGCTGTCTCCTGCAGCTCCTGCTCAGAGTTACAGCCACTGTTGCTGCAAAAAGGTGCCCGGCGACAGCTGTTCACCTGGCCACCCAAGCTCTCAGAGCAAAGTCTCCATATGCTGCAGAGAGAGGCACACGAGCAGGCTCCGAGAGAGAAGGGCCCATTTCTGTATCTGATTAGAGAGACGAGGGAGAGATCCCCGGAGGACAACTTGTAATTTCTTCTTTCAGAGTTCCCAGAGCTTGCCCATATATTTATTGTCCAACCACTAAGTGAACAAAGGGATGGCTGGACTTGCTAGTCACCCCTTCTTGTGGCTCTATGAAGTTTCAGAAGCAAGTGACAGAAGGAGGGCAGAGTCTAAGGCTTCGGGAAGGATGAGGTAATCATCTTAGTTGTAAGTTCAACAGGGCAGCCTGACTGGGAACAATACCCCCCCCCCCCCGTTTGCTAAACTAGAAGGGGGCAGCTGCAGCGCTGGAGTCTGGAAGCAGTGGGAGACCTCGGCCTCATCCACGCTAGGCGCTTCCTTACAGAGAGAGGCTGTTTCAAGCTTAAGCAGACAACCATGACGGCAGGGAACCTCTGCTCTTGCTCTGGGGGGATCTCTGACAGCAAGATGGCCCCCGCACTCTTAACTGCAGGGCTCAGAGTGGGCTCGTCTGTGTGAACACTAACTGCGACCCGAGGTCATAATGGAAGCAGTGTAGGCATGGCTGTCTTTGCTGAGGATCAGGGCCAGAGGCTGAGGAGACAGCTCTGTTGTTAAAGTGTTTGTTGAGCAGTTTTGAAGACCACAGTGGCACATGCTTGTAATCCCAGTATTGGGGACTCAGGAACAGGGTCTATCCTCAGGGTCTATCAAGTTTAGCCAGCTGTACCTTAGCATTGCAAGCTGGTATTAGTATTTCCTTCCTTCCTTTCTCCCCCTTCTTTCCTTCCTTCCTTCTTCCCTTGCTTGCTTTCTTCCTTTCTTCTTTTCTTTCTATCTTTTAATATTTATTGATTTTATTGTATGTCTGAGTGCCTGCATGTAAGCATGTGTACCACAGGCATGCCTCATACTCTGGTGTTGGATCCTCTGGAACTGAAGTTACAGACAGCTGTGAGCTGCCATATGGGTGCTAGGAGGGTGTAGGAGGGTCTTCTATCTCTCTGTTGCTTTCATTGGTTAATTAATAAAGAAAACTGCTTGGCCTGATAGGTCAGAACATAGGTAGGTGGGGAAGACAGGACAGAATTGTGGGAGAAAGGAAGCAGAGTCAGGCAGTCGCCATGAAGCTCTGGCCCAAGATGGATGTAGGTGAGAATCTTCCCTGTAAGCCACCACCTCATGGTGCTACACACATTAATAGAAATGGGTTAATCAAGATGTGAGAGTTAGCCAGTCAGAGGCTAGAGCTAATGGGTCAGGCAGTGTTTAAATGAATACAATTTGTGTGTTGTTATTTTGGGTGTAAAGCTAGCTGTGCGGGAGCCGGACAAGACAAAAAGCAGGTCTGCTCTCCCCTTTTCACTACACTAGGAAGCAAACTCTAGTCTTCTGCAAGAGTAGCCAGGGGTCCTTTAATCAGGGAGTCATCTCTGCAACCTCATACTACTGTTTTTTCTAAGTACACCTTGTTCTAAATGGAGAGTTTGGGGTTCCTCTGCCCATCCTGGAAACACACTCCCCTGTTGTGCACAGAAGCCTGGGGAGGGAACTACATGAACTCAAAGGCATGCCAATCCCTTCCACCCCTGGGCAGGGAAACTGACTTCTTTCTTTCTTCCTTCCTTTCTTTCTTTCTTTCTTTCTTTCTTTCTTTCTTTCTTTCTTTCTTTCTTTCTTTCATTTTAAAGACAGGGTTTCTCTGTAACTTTGGAGCCTGTCCTGGAACTAGCTCTTGTAGACCAGGCTGGCCTCAAACTCACAGAGATCCGCCTGCCTCTGCCTCCCGAGTGCTGGGCTAATTACAGTTAATCCAGCCCCTCTCATTCCTCTTCCTTCTTCTTCCAAGTGGGTGAAGGATGTGAACCCCACCTCATACACATCCATTTCCTTCCCGAAGTGAAGGTGGCTCCAGGGGCTCACCGCAGCCACGTGTAGGAGTCCAAGGTCAACATTGAACTGTGACCTCAGAGAGGGTCACCACAACTGACATGGCTTGCTCTGGAAGCCGAGGCACACACCCTGAGGAGATCAACAGCAGGTTTCCCACGAGAACTTTTCCTGCTGTCTGGATTCCTTGGCACCCTGACCTTAAAGAAGTAAGATAAAGGCCGAATCAGGGAGGTGTTATCCGTGAGAACTCAAGATGGAGATGATTGCCCGCCTGAGAATAAACAACTTCCTCTTTTCCTATCATCACCGTCTTTAAAACTTCACGGAGCCAAAGGTGTTTCTTTTTGACTGACTTTGGGAGCCATATGTATTTATAGGTATATACATAGCCCTGGTATATGTGCATATATTTATAATTTGTGTGATAAATGTTCAGTGAGTTTTATTACAGATTGAAACTGGAACACTCAAAGCTCCTAATAGAAAAATCCTAAAAAGAACAAAATCATTTGTTTTTCTTTGAGTTCAAAGGTCACAACTACTTTATTTTGGTCAGTGATAATATAGCATATCTGTGGCCGTGCACTGCTTTCTGAGAGAACATTCCTTGGAGCCTGGTAGTTGGTAGTTGGCTAGGAAGAGACAGCTAGCTGCTCTCTTGGACCTCCACTGTCTTCACTGGGAAGGGTTCTGAAGCAAGAATTGTCAGACAGCAAGGGACGCGTGGCTCCTAGCATAGCCATTGAACTGCAGGGCTGAGATTCAGATAATAGAAACTGCCTTCCCCAAGGTCACTGTGACTCAGCTTTTCTCTCCATAAAAAATCAGCTAAGAGGCTGGGGAGATGCCTCAGCCAGTAAAGTGCTTGTAGAACAAACAAGAGAACCTGGGTTTGGATCCCAGCATCTGCGTACAAAGCCTACAAAGCCAAGCATGATGACAGGCACCTGAAATCCCAGGCCTAGGAAAACAGAGACAGGCAGATCTTTGTGGCTGGCTGGCCAGCCAGTTCTGACAATTAGTAATCTCAGTGGTACAGTGAGATCCCCTTCCCCAAAATAAGATAGAGAGCAATAGAAGAAGATGTCTGATAATGGTCTCTGGCTCCCATGGATGCACTTGCATACACACACACACACACACACACACACACACACACACAAAGACACACACACACACAGACATACACACATACATAGACACACAAATACACACAAACATATACACACATACATAGACATGCATGTACACACACATATCAGCCAAACGAACAGCTTGGACTATGGCTATATGCTCTCAAATGGATAGGGCTGGAAACACAATAGTTGGTGAGAAGAAGGAAAACCTTAGTGCTATTTCCCCAGGTTTCTTTGCCAAACACTCCTGAATTCCCTCTCCTAGATCTCAGCTAATCTACCTGACTTCTTCATGCCTCTGCCCCATATGTGCAATCGTGAATAACGTTCAATCTCTTTTATTGCGCCATAACCTGGTGACAAAGACATTAAAACTTATCTGCCCCTACACTGGATTCTTCCTCCTCAAGTATACTGCCTGTGAACTCAGAGAATCTGTCCCATCTCTGGATTGCCTGTCCCCAGTTATTTACCTAATTTCTCACTGTGTTGAATCAGATAATAAAATCACCCGCCTCTCTTCAGCCACACAAGATCTGGTCATCATTCTTAGTTGCCACCCTTGTCCCTCTGCCTCTCAGCTGTCTTTAGCATCTATCCATGTGGTAGCCTTTGCTCTATGGGAAAGAGCTGGCGCCCCAACTCCACTGAGCCCCCAGTTCACCCCTTGTGATGGATCTTCAGAATGAGCAGCACAATTCCTCCCAGCCCCACCCACGGACATTCCTCCCCGCCTTGTCAGAAGTCACTCTACTTGGCACAGGTGATAGAAGGGGCTCCCAGAATAACTTTCTAAAACTAGCCAGGGCCACTGGTACCTGACTTCTATACAGCCTTTTTAAAACTGCAAGCAGCAAAATAAAACAGAACACTCTAAATGGATTATTCTTGACATTGCTGACAAGCATCCCTGTTACCCACTTCCTTTCCAAAGGGTTGGGGGGTGGGTTGCTTGTTGCACCTTCAGGATGACTTCAAATAGATTTGAATTTCCATTCATCTACATAGCTCCTAGAGTAGCAAGGTGCCTGTATGTTGGCAGTCTTCTGATAGGAAAACATAAAAGGAAAATAGGAAGGAAAGAGAATACACCAAGAAGAAGGACTAAGGCGGTAACCCCTGGAGATGGCACTAGTCACCCACCCTGGCTTTTGTCCACCCCACATCCCAACAGCCCATCCCACCCGACAGCCCAGCCCACCCCCAGCCCAGCCCACCCCACAGTCCACTGCCCACAACAGACCCCCATAACCCACCCCAAAGCCTATCCGCCCCACAGCCCACCCCACCCCACAGACCCCTACCTAACAACACACCACACCCCACAGCCCACCGCAGCCCACCCCAGCCCACCCAACCAGACCTTCTGTGTAACAAATCCTCCTCTCCTGAGTTTGTTACAGTTCACTTGCTTGCTATGTCCTGCCTTTGAACAACATTCTCTGCTATTTTGTTTTTGCTATTTTCATCTTAATCTCCAAGTCTCTTGGGGGGTCCCACTTGTTGTCCTAATTGTCAAGTGTCTTGGGAGGTTGCACTTGTTAGCCTTGGCTAGCTCCTTGGCTTCCATTAGGAAAAGCATGTCAGTTTCTGAGACGCGTCATCCCCACCCCCACCCCATCCTCCTGACGGCTCCAGCACACAGGGAAAAACTGTCGTTTCTTTAGCCACCACTGCCTCTTTTTTCAACAAATTACCTTTCCCTCATCTGAGCCATCCAACTGTCTCCTTCAGTGACCCATGGCTCACACACTTGAAAATTTCCCCATTATTTATCTGAACCTTCGGTCCAATCTCTTTTTCATTTTCTAACTTTGCCTCCCTTATCTTTCCTACACTCTCCGTACTTTGTTCTGTAATCTCCCAGCTGTACCTGGTATTTAATGCCTCGCTCTCTCACTTCTGATTACCGCCCCACCCCCTCCCCCACATCCACATTGTGAATTCCCTTATTGCCGGGACTGTATGCAAGATGACCCTGGGTTTGTGTTAATTTATGTTTGAATACTTTTCATTTCTACCCATGGTCTTCATTTCTTTTCCCACTTCATCCCCGGAGGCTTCTGTTGGTCTCTCTGACGTTCTGCAGACACATGCCCTGTCTTCATGTTGGGGAGGAGGGGGTGGGGGAGATAGTGGCATTGGCCCCAGGTTTGAGCCTTCACACACTTCCAAAGAAGCAGATATGACCTCTTCCCAGAACGCCTGTCTATGAGGAAGTGATCTTGGCAACCTGTGGGAAGGAACCTCTCTTCCAGTGTCTTATCTGACCATATGCTGCGGGAAGCAAACAGTCCAAGGCAAAGTGCTCCTTTCTGCTGCTCGCCCAGCTCTGCTGAGTCCGCAAGGGTGCTGCCGTTGCTGCCGGAAGGGACCCTGGGTCCAGAATCAGGTCCACTTAGCATCATCCTGGCCATGCACCTTTTCCCTTCTCCTCACTGCCCCTTGGTGGATGCGTCTGTAAAAATGGGTAGAAGTCCATCCAGGACCCTTGCCTGGAATCCCCAGAGTATTCACTGTGGCTCTTCTCTCTACTGCTGGTGTCATCAGGACACCAGCCAACTGCACTGTCCCCAGCCCCCATTTTGTTCTTCTCGTCAGGGCTGCTCCTTTGATTTCCTTCCTACCTGGGTCTATTGTGCTGTGAGTAGGCAAGCTGCCTCTCTTGTCTTTTAGAGGGCAGTGGGGCTTCCATCACCGTCACTGTTCACTTGGGGGTGCAGATGGCTGAGGGCCAGTGTGGGCCAGTAGGAAGACCCACACCCACTGACTCTGTGACGTTGAACAAAAAGTCAGGAGAATTTAGGAGGAGCAAATGTCAACATCCACAAAGGATTAACATTTAACAGGAAGTCAGCATTTGTATTTTAATTTTTTTTTAAAAAAAATGAAGATATATTTTAAATCATGTGTCTGTGTAAGGGTTTGTGTGGAGGAGCACCCCCCCCCCTCATTGAGGCCAGAGGCATTGGATCCCCTGGAGCTGGAGTTACAGGCAGTTGGGAGCCATCAATGTAGGTGATGGAAACCTAACAAGAGTCTGGAAGAGCAGCATGTGCTCTTAGCCATGGAGCCATCTCATCAGGCGCAAGTCTCCAAACCTTGAGAGAGAGAGAGAGAGAGAGAGAGAGAGAGAGAGAGAGAGAGAGAGAGAGAGAGAGAGAGAGGAGGTATTTGATTCTGATAAATCGGATTTTAAAACAAAACTGAATTAAAGGGCTTAGAGGCTCAGGGGGGATGCTTAGTCCCTTAAAACTACCACAGAGACGGCCGTGACCTGGAAGAACAGACTCAGGTCCAATGTAAAACCTGGATCTTAAGGTTTTTGAGCGAATGTATTATTATTTTGTATCAAAACTTCAGTTTCCATATGAATTCTGGAATTTTTTTTATCTTGAATGTAATAACTAAGGAATGTTTCAGAGCAATCCCTCTGAAGTGGGGGTTTTTGGGAGAAAACGTGTATGATCTCGGAGATCCTTTCTTCTCGGTTATAAATACAACTTGTAACCAACCACGAGGTGACCTAGTTTTCGATTTCTCTCCACCACTAGTATGTGAAGTAGAGCTTCTCTGGCACATAATACTTGGTTAACTTACACAGTCCAGCTTCAGATCTTCCCCCCGGGTAAGGGGTCAATGGGAGGAGAGGCACCGTCAAATAACAGAAGGTAGGATTCCACATCCTAGCCTGACACCTGCCCTCAGGGGAACTGCCACAGTGACTCTTAGAGCAACCCATCTGACTCCCCTAGATTTCAAGGACACCTCAACACCTACTGGGGTCTCAGAAGGCAAATCACACAGCTCAGCAAAACTGGAAGAGTTGGGCAGTTGGAGATGTTGTCCTTTGTGGGACTTGTCTGTAACCTCCCCCGAAAAAAAAGGACACTGTTATGAGAAGCAGGTCAATGCCACCGTGAAAATCTCTCTGCTTCTGAGAACCTTGCTCTTCCAGTTCCGACATCTGCATGTCTGGAGTCTCACGGCGGGTGGTTTGGAGGAGTAAGACTGTTCCTTAAGGAGCTGGGAATGAGAAAGCTCAGAGAAGGCAGCAAAGACAGACACACGCTCACAAGGTCTGTGGCCATCAGAAATATTACGCATAAACCTTTAATCCCCTGCGCATCCAGACCTTTTCACAAACATCTGGGTGGGGGATGACGTCCAATCTGCAGAGCTCTGAAAGGGCCCCACAGCTCGCCTGCACTTCAGATGATGGTTGCATGAAAATAATAAATACTTTCCGTCCTTAAGGCTGGATGTGGACTTTTATTTCATTTTAGTAAAAAGGTGGGGATTCAGGGTCACTGGGCACAGATATAGTTTTTTGCTTTCTGAACTATATGTTCCCTTTTGTTATCACTTGAAAAGTTATTTGACAAGTTGAGAGTCCACAGCCCAGCATCTCCAAACATCTGCCTTGGAGAAAGGATTGTACATCAGGCTTTTGAGGGATGATCAAAAGTGGGCTTCCCTCTCTCTGGCTAAATGGGAACGGGGCAAGGGAAGGTAGTCTGACAGGGACAGAAATATGTCCTGAGTAACATGAGAGAGAAATAAAAATAGTTGGAGCTTTCAGAGGTTTCATTTAGAGCCATTTGGGGCTCATGAAGAAAACCATCAGCCAATGGCTTGCAGGTGTCCTGTGGTCTGGAACTGGTTGTGCCTCAGTTTACCCATCTGTAACTCTATATTCTTCCTCACTTTGGAAGTCAGCTGGAAATGAAAACATGGTCTCTGCTGTGGGACACTGGAGCAATGGCTGCCCTGGGACATCTCCTGTAAGAGGTGGTATTTGAGGTTCTGGACTTCCATTCTGTAATTTAAATTTAACAAAAAAAAAATCCTTCAAAAATGCAGGCTAGAATTTATCATCTGTATCAGCCTAAGGAAACTTGACATGAAAATAAATGAAACCAGAATGAGTAAAAATCAGGGTCCAAGCCCCAAACGAAACCCCGGGGGTTCCTGTCCCTCGGAGTATATAGTCAGGGGACCATAAATACTGACCCTATAGCCCCAAAGGCAGGAAATTAAGACCATAGCCCAAAAAACCAAACAAGGAGAGAACAAAGGAAAAATGTCAATGCCTGACTTTGGAACATATTTATTCTTTAAAATGTTTTTATTAATTTTTATGTGTGCTTATGATGGGGGGCAGGACAACTTTGTGGAGTTGATTCTCTCCTTTCTTCACCTTCTCATGGGTTCCGGGGATTGAACTCAGGTCGACATGGTTGGCTTAGCCATCTTGCCAGCCTGTGAATTTATTCTTACCCTAAGCCATCGAGAACTGAGAGCAACTAAAGAAACTCTAAAGTGCTCATAATACTTAATTAAGTGTGTTCTGAAATACAGATTGGGCCATGGGCACCATATTGCACAGTTATTATAAACTTTGCTGGCACCTTCTGGGGGTTCCCCCTGAGGAAATCTCATGTGTTTAGCCCTTCCACCAGGACACACTTAAGAGATAAGTGCCCACTCACTTCACCTGTAAGACGGCAACACTTACAGTTACCTCTCAGAGGATTCTTGAGGGGACTGAAGAAGGTGGTTTTTGTGCGGAGATGCGGACCAACTGTAGTGAGCAGAGGAGAGCTGTGGGGACTGTCCCTATTGTTACTTCTCAGACAGTGCCAACAAATCACACAC
Source organism: Arvicola amphibius (assembly GCF_903992535.2). Lineage (NCBI taxonomy): Eukaryota > Metazoa > Chordata > Mammalia > Rodentia > Cricetidae > Arvicola > Arvicola amphibius. The sequence goes on along the minus strand of NC_052058.2, from coordinate 4,806,257 downwards.
GAAAATATTTCATCAGCATCAATGATTATATATCGGGAATATAAAATTAGCACAAGTACTAATTTATCATGATGGTTAGCATCAATTAAAATTAAATAATTATCATAACTAACTCTAGAGGAATAATATATCACAATAAGAATAAATAGTATAGTCAGGTATGGCCACACATGTCTATAAGTCCAGCGACTTGAGAGTCTGAGGCAGAGGGTTTATCATGAGTTTGAGGCTGCATAATAAGTTTCAGGTCAGTTTGGGCAACCTAGAAAGACCCTGTCTTCAAACTAACACATACAATTATATTATAAATATGTACATATTTATAATTTCTCTCTATATAACTAATATGAAGTAGCACAGGGAAAATCTAGAGACTTCCCTGAGAAGTGCCTGTCAGCTCAGACCTTAAAGGCATGTGTAAGAATCTAAACATAAGTGGAAGAGTTCCAGAAAGCTCTTCCCCAAACATAGTGGGAAGGTGTGGGGCTTAAACGGAGCCAATGATGCAATGTGTTCATTCTTTCTAGTCCTGCACATTTAATCAAATGAGCAGAATATTTTTCTTTCCCCAATTTGATGGGCTTTTTAAAATATAAGAAAATGCATCAGGGAAGGGGGACCATGAAGCAGAAAGTTCCCACCTTTGGGGCCAGGCTGCGGAGTCCCGAGTCTTCCTCACCCCTTCACTAGCAGCCGTGAAAGCCTGGAGAAGTTCCACTGCTTCTCTGAATCTATGGGCTTCCTGGCTGTGAACCAAAACACCTAACCGTTAGGGTTATTGTGAGAAAAATACAATATTCAATATACTCAATACTCAGAAGCTGCCACTGATGGTTGGGTTCCAGTGTGTGCCCGTTTTAGGCCTAGTCCTACATAACACGGTCTATTTAAAGACGCTGGGAGGATGCCCAGTCTATGAGACTAGGATACATTAGCCCCTATAGTCGGACTTCCCTTCTGCTCCCAGTTCCCCTGTGGGACTGTCTGGCAGCAGTGGCAGGAGTGGTGGGGAGGGGGTGTCTATCTTCTCTATCCTCTGACGCCCCACCACAGGGAGCAGGCCACTGGCTGCCTGGTGGTGTCCCACCGCAGCGGATAGCCTGTAGCCTGCCCAGCTCCACCAACATGCTGCAGATGATCACACTGGCCAGACAGGGAAGAGGGGTGGTCCTGGAGTCAGAAATGTTAAGAAGCCAGGTCTCTCCTTCCTGGAGTTCTTGTCTCAGTTTACCTTCCCAGAAAGGAGCTCACGCAAGGCCTCCAGCTTCAGAGGCAGCCAGCCTCTCTCTCCCAGCTACTATCCTACTATTTTTCTCCTCTCTCTCTCTCTCTCTCTCTCTCTCTCTCTCTCTCTCTCTCTCTCTCTCTCTCTCTCTCTCCCTTTCCCCTCTTTCTCTTTCTCTTTTTTTTAGCATCCAAGTTGCCATGAAAAAATTGCTAATGAAATATTTGCTCAGAAGTCTGCTCTGGGCTGGGCTGATAACCTATCTGTGTTTGAGTTTGGCTGCCCATATTCTAAATACTCATCTTCTGTCTGTTTAGCTTATTGATTGGTTTGGCAGGAAAAGAAGCCTTGTCATCAGTGACCAAGGTCAAACTAAACAGAACGGGGAGGAGGAGGAGAGAAGATGAGCCCACAGGCTTGGGGAAGCAAGAGACACTTAACTGAGTTTCCTTGACGGGATGGATCAGCTGGTCCCAGACACCTCACTCCATCCTTTGCTTGCAGTGCAGCTCCAACTGGCAAGAGACACTGCTGGCTGGAGACACCTGGGGTGGGGAGAGCCTCGAGAGCAAATGTGGGAAGGGGAGAGGCGAGCAGATGGTGTCAGCTAAGAGGAAGCTGCTCAGCCATGCCTGGGTGCATGTTAGTGAAGAAGAGATAGAAAGCCCGGCTCCATGCATACCACTAAAAGGCTTTTTCTGATGTCCCTGCTGACAACTCTGTGCCCATGGTAGATAGAAGAGAGACGGAAGTTCAATGAAGAAGAAAATCAATGGGCAGGTGATCTCTCCGGCACGGAGTCACTGTGACCCACAGCACGCGTGACTTACAAGGTCTGAAGGCTTGCCCTGGTGCTTTCTTCTGGCTTGTCGCTTGACACTGGGCTTAAAGGTTGACAGCTAGTGAAGTAAATGGTAGGAGGGGTGACAGATAGGCAGTGTAGGGGACGCCTGGACAGAAAAGGGAGACACTTGTAAGTGCTGTTTGTCAGGTGGGCACGGGTACACACTGCACCGTCCTCCTGAGGTGTGTGGGGCTCCTGTGTTGCAGAGAAGTGGGGCAGGAAGACACACTGAAACTGGGGAGAGGGGAGACGGAGGACTGAGCAGGGCTGAGAGGGCATGTGGACGCTCTTCTAGGGAACCAGTCAACCAATGAGAATGGGCTGATGTGCTATTTGCTGTATGAAAGACACTGTTGAAGTCCCTTAGAAAGTGGTTCCTTTCTTATTTGTCTGTGTGTATATGTGTGTGCATGCACACATATACCCATGTTTTCTACCATGTACATGTAGACGTCAGAGGACAACTTTCAAGACTCAGCTATAACATTCCATCCTGTGGAAGCAAGGTTTCCCTCATCTCTGCTCTGTTCCTGGCTAACTGGCTCATTATGTTCCAACTGATTCTCTGGTCTCTGCCCCCGTCTCACCATGGAATTACAGATGTGCACCACCACATCTCGTATTTTAGCTGGGTCTGAGAGATTGTCTCAGATTGTCAGACTTGCGTGGTATGTGCTTTTCACCTGCTGAACCATCACCCTGGCCCCAGTGGAAGGCTTTTATTTCCTTATTTTTAAGTCAGAGACATTAGCCCCCACAAGCTGTATAAGAAGACACAGTGGAGAAAAAGCCATCAACTTGAAGGCAAGTCAACAGCACAGCAGAGCCCCAGGCTGCTCCTAGGGCTACGGGAGAAATGGGATCAAGAGTGCAGGGCCACAGCGATCCTTCAGTCAAGGCTCTTAGGAGGTGAAGGAGGATCCAGGCAAGTACGGGCTAGACTTGAGAGAAAGGATGGGGAAACAATGGAGGGTATCTCCGGGAGAGGGAAGTTTAATTGATTAGGTAGGCTTTGCCTGGAACCTGAGACCCAGCTGAGGCCACAGGTCATGCTCCCGTCCGTGGTGGTCCCAAGGTACCTTTATGATGATTGTGTCATCTGCACTCAGTTGGGAGAAGCCACAATGAAATGCATCACAGGGTTTCTCTAGGGTTACTGCAGAGGGCGGGATGTAATGGTATCAAGGACACAGAGAAGTGTCCATACACACCATAGTGTGACAAGACATGGAAAACCTCTAGAAGCTGGGCTGGGAACAAGGGGACTGCACCTGCCCTTTGGGGTCTCAGAAGGAGGTGGTGTTGACCTCCAGGTTGACAAACAGTGGGTGGCCTGACATTGCAGCTGTGAGGGTTACAGTGAGACTTTAGTCTGAGGATTGTCACCAGCCAACTTGACACTGGACTCACTGTCTACCTAGAGGATGATGTTGCTCAGGAGCAGGCAGGACTGAAGAGACAATGTGCCAAATTTGTTAAGCTCTGTGTCTTGGCCAGCCCACGGAGTCACGGCTAGCCCACGGAGTCATAAAATACCTGCATCGGTACATGTTTATGGTCCCTTTAGAAATGGAATGGAGGCCTTGCACATTGACCACCCAGATACCTGGCTTCTGCCGCAAACTCTCAGGTCTACACCCAACTTCAGGCAGGTCACAGTGGCTCAGAATTCCTTCTCATGTCTTCAGGTCTTTGCAAAGTCAGGCTGTTGACAGTGCTATGATTAAAACCAAATTCTAGGCAAAGGTCACTGTCAAATGGGCAATGAGGACAGTGGGGTCCAGTTTAATCCTAAAGTTAGAGAAGTTGCTCACTGCTCAAAGGGTGCACACCTTAATAAGGATGTGTGTTATGCAGGTAAGAAACAGAAAAGAAATCGTTTAATTCATGTGCAGGCGTTTCTAAATGACTGCTAGATAGGGTAGAAACAGATCCTAACTCGCTTGGGAAGAACTGCTTAATAAATGGACCTTTGGGGCTATTGTGAAACAATACCAAGATGATATGTAGGATGTGTGAACAGAGAATTTTGGGGAGTTTTTATAATCACATGAACTAACTCAAGCTCCTGCATGCTGATGTCCCCCAGTAGCTCCCACAGGGTCACTTGCAACTTCTGGAATAGTTCGTGGGGGGCTCCTTTGTTCCCCATGATGAATGGTGGGAGGGTCTGCATCTTGCCCCTCACTGTGGTGCTCATTCGCACCTGCGCCAGGTGCTCCAAGCATGGAACCCAACACTTCCGACTCAGCCCCTCAGGGCCACAGCTGCCTTGGATCTGTACTGACAGTGAGCGGCCCAACAGATGGCACAGAACAGATACCACAGAATTTTATATTTTTAAAAAGAAAACAAACCATCCCTTTTCATTTTGCATACCAATCCCAGTTCTCATTCCCTCTCCTCCTCCCATCCCCTCCACCTTCTTCCCCACCCAACTCCCCATCCACTCCTCAGAGAGGGTAAGGCACATTGCTTTGAGAAAGGACCAAGGTCCTCCCTACTATATCTAGGCTGAGCGAGAAGCTAAGTAACAAGGTGAACCCTAAGAGAAACATATATAGATTCCCCTGGGAAGGGGAAATAGACAAGATCTCCTGAGAAAATTGGGAGCATGGAGATTGGAGGAGATGGGAGGGCAGAAAAGGGAAGAGGCAGGGAGAAGGGGAGCGGGAGAAGAACTGGAGGGAATGGTACAGTCGAGATGGGGAAGAACAGATACAGAGAGCAAGGAAAGAGATATCTTGGCTGAGGGAGCCATTATGGAGCTAGCAAGAAACCTGGCACTAGAGTAATTCCCAGGAATCCAGAAGGATGACCCCAGCTAAGACCCTAAGCAATAGATGAGAGGATGTCCAAACTGGCCTTGCCCTGTAGTCAGATTGATGACTATCTTAAATGTCACCATAGAACCTTCATCCAGCAGCTAATGGAAACAGAGGCAGAGACCCACAGCAGAGCACTGGGCTGAGCTCCCAAAGTTCAGATACTACAGAATTTTAAGTGTTGGGAATCCCTAAAGATTTCACTAGACATTTTTTTCTCATGGGCCATGGTCTCCCAGGCTCCGGCTTTCAGCCGTCTTCCTGGTCCTTCTGTCAAGTCAACACTCATCCTCACATCAGCTCTTGAACAATCTGAGCCCCAGATGTAGGCGGAAGTTTCTAGCTTCCTCAGTTTGATAATTACTGAATTCATCATCTTTGTCATTATTATTGTTGTTGCTGTTATTTGGTTTCAGCTCACTAAACTGGCCCCAGACTCTGGCTCCTCAGAGCACAGCAAGCCTCCCAAAGTCACCAGGGCAGCCATAGAAGTGCTTCAAGGCATTTCCCCCTTTAAAGGTTGACACAGAAATAAAACTTCTGGGTTGCTTGGTGCTGGCAAGATGGCTCAGCAGTTCAGAGCACTTGCTGCTCGTCCAGAGGACCTAATTAGAGCCCTAGCACCCATGACAGGTAGCTAACAACTATCCTGTTCTAGGAGGCCCTCTGGCTTCAGCGGTGACTCGTACACACATGGTACACACTCACACACATACAATGAAAATATTGGAATATTCTGTCCTTGCCATAAAAAGGTAAGCTAAACACAAAAGAACTAAGCCAACAGTGATTTTTTTTCAAAACTCCAGCTGAACATCCCCTCTATCTCTCTGGCTACTGAGGTCACCGTTTCCAAAGAATAACTGATCGGCCTACAAGACTGCTATCAGCCAGTCTCAGCTGCGGACCCACACCAAGAAGTGTGGCCTGACTTCTTGGCAAAGGCTGAGCAGAGAGCTGGGCATTCTCGGGGTTGATGGTGATAAGTCCTGCTGCTGTTGACACATGAAGCTTCAGCGGCCCGGCCAAACTGATCAAATAGAAACCCAATTTATAAGCTGCAGGGTTGGGTGGGCTAACAAATTACATCAGAGGCTTTGCACAGAAGCCCTTAAGAAAATGGAGCTTTTGCCATAAACCCATGTCTCCCCCTGTCCTGTCTCTCACACTCCTCCAAATCCATTCATGTACATCTTGGACCAAGGTCAGACATTACCCAGGACAAGGGATGACAGGAGACAACCTATGGATAGCAAGGTGTGACGGGAATGGATAGAGAGCCTTCCTGTTGGTCCAGACACCCAGCTTATGCCATTCTTACAACAGCCCTGAAGGCCACCAGGTTGTCATTCCTCCCGGCAGCTGTATTTACCAATGAATCATTCACCAGCAATGGCTTTTATTTTCTGATCAGCTCCTGCTTGCCTAAAATATACCTTGGTGCTCAGAGCTCTTGAAACAGGTGGAAAGATCCAAGCACTTTGATCATGGCCTGACCACTCTGCTCCCTTTTAGGCTCAGTGGTATCCGCACGTGGGAAGCATCATCAACACTGTATTCACCTTGTTCAGGAGAAAAAGAAAAAGGACGGAAAAACAAGTTGCCAAGCAGAGCCCACCGTCGCCTTACATTGCTTTCTTGCAAGTTGTACACGGTGACTCTCTTCTCATCAGAAAAATAGTGAGTGTCACCCCCGCCTACAGGGCGTTCTGCAAAATACATCATTTTGACCTGCTGCAACATCCTTCTGAATGGCAGGTGTAACTTCCCACTATACCGTTGTTTTACCGATCCACTTGCCAAAAACAAAAACCTTATGTAGACCAAATGGAGAGATAGAGTGAAAACAAGATCTCAAAATCCCTCTGAGAGGATACATTTTTACAGAAACCCTCTGAGAGGATACATTTTTACAGTTTCTGTCGGTGGGGAATCTCCTTCAGCCAATAGCCTTTGAGAGGCTGGACCAGGTTGGGCGTGGCCTTAGATACCAAAAAGGTGCATGCCTGCCCGCTGGGTCTCTCTCTCCTCTCTCTCCTGAATGCTGGATTCGGTTCCTGTTCCCATTCATGCAGAGGACTGTGATCTGTGAGTCCCCCTTAAATAAAGAACCCCTTATTATACCCAATTCAGAGTTAGTGTGGGATTAATTTATTTGCATTCTCCTCCATTCTACAAAGGATAATTTGACAAAAATCTCCCTAAACGGTGTTTATGTCCTGTGAGCAAGAGTTTGTTTTGTGTCAAGAGGTGGTGGCACACACCTTTAATCCCAGCACTGGGGAGGCAGAGGCAGGTGGGTCTCTACAAGTACAAGGCCACCATGGACTGCAGAGAGAGTTCCAGGATGGCCAGGGATACACAGAGAAACCCTGTTTTGAAAAAGAAAAAAAAGTTTATTTTGTATATATCTTAAATGTTGCATGTGAGCATTTATGTGTTTTATACATGCTTGAACTAACTCACACTATAGGATTAAATTGTAGTTTATTAGTGCAATGGAATACCATGAGGTCACATAAAACATTGAAGATGTTATTTTTCTATTAATATGAAATGATCCAGCATACACTGTGAAATAAAGAAGCACACTACACACAAATGAATACACTCTCATAACATATATGAGGGACATAGGTATTAATGTGTATGTGTGCACACACATATACACATATTTTTATAAAATAGAAGAGATAAAAATTATGTGTGCCAATAAAATTACAAGTCACAAAATAGAAGAAAAAATAATAAAGACTCTTCTAAAATATGCCAATGACTCTTAAAGCTTCATGATGAGAAAACAAACAGCCCCATTCAAAAAGAGCCAAAGCCATAAGAACTAACTCACCAAAGAAAACAGAGATGGCAAATGAACACGGAAAAGATGCTCAATATCATGGTACCATCAGAGAGACACAGATAGAACAACATGAGACACCCCTGTGTACTGATAATGATGACCCAAGTCCAGAAGATAAAAATGTCAAGCGCTGATAGAGGTGTAGAGCACTGGGCGCCATCTCTATGACTGATGGGAGCTCAAGCTGAGGGGGCCACTTTGGAACCTATTTGGCAGGTGTTGTCAAAGACAGAGATTCTTACCATATGATCTAGTACTTATGCTGCTTGATATGAATCTGAAGAAGTTGAAACTATACCTCTATGTAGAAAGCTACACATGGATGTTCATAGCAACTTGTTCAGATTGTCAAACTTGGGAGCAGAGCTAGATTTGGGAGTACATATGAATTCCATAATGTGGATAACAGGAACAGGATTGTCAGAGACCACCCTGATCCCCACAACAAGACTCTGTCTCAATGATAAAGAAAGAAACATCAATGCTTATTGAGGAATGACAAATGCATTTAGAAAGAACCCCTGAAAATTCAGAGTACCTATTATATGATTCTGCGGTGTTTTGAATGGTCTCAATAAGCTCAAACGCTTGGATACTTGGCCCTTAATTGGTAGAACTTTTTGGAAGGATTAGGAGGTGTGGCCTTGTTGGAGAAAGTGTCTCACTGGTGGTTTGAGGTTTCAAAAGACTCTGCCATGCCCATTGAACTCTGTGTCTCCTGCTTGGGGATCAGGATGTTAGCTCTCAGCTGTTCCTGCTACTATGTCTTCATCTGCCATGCTGGACTCTAACCCTCTGGGACCACATGACCTGTTAGGTACTTTCCATTGTAAGTGGCCATAGTCATGGAGTTGATCATAGCAACAGGAAAGTAGGCAAGACAGATTCTGGCTACACAATGACCCAAGGTAATCCACAGAAACAGTAAAAGACTATGCATTGCCAGGAGAATAGAAAGGTAAAAGAGGAAGACGCATGCGTGGAAGCAGGGTATTAGGGCAGTGAAAGTACAATGTCTGACACATGATACAGGCTACATGTTCTTATCCGTTTGTCCAAATCCATGTGACAGATGATGCTGAGAGAGATTCTTGGTGTAAACTATGGACTTCAAGTGATAACGAGTTGGCAGTGTAGGTTCATTTCTTGTTAAAACTGTGACATTTAGGTGGGGATGCTGAAAATGGGGGGGCTTGCATGGGTGGGGCCAGAGGAATGCTAGGAATTTTTGAACTTCTGTTCAATGATTTTCGTGTTATCCTAAAATTTGCTAACAAATACTAGGCCTGTGAAAAAAATTATTTTTATATTTACTTAATATACTTAAAGTATTTATATATGCGTCAATAAGAAACTGAAAATACTTATTTCTTGGTGATAAAAATTTAGCTGTAAGGTATCAAATTAAAGTATTATAAGAAAAAGTACATGCTGTTCTCACATATAAATATAAACATGGTACTTAATCAACCATTAACTAACTTAGTCCATCTTAGATAAAAGAAAATGATTAGGACATGGTATGGATTAGCCTAGAAAAGCAAGGCTCAACATTAGAAAATAAAAAGTTTTAAAATATAACTACCTGAATAAAAGATAAAAAAATCATTTTGCTATCTAATAGAAATCTATATTTAGCATTATGTTTAATGGTGAGACATTAGAAGAATTTTCAATAATGTTGAGTCAGAACAACAATCTTCTCTCTTTTAACTTCATTTAACAATAGATTGGTATTTTGACCAACAAATTAAAATAATAAATATGGGAAATAATGAAATGAATTAAAACAGTCATTACTAATATAATATGTATTCATGTACCCAAAATATAAAGATTTGGCTGATAAACTGCTAAAACCATTAGGTAGCAAACTTCAGAATATAAGACAAGCATAAAATTTCCATTTATCCATAATAACCAAGAATAAAATAAAATAGAAATTATATCTCTCAAAATATTAATAGAGCTACAGACTATTTATCAGACCCAATCTCAAGAGATATCATAAGAAAAACAGCACAGTACGGCACACAACAATAGAATACAAATTATGGAAGAGAAGTCCATACGACTATATGCACCTAAGTTTTGACAAAGACACAAAAAAATACTCACAGAAGAAATACAGCAACTCCGACCAGTAATGCTGGAATTATTTGAGTCCACATGCAGAAGAATGAAAGCAGAAACTCATTTCTCACCATGCACAAATTCAACCTCAAGTGCATCAAAGGCCTTGGTGTAAAACTTAAAACTCTGCAACCACCAGAACAGAAATTAGGGAGGACGCTACGCTACAACGGCATAGCAAGAAGTTTGTAAATAGAAGTTCAGGAGCTGGAGAAGGGCCTTGGGGGGTTGAGTCCTTCTTGCTCTTCTAGAGAACCCAAGTTTGGATCCCAGCACTTATGTTGGACTGCTCTCCAGCACCTGGAACCCCAGCCCAGGGAATCCACCCCCCCTTCACACACACATACACACACACACACACACACACACACACACACACACCAGTTTTTAAAAGGAATGGAACTCTGGTCTCTCAGGAAATACAGCCAGCAGTCGACAGATGGGACCTCGTGAAACTGAAAAGCCTGTGCAGGACAAAGCAAGGAATGAACTGAGCAAAAAGAAACCCTGCAATATGGGAGAAAATCTTCACTAGCCACACATCCAACAGAGGATTAACCTATAAAATACACAGAGAACTCAAGAATCAAAGCATCAAGAAAACAACCCACCCCAAACATCGGCCACTGATCTGGACAGAGAACTCTCCAAAGAGGAGGCACACATGACTAATCAACACTACAGAGCAGTGGTTCTCAACCTTCTAGCGCTGCGACCCTTTCATACAGTCCCTTGTGTTGGGGTGACCCCTAACTATAGAATTATTTTCACTGCTGCTTCATAACTATAATTTTGCTACTCTTATGAATCATAATGTAAGTATCTGATATGCAGGATAGCTGATATGCAACCTCCAAAGAGTTTGTGACCCACAGATTGAGAACTGCTGCTATAAATAATATTCAACATCAATAGTCATCAGGGGAATGCAAATCAAAACCACCTCAGATTCCAACTGACCAAATCGGAACAACATGATAACAAATGCTGATGAGGATGTGGTGCAAGAGGGACCCTTATTCACCGCGGGGGAATCACAAACTGGTGTGTTCTCTGTGTAAATCAGTGAGGGGAATTCACAGAAAACTAGAGACAGAACTACTGTGTGACCCAGCTATTCCATTCCTGGACATAGTCCCAAACAGCTCCAAATCCTACTACAGAGAGAAATGCCCATCCATGCTCAATGGTGTTTTTTTTTCTTAGTATCTAGGAAATGGGATCAACCTAGATATCCATGAACTGATGAATAGATAATGAAAATGAAAGGCATATATTCAGCTGTAATAAAAAATAAATAAAAAATAAAATTGTGAAATATGCAGGTAAATAGTTGGAACTTAAATATATATATATATATATACATGTATATGTATATATATATATATATATATGGAGAGAGAGAGAAAGAGAGAGAGAGAGAGAGAGAGAGCGTGTGCATGAAGTAATCCAGGAATAGAAAAACAAACATTATATGTTATATGTGTATCCAAGCACACTTCGTGTGCTCAATTTGGAGTAGCTGTAGAAGCAAGCCATTGAGAAGGGGACTTTAAGTGTGAAGGGACAGTAATATGAAAGTAGAGAAGGTGGGAGGTGTAAAAGTTTAAGTTAAGGTTTAAGAAGAAAGAATGTGGAGTATAGGGGATGTGGGGAGATGTAAGAACCCATGTGGAAACCTACTTTATCGTGAAACAAGGTCCCCTTTTTCAGTCGTGAATCTTATTTTCTGAGCAACCAGAGTTCGACTTATTTTTAAAATGTATTTATTTATTATGTACATGATGAGTGCCTGTGTGAGAGGGGTGGGTACCCACAGAGGCTAGAGTGTTGGATTCCCTGGAACTGGGGTTCCAGGTTGAGATCGCTCAACATGGGTGCTGGAAACACATAAAAACATACGAAAAAAACCCAGATGCAAAACCCAACTTTAAAAAATCCAATTTTTATTTTTTAAAAAGAGTTTTGAGGGAGATACTCTGCAGGGCTAGAGAAAACTACTCCCAGAAGCTGGAGATTATTAAACAAAGACTCTAGGGTCAGAAGTAGGAGATATTCTTAAGAGTTCCTGGTCAAAGGTGCCTCCAGGAATCTCCAATACAACCCAAGCTCTTTGCATTCTTGGCTGTCCACAGAACTTGATGAGAAGACCCTGATGCTGAAGACGCATAGACCTTGTATTCACTGTCTAGAGAAATCACTGGAACGGACCGGGCTTAACCCAGAAGATGGTGTGTGTGGGGGGAACACAGCTGTGACGCCAACAGTGTACAAGACCAACCTATCAGCAAGACAGGTCTGCTTGTGCAATAACTACACTACTGTTATGGAGGTAACCAACTGCTCTCTGAGTTTTAAATTTGCTCCGCAGGAGGAAATCCATGTCTAGTCCCATAATGACAATCAAAATTTCTGACAGGAGATCTCACAAGCCTTAGAAGGGAACGTAATACTTTTACTTAGCTAAACTGACGTACATCAGCCTGCCTTCTAAACATTTATGTTTCTATTCATAGATAAATGCTATTTTCAGCCTTGGTCAGAGAAGCCCTCTTGCCAGTGAATGGTGGCGAATGCCGAGACTCAAGGTTGTGGGCTAAGAGCAGAGTTAAGTGACTGATAATTGCTCCATCCTTAACAAGACAGTTAGACCATCTCCCCTAAGGCTCAGATAACATTGAGTAAGAGGGGGCAGAAAGAGGTAAAAGCATTAAGATAGGGAAAGGGGCTATAAAGACATAGCCATTCCAAACACAGACTCGCAGGCCTGTATTGGCCGCAACTGCGCATGCCTGTTTTGGCCGCAACTGCGCATGCCTGTATTGGCCGCAACTCCTCATGCCTGTTTTGGCTGCATTTGCTAGTGCCTGTATTGGCAGCAACTGCTCATAGCTGTATCGGGTCTGCATATCAGGCATGAGCGGAGGAAAGGCTCAAGGCCCAAAGCTTTACTGCTGAACTATTGCTACTGACAGATTGAAAGTAAAGTATCTGCCTTCAGTTGTGTGCCCACTGATGGTCCCTCTTCCCTCCGTGCACTGGGGACACAGATGGCTCTGGTACAACAACTAAATGGGTCACAAAGCAAACCCCAAAGTCATAACTCGGGAAAGGGAACTTGTAGGCATGGGGGAAGGAGGATTCCATGCAAGTGGGGACAAACTGTTTCTTTTTTCTTACTGTTTGTGTTCTTTGGCTTTTCCTTCCTTTCCTTTGCCCCAGACATGGCAAAAGTTGTACATGGCTGATTCCAGCGAGAAGAGTCAAAGGGAAAGTGATATACCACGAGACTAACACACGGGAAGAGAGGCCCAGCAATTCCACAAACCTGCATGACTGAATACAACTTGAAAAAGTACACGGAGGTCTGAGAAGGGAGCTAACAACAGACCTGTCCACAGGTCCCAGAATGGTCACTTGGTGGTGCACACATGGAGCAGGTCAACCAGCAGATTATATAAGATGGAATGGAGCTGATGCTGAGGTCGCAGTCTACAAAAGACGGCTTGAAACCTGTCCCTATGTCCCATCACCACCTGCCATAATAGAAATAACAACAAGAGCTGTATGATTCAAATAGGGTCCAGGGTCTTACAATTTCATATTCAAAAACGTTGAGAAGGTACTCCCAAATTAAGTTCTTAACTCCTGTGGGAAAGGACAATAGACACCAGGAGGAGATGACATTGACGTTGAATTGCCTGATGAAGATTTTGAAGCAGTCATTCAAATGTCTGACAGAGCAAAATAATGAGTCTTGGAAAATAATGTTAAAAAATGGATGAATCAAAAATAAAAGATATAAAAATTAGAAATTTTAGAACTAAAAAGATAGCATAAATAAAAATTACGGAAGGTTATGGGAGGCCAATAAACTTGGAGACAGATAAATAGATGTGTTGTCATGGGGACAGTGGAAATATTAAAGCCCTGGAAAGGAGAAAGGGCAGAGAAAGCCTCAGGAGCCCCCACAGAAAGCTAAACACTAGGAAGGAAGAAAGCGTCACAATATTTTAAAAGAAATTAGTCTAGAAAAATCCCAATTTTGGAAAAAGACGAAAAAATAGTTTCAAGAAGCGTAGAGGACTCAGTAAGTCAAAGAAATGAGCATGGGTGTGAAGTACTGAACGTTTCTCCAAAGGACACAGGAACAAGCGAAGGTGGCAAACAGGTGCCTAACGATGAACAGTTTGAGGCATATCAGACCCCTTCTCCAGAGCCATGGTGGCCAGGAGGAGAACATGGCCATTTTAAAGGAATTGAATAAAAGAATCATTGGCCTGGAATTCAATTTGGGAATCCTTTGGGAATGGCAGCCAAGTAATGACAGTCACAGAAAGACATTTATTTCTTCATAGGGCAATTGGAGTGGTCGTTCCTCTGTGTCACTGTCCTGGAGTGGTTTCTTCTGAATTGCATCATTCCCTCCATGAGTCTCGAGAAGCAGACAAGTCCTAGAGAGCCGAAACTCCTAAAACCAACCCAGCATCCCCACAAGATCCTAGAAAAAAGCAAATCATCACGGGAGAGGATCCTTTAGGATCTGCTGTGTCACAGGCAAGTCATGCAGAAAGCTCCAGGACCCTAGCTTTCCGGAGTTGGTCATAACTCCAGCACAAGGATTTCCCCGCAATCTATGAGGAACACTCAAATTCAGCACAAATGGAAGGGCTAGGAGAACAGTGCCTCCCCAAGGAAGATCCAGGTCCACAAATAATAAATGTCAACACCACTCACTACAAAACAAGGAGAGTGAAAGCACTGTGAGATATCATCTATTAGAACCGCTTAAAGCAAACAGACAAACAACAGAGACTCTGGCCTGAGCAAGAGCTGGCTGCTGTGAGCACAGAGACAGAAACTCTTCCACGTTCTAGGAAGGGATGGGCAAGGACACAGCCTCGCTAGCAAAGAGTGGCCTCTTCTTCATGCTGTCCCCAGACGAACAACAGCCGTAAAGCAACCCACTTCACTGAATGATAATTTAAAAAACAGTTTTATATGAGAAGCTGCACACTAACCTCTAACCATTAGAGGGATGCCTCAGTGGTTAGGAGCTCTTACTGCTCTTGCAGAGGATCTGGGTTTAGTTCCTGGCATCTCAACTGCCTGTAACTCCAGTTCCAGGCAATCTGGCACCCTCTTCTGGCCTCCACAGACACCAAGCATGCATGTGGGCCACAGACATACATGCAGGCAAACACTTACATATATAACATAAAATAAATAGATCTTCATGAAAAAGAATGATATGAAAAAGCAGACCATTTTCCAAACTAGTTTTTAAATAAAAGAGAAACAGTGTGATCTGATTTTCATACTCATCAACTTAGCAAAAATCATTGGTTTTTTAAATGTATATATTTCTAAAATATTGATAACTCTGACAATTGACTTTTACCAATGTAAGAGTGTGAAGAAACAGATATACTAAAAGATTACTCATGGGAGACTACATTGATAAGCTGTCTAAAGATGATTTACCCATTAGGATATTAAGTATACATTATGACTCAATTTTTATAAGTATTGTATGGAAAATACTCATGCACAAGTCCAAGGAGATTTTTCTTCCAGATATATTCAGTCTGAATATTTATACCCATGAATAATGGAAATTACCCGAAGTCCATCAGTAGAAGAATGACCAAGAATGTATATCTATACTCAGGAGGGCAATCCCGTGCTTAAGAACAGGAGAAATCTATTTGCAATGGCGTTTTAAGAAGAAAAAAGAACAAAAGGCAAATCAGTATATGCAGCGTGCTTAACAGTCCATTTGCCTTTGCAGCAGCAGAATACTGAGGTCAGATAGCTTGATAAAGAGATCTATTTAAAAATATTATCTGTCTAAATTAGGGATGCACTGGTTTGGTGACATGCTGCCAGCATCATTTCAGTGCTAACAAAGACCCCTGGAGAATGGCATTGCAAAGGTGGGGGAATGTGTGAGAGGGACTAATCACGTGACAAGACAGGAAGCCAGGGAACTATCCAGGGCTGGACTTGTTCTGACAACTCACAACTATGACAACTAACACCAAGTCCCCAGAGAACCCCTTTAACACCTCTGAGCAGTGCTCCAGTGACCTCAGACCTTTAACTAATCCCAGCTCTTAAAAGTCATGGCACTCAACCAACACCTCACTGAGGACCGAGCCTCCAACACAACAAACCACCAACTACACCCAAACAGCAGCGATTCCTCACCACTTATAAAGGCAGGAGGGAAGAAAAAACACTTCATAGCCACACACAAAAATGTAAATTAAAAGCCTAAAGGAGACACAAAACATAGGCCTGTCACTCTGAAGATGGCGGGACAGCAAGCATCTAAGACAGCTGTAATTTTAGTTACCTTTTGACATTATAAATGTATTAATGCATTATTTGCTGGATAAAAGCAAGCCTTTGAAAGTGGGAACACACTGTATGCTTTACCGCAAATGTTTAAGTCTCCTAAAATTCATGTGCTCAGACCTAGCCTCTGATGAGGAAGAGACAGGTTGATAGGTACTGAGGTCATGAGGACAGATTCCTGAAGTTTCTGGTCCTCTCTGCCATGTGAGGCAGTTGTCTGTATATCAGGAAGGGCCCGGATCAGACGCCTACCACACCAGCACTTTGACTCAGACCACCCCACCTCCAACGCTACAGGCAATGCTCTCCCGTGGCAGCAATCATGCAATCTTCACAGTTCAAGACACGTCAGAAAAAAGACCAAGGACATTTGGGACGTGTGACATCACCCAGGGGCCCCACAGACGTGGATGATCAGGAACAAAGTAAAGAAAGCCAGAGGACTGGGTCTGCCTGAGGCTCACAGGTGGTAGGTTCCCCAGCCATGGTGCTGCAGGCAGACAGGACAGGAAGCGGGGCTCAAGGTCCACCCAGGGGGCCATATTCTTCATCTCTCAAAAGTTCCTCAGCCTCACAAAACACCACACTAGCTGGGTGCTGAAACGCATGAGCTGGTGGGAGAGGTTTCCAGTTCAGACCACAACTCCTGCCTCCACCAGCTGTGCCGAGCTACATGGAAGGATGGTGCGAAACCCACCATCTCCAGTGAGCTTTCCACAGATGCCTTCGGCCTCTTCAGTGTTTATGAGGTGTGTCTGGACCTCATCTCTCCCTTTCAGGTTTTCACAACTCATTTTCATCTTAAATAAATATTCTGCTAATTGCTTCCCTTCCCTTTCTCCCTCCCTCCCTCCTTCCTTCCCTCCCTCCTTCCCTCCTTCCTCTTTTCCTTCCTTCCTTCCTTCCTTCCTTCCTTCCTTCCTTCCTTCCTTCCTCCCTTCTTTCCTTCCCTTTGTTCTTTCTCTCTTTTTATTTTTGTTTGTTTGTTTGTTTGGCTTTGATTTTCAAGACAGGATTTCTCTGTGTAGCCCTGGTCATCCTGAAACACCCTCTGTAGATTGGGCTGGTCTTGAACTCAGAAGTCTGTCGGCCTCTTCCTCCTGAGTGCTGAGATTAAAGGCATGCACTACTGCCTGGACCCTTCCTTCCTTCCTCCCTTCTTTCCTCCTTCCATTTCTCTTCTGTCAAAAAGTCTACAGCGAACTATTACCCCCTGTTCTGTTGGCCCACACCCCAACACCTCTTCTCAGTTTTCAGATAGTTTCAAGCTTTTATTCATTGCCTTCATGCTGTCACTTAGTCCCCTTGATTTTATCTCTCATTGCTAGTTATGACATCTTGAATGAAGGGAGGGAAGGAAAGAGATGGATTGATGGACAGATGGATGGGTGTACTGACAGGAAAACGACACAAGAATAAACAAAACAGCCTGCTGCCTGTGATGGGTAATCTTTTTTGAACGTTTTATTATTTTTGTATATGGATGGTTTGGCTACATCTATGTGTGTGCATCATGTGTGCCATGCTCATGGAGGCCGGAAGAGGGCGCTGAATGTCCTGGACTAGAGTCACAGATGCTTATCAACCACATGTTGGAACTGGAACTTGAACTTGGGTCCTCCGGAAAAGCAGTCAGATGCTGTTAACTGCTGAGCTGTCTCTCCAGGTCCCGTGGGCATTAATTTGGATTGTCAACTTGTTTGGACTGAGAACTTCTAGGTGGTTGTGCAGCACACTGTGGGTGTGTCTGTGAGGGCATTGGCAGAGAGGGTTGACTAAGGGTGAGAGGACCTCAGTTAAATGTGGGCTGCATTATCTCATAGGCTGGGAGGTGAGAGGAACAAAAGGGGAAGTGAAAATCCTGCCTATTTAGACCTCCCTCTCCCACCCAACTCACTACTTCCACGCCATATTATAGTGTTATGATATTGGCTTCCCTTCTGTGCCATATCTTCCTGCCATGATGGATTCGAGCCTCTGAAACCATGAGCCAAAATAAATCTTCCATCCCTATCATTGGTTTTCTCTGTCCTTTGTCCATGGTGATGCTCATATGAGTTCCCTGGCTTCCGTGGGTCACAGGAATCACACCCTGCCAACCTCTACATTGCTACCGCCTTGGCCATTGGATTTGCTCACCTTCCCAGGCCTCTATCTAGGCACGCTTGCTTGGAGAGTTTTCAAAATATGCTCATTGAACACTTAGTATGCTCAACTCTGCGTTTTGAATAAGGAACCACATCTAGTAATTGCCTCTCCTCTGGGTCCCTGAAGTTCCTGGGGTCACCTTCTCTTACTGTGTTCTCACAGTATTCCTGGGCTAATCTACTTATGCACATGACCATGTCCCCAGAACTTAGGAGACTGTGACTTTCTATATATGGCTACTTTTCTTTCTATATTTGGCATCCGTCGAGAGCTAGTTTGGTACCTAGTCAGACTCAGTGGGCCTTTCTGATATGACTAAATTCACTCAATTGAATTAAATGTTTAGAAAAAGCATAGATGAATGAAACTATTAATACCAGGTCCAGCACATCCCCCCCGCCCAGTGCCCTGTCCAGCGCTTTCCACAACATAGACCCACAGTCCGTGCGGTTGACAGACTGATTGATGTGTTTGAAAACGGAGAGTGACTCCTGGGGAGAGAGAGGTTTTCATTTGATCAACATGTTTTGGCTTCAAACTCTCCAGCAGTCATGGCTGAGCTTACAAAACCAAAGCAGCAACTGCTTTCCTTCTAGAGCAAGGTTGCCACAGAGAAGGGGCCTGCTGGAGAGTCAAACACTTCTGAACAGATCGATGGAGGCGTATCTGAAGACAGGAAATTCCAAAGGCTTTCCCAGGCTGCCTGAAGGACAGGCCCTATTATTAACCTTCTCTCCGAGGCCCAACTGCTGTCTGGCCTTGCACGACTGAAACCATTTGCTCCGGGGCTCATGTGGTGGCTTTGTAGACCACAACCACTTCCTAGAAGCCAAATCAGTCTGAACAGTGAGGGCCTTAGTGGTCTGTGGGTTTAGAAGGCGGTTTCTGTGACATGAAGCCGGGGAAAGGATGAGCAAACGCAGCAGGCCCAAGAGAAAGAAGCAAGGCCTGCGTTGGGAGGTCCAGAGGCGGCAGTCCAGCCCTGTCCCTTCTAACAGCAAGACCCCCACTAGCTTAAGGGCTTGCTGATGACCTGGGGGAGGTGATACCCAAAGACCCCTGTGTAGCCACCTCTAGGGGGCGCTTCCTTTGGTATGCAAGGGCTGCTGGCTTGTGAGCTCTGCCCTCTGCAGTAGCTGGGAGGACCACAGGCTGTGTGTGGAGAACTGCCATGAGCAGATCAAGAGGTCCCCTGTGCCACCAAGATGGAATTAGATCTGTCGATACTTCCTGCGGATAGTCTACTAGTTCCGCTCCTTTCAGAGCTGTGCCTTCACCCTGGGAATAGAAAGTCCCTAAGAGCAGAGGCTGCAGGCAGAATGAGTGAATCCGCGTCCTGCTGCGATGTCTAGGCTTCCGAGGAGCCAGATGGGCCTGCAACTTGCCCATCTATCCCGAGTCTCGAGCCGTAAGAAGACACACACAGGGGATGCTGCCTCTCACTAATCATTCGCACCGCAGGCAGCTGGGCCTTGTCTGGGTCCTGGCCAGCAATGGAGAAGGAGGAGAAGGCAGGCATCTAGGAAACTGGGGATTGAAGGAGGAGGCCATGCAAGCAGGAGAACCCCAATCCAATCCCAAGAACCCACACATAGACCTGGCTCAGGGGAATAAGGCAGAGAGTAGCCAAGGCTGACACCCCATGTGTTCCTATGGCCTTGGTACATGTGCTACACACACACACACACACACACACACACACACACACACACAGAGTATATGGAAAGACCCCCAGCCTAAGCATAATGCCCCTCCTATGACAGTTTTGCAGGGACCTAGGGCATGATGGTCCTCTATTGCCAGACCCAGCCTGTTAGAAAGAAATACAGAGAAATAGCATTTGCCTGGCATGACAGAACCATTGCACATGTGAACCCACCATGGCTATGACTACATGTATAAGACCTGTATGACATCAAGCCAGTCAAAATCCCAGCAGGTGTGTGTGTTGGTGGTGGGGCTGGTAAAGTCCCATCCCTCCCTGAGGAGCTACTGGCAGTGGATAGCTACTGTGCTGAACACTTTTCTGTCAATTTGACACAAGGTAATGTCATCCAAGAAGAGGGAACCACAATTAAAACAGTGCTCCCGTAAGACTGGACTGTAGGCACGCCTCTAGGGCATTTTCTTATTTAGGTATTGATGGAGGAGAGCCCAGCCCTGGGCTGGCAGTCCTGTGTTCTGCAAGAAAGCAGTCTGGGGGCCGCTGCATCTGCTCCTGCCTCCGGTTTCCTGCTCTGTGTGAGCTTCTGCCCTCGCTGATTTTGATGATGAACTCCCCAAGCTGCTTCGGTCATGGTCCTTCATCTCAGCAATATTCACCTGGACTAAGACAGATACTTAGGGAGCGAGAATTGGTTTCCTTCAGGAATGTGGTTCCCGAGAGGCAGCCATGCTACAGTAGACCGCCCTCTGCCCATGCACAGACAGACAGCACTAACCGGGTTCAGTAAGTATAAAATCAGAGTACACGAAGCTGGAGGAGAAAGGGGTAGAAAGTATAGAATAGGAACTGGGGGTGGGGGACGAAGGTTAAATTTGAACAAAGTACATTATATGCATATGTAAAATTCTCAAATGATAACATAAGAATCACAGACACTGTTTACACGCAAACAAGTCAAGTGCTGAACAGTATAGTGAAAGACTGAAGAAAAAAGGGAGGGAGGGAGGGAGGGAGGGAGGGAGGGAGGGAGGGAGGGAGGGAGGGAGAGAGGGAGGAAAGAAGAAAGAGAAAGAAAGAACGAAAGGAAGGAAGGAAGGAAGGAAAAGAAAGAAAGAAAGAAAGAAAGAAAGAAAGAAAGAAAGAAAGAAAGAAAGAAAGACAGACAGACAGACAGACAAGGTCAGGGAGCACTCTTCCTGGGTACCTGACCTATGAGATCTCCCAGAGCCCTGTGCTCAGAGGAACCCCATCATTTTGTGCTTGGCTGCTCTGGTGTGGGCCCCACATCATGCAGCTCATTCTGCCTCTAACCCTGCCCTTGCACAGCACAACAGGCCTCAGAGCAGAAGTCACCCATCCTCACGATTCTCTCCATCCCACATTTATTTCCTTCAGTCTATTTTTGTGCATCAGGGAATATTTGAAGAAATGTCCTTAATTCCAGGCGCTTACATTTACCTCCACACCCCGCCCCAAGCCTCTTTGGAGGTGACTTAGGTGTCCTGTGATCCCTCCTATTATTAGCACAATACCTAGTCAGCCCCAATCACCCAAACTCCCATTCTCATGACCTTATATATATTCGTCTCTTAGCAAAAAAGTGGCATGACCCCTACCTAGCCTCAAGAATACTTGGCATAGGTCCCTGCTTCTCAGCTGTATCTATTGTTCTAGTCCAGAGTGACACCAGCTTCTACGTGTCTTGCTGACATTTCTGACTTTTAGTGGGGAATGCCATTAATCAATCCCCTGAATCTGTTTTGGAAAAATTAAATAGCTCAAGTCAAGGCAAACACAGTAAATAATCCTTCCACAATCCCGAGAGTGGTGGGGGCTGTGGGGACAGAGTGTTGTCCTCTCGTTATTTGAAATTCATTTAATTTGCCGCTGGATCTTGCACACCAGCCTAGGGTGCCCACTGGGGAAAAAAAGAAGAAGAAGAAGAAGAAGGAGAAGGAGAAGGAGAAGGAGAAGGAGAAGGAGAAGAAGAAGAAGAAGAAGAAGAAGAAGAAGAAGAAGAAGAAGAAGAAGAAGAAGAAGAAGAAGAAGAAGAAGAAGAAGAAATCAAAAGCTCCTTCCAAACAAGGGGCTCTAGCTCAAGTGGGAGAAGTGTGAGCCAGTGTGATGGAGAATGGCCTTGTGGACAGGGATAGCTCTTACCGGTGGTGTAATGTATAGGGATCAACACTTTAGATAGTTCTGTGTGTATGTGTTTGTGTTCACGTGTATGCATGTGTAAGTTCCCATGCATGTATGTGCATAGAGGACAGAGGACAACCTTGAGTGTCGTTCTTCAGGCTCTCTTCACCTTGTTATATACATCGCTGTGTGGGTGCACTTGTGTGCAAGTAGTGTGTGTGTGTGTGTGTGTGTGTGTGTGTGTGTGTGTGTGTTAGGTCAGCAGCTGACATCAGGAGCCTTCTTAAATTGTTTTCCACCTTATTCATTGAGGCATGATTTCTCAAACAAACCCAGAGCTCTGCTGTTTCCACTCAGAGCAGGAATTACCGTCAGGCTGCCTGCCACACCCACCCAGCATTTCCATGGGTTCAGGAAATCCATGCTGGTATAGAAAAGATTTTACCTGTTAAGCCGTCTCCCCATTTCTGGGGTCAGGGGACAGGTTTTTTCACATGGACTCTGGAAATCACACTCAGGTCCTTGTGCTTCTGAGACAAACACATTGCTCACTGCCTAGCCCTTGGCCTCACTCTAATGGGCATGGAACCTCTGTGAGAAGCAATAACAGCCTAGTGGGTAAGTGTGACTTCTGGAGTCTAGCCTAGACTGACCTGAAAGAAGTGTGTGTGTATGTGTGTGTGTGTGTGTGTGTGTGTGGTGGCTACCACGCCTCAATTCTCATCTGATAATCTCTTCCTGAGTAGCTGGGGGACTCAGGGGAGGGAAGAGCAGCTGTGGTCCTTTGTCATCCCTCCCAGGGACTGCTGGAGATTTTGATGTTTTAGAACACCTCATCTTGACTCAGGACCAGCCCCTACCAGCTCTAACAGAATCAGGTAGAAACCCAAGCTGTCCATTCTGGTTCTGATTGCTCAAAGTGCACACAGTTTCTATCTGAGCCAAGTAGGCTGAGCATCCCATTGGAGCAAACCACAAGGAGAGGCCAAGAGAGCATGGGGAAGGAGAGGCGCTATACAAGGAGGGTCTTCTAGTCCCTCCACCAGGATACCAGTTCTGTGAATTACATCATCTTGAACCACAGAGACCAACCTAGCTACAAACTGAATGCCATCAAGTGACCCAGCAGATACAAGCTGGAGCGAAAGACTTGCCTAGCAGAACCTGCCCCAATCTCTGACCCATACCATTGGAACATTGTGGTATCCAGCTTTCTGTGTCTGTGACAGAAATACTCAGGCAAGCAGTTTAAAGGGACAGGTGCCATGGCCCACAGTTTCAGGTGCTCTGGTCTATGGTCACCTGGCCATGCGTCTGCAGGTCTGCGTTAAGGGGTTATATAGTGGTGTGGGTACGTGTCACAGCAAATCTGCTCACCCCATGAAGGCCAAGAAGCAAAAAGGAGAGACAGGAGGCAGCAAGGTCACTCCTGATATTCCCTTCAAGGGCACACACTGTCCAAACTTCCTTTCATTAAGGCCCTACTTTCTGAAGGTTCTGCTTTCCCACAGCATCAGAGTCGAGAGCCAAACCATAACGGGTATGACAAAACAATGGCAGTTTGCTGATATTAAGATAGCTATGCACACAGGAAATGATCTATAGAAACCGGTAGAGGGCAATCTCTTGTGCTGGGGACACAGCAGTCATTTTCAGTCTTCAGAGACTTACCTGCATTGGGAACGCTGGTTAGATTACATCTTCTGAATGTCTTAGAATGCTGGAGTCCATATCTAAGAATGCACACCCCTGAACTGAACTCACAGTTAAGAGATGGGTACCGTATCCCTCTGCCCTCTGCCCTCTGCCCGTGTGCTTCCCTTGCCTAAGTCCTATCCTGCCTCAATTTTCAAATCATTGGACCCAGCTGCTACCTGCCCATGCTTTATTTTGATGCTTTCTTGA
Source organism: Arvicola amphibius (assembly GCF_903992535.2). NCBI lineage: Eukaryota > Metazoa > Chordata > Mammalia > Rodentia > Cricetidae > Arvicola > Arvicola amphibius. Next base: position 4,782,152 of record NC_052058.2, on the reverse strand, counting down.
ATGTCAAGCTGCAGGTGGCTCACCTAGGACTTCTGCTGAAAGGCCACTGCTCTTTCCACAGGCCTGGAACAGGCTAAGCTCATTAAATGTGGTTACTGAGTCCTCTGCTGTGTACCTGAAGGCTAAATTTTACTTTCTTTAGTCCTGGAAATGCACCGGTTTTTCTTGAGATGTGTAAGAGGGAAAGACAGGTCTTGGTAGATTTTCTTGTGGTTGCTAGAGCTCCCTGGTTGGTGTGGAGATCTAGACCATAGTCCAGGAAAAGATGGCAGAGTGAGCTACTGAGAAGCCTTTTAATCCTTGATGAGAAATTAAGCTAACCAGATCCAAGATTTCCCACCTTATGACTGTTTACTAGGACAGTGTTCTTGTCTCACCCTGGCACCATGATAAAAATACCCTGACAAAAATCAATTTAGGGGATAATTGGGTTATTTCAAATGATGATTCCAGCCCATCATTACAGGGATGTTGTGGGATAATGCTCTTGTACGTTATAAAGATTTGTCACTTGTACTGGTTTAATAAAACACTGATTGTCCAGTAGCCAGACAGGAAGTATATATAGGTGGGGAGACCAGACCAGGAGAATTCTGGGAAGAGGAAAAGCAGAGATGCAGTCACCAGCTAGACTAGAGGAAGCAAGATGAAAATGCCTCACTGAGAAAAGGTACCAAGCCACATGGCTAAACATAGAAAAAAATTACAGGTTAATTTAAGTTGTAGGAGCTAGTTAGTAATAAGCCTGAGCATTAGACCAAATCGTTCATAATTAATATACCCTTCCATGTGTTTATTTGGGACTGAACAGCTATGGGACCAAGTGGGACAGAAACTTCTGTCTACACAGGGAGACCAAGGCAAGAACTTCAAACAGCTAGTCATATCACATCCAGTCAAGAGCAGAGGGACACGAACGTATGAACATGCTTGCTTGCTTGCAACTTGATTTCTCTGCTCTTACAAAGTTCAGGGCTCCTGCCCTAGGGAATGGTGCTGCCCACACTGGGCTGGACCTTCCCACATCAATTAATGTAATTAAGATAATCTCTCACAGACATGCCCACAAACCAACTAAATTCAGACAGTCCCCTACTGAGATTCACCTTCCAGTTAACTCTAGCTTATGTCAAGTCAATAATTAACACCAACCCGTCATCACAGACAGCAAGCATGTCTCTTTATTGTTTAAACTATTTGTTCTTTAAGTACGGCTTTCTGTGTTAGTGGTCATAAACATCCTACTATAGGTTGATAGCCCTCACTCTTGTCTATCTATAAGTCATTTGTGTCTCATTACCATTGTACCCATATTACCCCTCCTCTGGGAAGGTATCTATTGTCACTATGACAAAATATTTAAGGCAACTTAGGAGGGAAAAGGATTCATCTGGGCTTCAAAGCGTTCTAAGTATGGGCACTGCATCCCCTTGCTTTAGACCTCGGGTGACATGACACATCGCTGCAGGGGTGGATGATAGAAGATGTCCTTAAACTGATGATGGCCAGGAAACAAAGATAAAGGGGAACAGGAAAGATCCAGGGCCCCAATACCCCTTCAAGAATATGCCCCCAATGACCTAAAACTCCCCCCAAGGTTCCAACTCCTTTAAAATTTCCAGTATCTTCCAATAGGTAGAGGTAACCAAACCTGTACCACACAGCATTGTGGAGATAACTCAGATTCTGTCTATAGCATTGAGATCAATGCTCCTCTTCCCATCTCCACATCCAGATACCACAGCCTCTTCCAGGGTCCCTGATGTCTATTACACAATTGAACCAATGCAAACCCATCCATGTGAGTGGGGCCCAATGCTGGTGACCAGCGGCTGTGCTTGATGCTCCTCCCATCAGGCAAGGAGACACCCCTAACTTCTCCACAGAGGGGATGATGCCAGGCAACTACTGTACAGTGGCCCCATGGGAACCCCCTAGATTGATGGTTTGCACCCTGATAGTGTACAGTTAGGAATGTGTCTTATATGAACAGAAGTGAGCTCACCCCAAGACAGCTCCACCCCAGAAACACTGCAGAACTGCCCCCTGCACACTTGCACTGCAGAACTGCCTCCTGCACACTTGCACCCCTTGGCCTCACATTTCACTGATATCAGTAGCCTTGGCTACAGGTTAATTTCTGAGATGGTTCCAAACGAAATATCACTAAGAAAGCTGTAGAAAGGTCACATGAGTCATCCCAAGACAGAAAATAATTGAAAAACCATGATAATGATTACAGTACGTTGTCTTTGCATAATAACTATGGCTCCCCTATGCACTCTGTGACAAACTCTCAGAATGCCTGTCTGTACGTGAGCTGCTGCAGCTTCATTCCCATTATTGTGACAAAAACCTTGGCCATAAACAACTTTAGGGAGAAAGGGGCTGAAAAAGCCAGGTCATAACCCGGTACTGAGCTCAAGGCAAGAACTCGAAGCTACGAACTTGAAGGCAAGCCTACTTGCTGTCTACAGAGCATGATCTCTAACCAAGAAAGTCACCCACAGCCAAAGAAGTGCCACAGGAACCACAAGGGATGCTGCATGTTGGCTCTCAGGCTCGCTGACACTCAGCTAGTGGTCTCATACAGCTCAGAACCACCTATCCAGGGAAGAGTGCCACCCACCGGGAGCTTACCTCCAGCAACACTCAAGACTAGATGAACCTGAGCAGACGTGACCACAGGGCACCCCGATAAAAACAATTATGCACTTGAGACTCTTTCCAGGTGATTCTATGTGGTAACAAGTTGATGGTGGTCAAAAGCCAACCGTTGCATGCTCCCTCTCACTTTAGCAACAAATAATATGCTAATAGACACACAGCCAGTAAGTAATAAATATAGGCTAGGAACCCAGATGTCTGGCCCTGAGTATGGGCTCTTCACGTTTTACACCTGAAAAATCCCGCCTATGCCTCGGTACATGTGCATATTTTACACACATGGTCTCATTCAGCATTCTTAGTAACTGTAGGGAAGATTACCCATGATGCTACTGTGGAGAAGATTATCCATGATGCTTGGAGGTTACTTATGCTGTTGACTAAGTGTAAGTTCCCCGGGGGTCACCAGACAGCTTGCTTTGTCCCCATCCTCCAGGTTCCTGGTTTAAAATTTCATTTTTAATAAGAAACCACTTTTTAGAAGGGAAAATTACCTAGCACCACTGAATGGAGAAACTTTTTTTTTCAGTGTTAAAGGGAAAAAAAAAAAACCAGTTGGCCCAGTTTTTCATAGTGGCATGTTGATGAAATGCCGTGAATGAGTTGTGGGGTGAATGAATGAAATATTTCAAAGCAGAAAAATAAATCACGAGGAGGAACCAATTCCCCGGAGAAACAAGGATGCAGAGAGCAATTCCCTAATTCCCGGTCCGTCTCACATCTGTCACCCTAAGAAAGAACCTTCTGTCAACACCTCTTTGATGAAGACCCTCGGCCAGAACAATATCACGTTCCTTAGGGCTCTCAGGTCTCCATGTCTGGTGTTAACACTGCAGAGTGCCTTTGTCCTGGTGAGCCCAGCGTCAGCACTAGCCAACCGCCCTTCAGCAGGACCCTGGGAAGCAAGGACACTGGGGGCGTCAGCCGATGTCCCTGGTGAAGGCACGAGGAGGAGTGTGCTTTCATTTTGGAGAAACATGGATATTCTCCTACCCAATTCCCTTAAAAACAGAAGACAAAAATCTTGCCTGTATTTTCATGACTCACTTCCAGTATTTACCTTCTTGATGGGGATCCATGCCTAAGCATGGAACTGTGCTGTTCCAGGGCCACAGGCAGACAGGTAGCATGACGCTGGCATGGAGGAAGCCCTGAACACATTTTAAAATTAAACAGACTAATACCGGTGTGTTAATCAGCTTTCTGTCGCAAGATAAAATATTTAAGGCAACTTAGGAGGGAAAAGGATTCATCTGGGTTTCAAAGGGTTCTAAGTATGGGCACTGCATCCCCTTGCTTTGGACCTCGGGTGACATGACACATCGCTGCATGGGTGGATGGTAGACGGGGTCCTTAAACTGATGATGGCCAGGAAACAAAGATAAAGGGGAACAGGAAGGATCCAGAGCCCCAATACCCCTTCAAGAATATGCCCCCAATGACCTAAAACTCCCCCCAAGGTTCCAACTCCTTTAAAACTTCCAGTATCTTCCAACAGGTAGAGGTAACCAAACCTATACCACACAGCATTGTGGAGATAACTCAGATTCTGTCGATAGCACTGAGATCTATGCTCCTCTTCCCATCTCCACATCCAGATACCACAGCCTCTTCCAGGGTCCCTGATGTCTATTACACAATTCAGCCAATGCAAACCCATCGATGTGAGTGATGCCCAGTGGCTGTGCTTGATGCTCCTCCCATCAGACCTGGAGACACCCCTAACTTCTCCACGGAGGGGATGAGGCCAGGTAACTACCATACAGTGCTCCCATGGGAATCCCCTAGGGAGACTCAGAAGTAGGGTGAGCTTTGTTTGGCTGTCATTTTGCATAAGGAGACAGGTGACAGGATACAGAGACAGAAATGAAGCAACAATGTTTCCTGAGGGCCAGAGGAGGACAGGCCTGTGACAAGTGATCTATGAGGAGGGTAAGGACAGCACTGGTCTGTGTGGGTCAGGGACTCTCCACAGCCAGAATCTCTGGAAGTGTATCTCAATCTCAGTAGATCATTCTAGTGTCCTGTCTTCCACAGACCACCCCCCCCCACTCACCCTTTTCCCCAGTGGGTGTCCACTTTGCACTCTGTGCAACTCTTGAGTGGCCACATATACCACCTGAAGGTTACGCTTTTGGATGTTGAACCCCCAAGGACTTAATCAGCCAGACACCAAGAACCTCTCAGGGCTGCTTCTCCTGCCACATGACCCCCTTCATCTTCTGCCTCACGCCTACCACACCACCAGTGTCTCCACATTCCCTCCCTCCCACAAGGAGCTCCTAGGCGCTTGTCTTCTGTCTTCTGTCCCATTTCACACCTTTTTTTTTTCATTTTTTCATGTCCTGTGCATTACCAAACTTCTATTATTAATACCCATTTCCCGATTGGATTGTGAAGCCTCTTAGAAGCTGGGGCCCTGCCTCACACTACTTTCTACTATTTCCCACAGCCTGAGGCTGCTGAAGAAGAGGACACACGGCACCAAAGGGTGAGTAAAAGACATCTGTTCTGAGAGCCTTCACCTTTCTCGCACAGAGAACTAGAGGTGGTCAGTGAACCGGCTAGCCTTTTTTGCGGAAATCATTTTACCTACCTCCTACCTCCCGGAACTGCTAGCCAGAGGGCATGCCTGCCTCTGCTACCACCCTTTGCAGAGAGAGCTGGCTCCCATAAGTCCCCATGGAGACTGGCAGAGCCATTTCCAACGGAGGCAGCCCGGATGCCTTCCCTGGACTCAGTGTACCCTCTTCTCGGGGACACATTGGCTTAGCAGAGGCTCAGCTGGCTTTCGGAATCCCAGCCATTCTCTGCACCAAAGCCCCCAGATGGCGTGTTCTGTGGAGCACACGGTGATGGAGGGAGGCATCAGAGAGGGAAGAAAGCCACCTGGGGCTATGCACCACCAAATCATCCGTCCCTCTGTCCTAATCCTTCCACAGAATGTCTTGCTCTCCAGTAAGCATTGAGAGAGCCAAAGAAGCCTTCGATGCATGAACTAGAGGCACACTGGTCAGCACAAATCCCTTCTCTCTAATCGAGCCTCCTTCCTCACTCTGGCTGAGTTGGAAAGCTCTTGAGAGGTAGCAGATTGCAGGCACTGAAGGCTGGTGTCTTCTGTTTATCCACAGAGTGGGGACTGGCCAATGCAAGAGCCCTGTACTGTTCCTTCCATGTGCTGCTGGCTCTGCAGGCTCCAAGCAGCCGCCTGGGCGGTCTGCAGTGCCAGCCCCTCCCCGGGCTACCTCCCACTCCCCTGGCTTTCTCAGAGGGAGCTGCAAGGGACTGATCTCCCAGGCAGTATGACTCAAACCACAATCTGAGGGAGGCCATGGCCCATGTGCAGGACACAACTAGAAATTGTCAAAGGAAATAGGTAGGAACAAAACATAATGCACACATACACACACACACACACACACACACAGAGAGAGAGAGAGAGAGAGAGAGAGAATTCAAAATGCATTTCCTGCTGTGTATGACAATCCCAAATATTTCCGAGACTTCAAAGAACGAAGTTTTGCACCTGACTCAGGGTCTGGACATCTGAGGCAGCATGACTCTTATTCAGAACTGATCATTCTTCTCGTAACACTGTTCAAATGGAACTGCCCACTGTAAACAAGGCAGTGGGACGAAGGGACAAGGACAAGGGAGACCAAGAAATAAGAAAGAGGTCTCCACCTTCTCAAAATACAAGATGGGAAGGAGGAAGAGAGAAGGCTGGTAAACAGGGCATGGTGTCCAAATCTTCCCCTAACGTGGTAAGGTAAATGTTCATTTCCACTGTTAGATGGGACCTCGGAGTTCAGATTCTGATCTGAAACAGTTGGGGCGACATTGCTATGGAGGCGTGACTCTAGGAATTGGGGTGCTCTTCATCAGTTTCCCTAAGCCAGCTTGTTAGTCTCCTGGGTCCACACTCTGCGGAAGCTGTACCTGCTGCACAGGGCTCTTCAAGGACAGCTTTTCCCTAGGGAAGCCTGTCTCCTTCTAGCCTCCTGTCTACACAGTCCCTAGATGGCTGAGGTGAGGAGGACCAGGTCCAACTCTGAGGCCTGGCGAGCTACCTCTTCGGGAGATAGGTTCTATAAGAGACTGTGGAGGGGCATGGCTGTGTGTAGAATGGCTTTGTGACTCCGTAATGAGTAAGGAGTAGGCAGACCCTCACTGGTCTGCTTTGCCCATGGCTGATTCCAGCCCACAGACTGCAGGGCTCTGCGGCTTATAGCTTTACCCCAAACCCTTGTGCATAAGTAAAGATCCCTTGCCTCTAAGATGGCCACTGGGAGAGCCTTATGTTAAAAAAAAAGGAGGCCAGCAACACTGGCCACTGTCAATAATTCTATCTGTTAGGGTCGGAGATAATGAAGTTGGCAGGCAGCCAGGACCTAATAACAACTATATTCTCCTTGACCTTAATAAAGGGGGGTACGCTTTTGTCCTGGTTCATCTTGGGTGGTAAGTGGCAACCTCTGCTTTAAGGCTCCACCCTCCTCTTAGCGCAGTACCTGAGCCACACTAGGATGGGCAGGGACCTGCAAAGGCTACCTTCTCATGGACAAGTGTCAAAATCGACCTGGGTGTAGATGGAATGGCGGGGCTGTGTCCCGCCACCCGGCTAGCTTTACCCAAAATAATTACATGGAAACTGTATTCTTTTAAACACTGCTTGGCCCATTAATTTCAGCCTCTTATTGGCTAATTCTCACATCTTGCTTTAACCCATATTTAGTAATCTGTGTAGCACCACGAGGGATGGCTTACCAGGAGAGATCTTAACCTGCGTCTGTCTGGGAGAGGAGAGGCATGGCGACTGCCTGAAGCATCTGCCTGACTCTGCTTTCTTTCTCCCACAATTCTGTTCTGTCTACTCCGCCTACTTAATTTTCTGTCCTATTAAAGGGCTGAGGCAGTTTCTTTATTAACCAATGAAATTAACACATAGACAGAAGACCCACCTATATTACCTGGGGCTGAGACCCAGGACAGTGATGCATCTTGGTCCTTGGGAACTTTCTCTGAAGTTACTCTCTACGGTGGAGATATGGTTCCAATCACGAAGGTCGAAGTAAAAAGCTAAATGGAGTGCTATGCACTTGAAATCCGGTGACGGCCCAATGGGAGCTGGAGGCGGGTGGACCCCTGGGTCCTCACACATGAAGTTGGCATGGTCAGGTTCCAAGTGAATGAGAGACCCTATCTCAAAAATAGGTCATCGAGGGATGATGCCAGATGCCATCCTTTGACCTTCACATATATACACATACACACTCATAATTGCACCTGCACACACAGGTGTATACACACACACACACACACACACAGAAACATACATGCAGATACAGCACACATGCACACACATTCACAGGGATACCAATTCTTTTGCAAGCTTCAATGTTTCTCCGTCCCTAAGGGTGACTCAGCCTTGAAGATGTCTTGACGTCTCAATGAATTCTACCCAACCAGGCTGGAAGAAAGCGGACCATGATGATGGACGGCGTGAGCAGCCAGTGCAACAGCAGGAGACGTGAAATGGGAAGCTGTTGGCCGTCCCTAGCGGCTTCTGTTTGGAAGACAGCACAAGGGAGATGCCACCTCCTCCCCTCTCTAGGGGAGAAGCCGAAGGGGTCTTCGGCTGTGTAGCTCCTAATGTGTGTCAGAGGCAAAGGCCCTCCCACATGGCTATGTAAGGCAGTCTTGGACCGAGAGCCATGTCTGAATCCAAAAGGAGTTTGGATTTCTTGTAAAGCTATAATTACTTGGAAGAGACCAAATTTTCCAGAAATCAGATTCAGGTAGTATTGGCCTGAGACCAATCTCCACAGCCCAAAGCACGTTACAGACTCTCTAGAGACTTCACCTAGAGTTCTAGAGTTTCCCAATTACTTTTTTTTTACCCTTTTGGGTTGTTCTCTCTCTCTTTCTCTGTCTCTCTCCGTCCGTCCATCTGTCCATCCCTCCCTATCTCCCTCCCTCCCTTCCCCCCCTCTCAGATAGGGTCTTGCTATGTTAGTCAGGCTACCTTTGGACTCACTGCAATCCTCCTGCATCAGTCTCTAGAATGCTGAGATTATAGGTATACATCATGATATGTCATTTATATAGCATCCCTTGAGCTGCATACAGAAACCACCGATCCAGCCACGTCACCCATGAAGGCTACAAAGTAAATGATGGAAGTTCCCTAGCAATAGACACTATAGCTTAGGTTTCCTGTCTTATGCCCTTACCTCTTCTCAACATCAAAAGCCTGAGGGTCTTTAATTCAACTTTCCAATATGCACCTTGATATTGGTAATGACTAGAGTAGCTGAACAACTGTGTGCTGTAAGAGTTCTTACTGATCCAAAATGCAGGCTTGGGTAGCACACAGGGCTAGCTGCCCTCAAAATTGAGATGGAGTATAGCTCCCAAGAAGGAATCCTTAGACATAGGTAGGCCGGCTCCACTCTACTGAAATTCAGTAGGTCCCATGGGAGAAACCCAAGAATTTGTTTGGGTGTTTTGAAAGTTCTCAGCTGCTACTAATACTTCTGGACAGAAGGCCATGCTTGGCACCAAAGACCTACAGGTTCTCTCAATTAGCTACCACCCTGCTAGGGACAGTGTGTTCTCATCCTCCCTCCATCTAAGGTCTGGTCCATCTGTCTGTCCTCTGCCCTGGCTCCTCGCAGGGTTCCTCTTTAACCTCTCCTTCTGCTGCTGGAGTTCCTCAGGAGGGAGACTGTGACTCCCAGACGTCATTGGTCTCTCTCCTTCCCATGCCCTTCATGTCTCATTCTGGTCATGACATTTCAACAAGTTAGCAGGATCCCAGCTTTATGGCTCTGGTTGCAAATTCTTGCCTTTCATTGAAGGCTCCAAGAAACACCAGGGACTTGAAGGCGGGCATGATGAACCCATCCCATAAAAGTCACAGCACCAGAGAAGCTGAGTCCCAAGGGAAAGGATGAACAAATATCAACCAGAGTTCCCAAGCAAGAGAGTTGTCCCGACCCTCTTAGAGCTGTGAGGGCACAGAGAGGACCCAAAGGCTGTGCACGTGGAATGGATTCCACATAGCAGGAAAGAAAATGGAGAAGGAACACCCGATCTGTCATCACTATCATCAGTGCTGAGGAGTCTCCAGCTTGAAGTGTGGTTGGGGAGCAAGGCTTCAAATCACACATGAGACACACAAGACATTCTGTAACTATCCATGGTGTCAGCCCCCACAGACAAACCCAGAGGAGATTTATCACAGACAGGAAACGCTTCACACATTTGGGTGTCACCGTGTCGGTGAACCCCGGCAGATGGGCTCAAGAACAGGAAAAGGGTCTCAGCTGCTTCTGCCTGCAAAAGCGGGTGACTCCGAGTTGATCTGACCCGTCAGATCCTTCCACAAACAAGCATGGCCCACTGATCCTGGGAGAGTGATGTCTGCCTACCTGAACATGTGGATGGTAATATTGTTTTCCTGCCCTCCAGGAGGGAAACCCTGAGACAATCACCACCCTGTGGTGTGTATTTCAGACCACAATCACCATCCACCATAGGAAGAAACTTCAAGGTCACAAGCCATAGTATATTTTCCTGAGGGAGAAAGGCTGAATCGTCCTATAGGAAGCCCTAAGATGGCTAGGGGTCAGGAAACGAGCCGACCGTGTTTCCTCTGTGGGGGTGGATCTTGCATCTCTGCTAGCCAGGATTTCCGCCATGTCTCCACCTCAGCCATGGAAGCAGACAGAACATTCCCCGGCTGCACTTTGTGACCTCTAAGTGTCAGAGTTCACGAGCAGAAGAGCAATGGGAGTCTGCGGCTTTTTGTCAGCCACTGGGTCAATACCATTGTCACCCATCGTTTCTCCCGTCTGCAGGTCTTCAGATGTTTTGGAACAGTTTGTGTTAAACAGGCAGAGGAGGTAGGAGTCCAAACTCCAAATAGAAGCATAGTGTTTTGTGAACGTGGAGAACTTCACTATGGCTCAACAACAACAAAGCCATTTTCTGATCATTCCATGAGCAATGGCACAAACAAAGAAATGTCCGGCATGAACAAATCTGTGGTTTAAAATGAGCAAATCTGTAGTTTAAAATAAGGTATGGGGCCAGTGAGATGGCTTCATGGGTGACAACGCCTGGAACACACTGGTGGAAGGAGAGGAAGATGTCCTCTGAACTCTCCACATGCACGGTGGCGCGCGCACACACACACACATTAACAACAATACTAAATAAACAATAGCCATAACAAATAAAAATTATTTTAAAGTTAAAATAATATGAGTCTGATGAGACATGAAATCTTACTAACACACACCTTATAAAATCTAGCTTTGGTGGTCATATATTCATTAGCCTGAGAATGTATTCACAATATGTCTTATTTTTTAAAGAATGATAAAATAGTATGTACAAAACAATCTTATTTGTGGTACAGACGTGTGTGTGTGCGTGTGTGTGTGTGTGTGTGCACGTGTGTGTGTGTATTTACTCGTACGTGTGTATAATTGAACCTATGTACAAGCATATAAATGCATGTCCAGAGAAATATACCAGGAAAGATCTACTCACAGACTTTCCTCCTGGTCTTCTTTGGATCTCTACCACCCTGGGCTTTGGGTCCTTCCAGAGCCTCCCTGGGAAGGGGAGGTGCCTCTCTCTGCTGAGCACAGACTCTACAACCAAGGAGGAAGCACCAAAATTCTTAGTCTTTCTTGTACACACCCTAGTATATAGGACCTAGAATTCCTGAGAACCTCAGTGTTCTCCAGCCCGTTTCGAGGAATGCACAGACTCTCCTCACCTCTAAAGATGCTTAGAGATACAGGACCACAATGCCCCAGAAAAAAAAGGGACAGGCAAGAGGGGTCTGCTTGTAGGAATGAAGATGGCGCTTGTGCATGGGTTGTCTGTTTATGTATACAAACAAGGGTCCTCACGGTGGATGGATAGGCATAGTGACAGACAGGAACACGGGAGACTAATCCATGAGAAACGGGGTGGCCAGGGACTACAGTACCATGTTCTACCACATAACTTCAGGGAGTCGTTCTAAATTTGAACCCAGACTTCCAGATGTTTCAGAGAAGGACGGGATGCTTTTATTTAGCAGTTTGGCACCAGGTTTATAACCGCTAAACTTAGGCATGTGGCACGTGTATTCATGTCTCCTTTCACCACAGGTCAAGCTCAGAAGTGTTAAGGCTGGAACTACTCTAGGTTATTTCAGTTTCTCCCTCTCCTCTCACTTCATCTTCAACTCATCTTCCCCCTTCTACCTACGTCTCCCTCCCTACTTCTTTTCTTCCCTCCCTGTGTTCTCACATTCTTCTACCATGTACTAACACATAGCTATTTGAGCATGAAATGTCTCCACAGGCTCATGTGTTTGAACACTTAATTCCCAGTGAATGGTGCTGTCTGGGAGACTGTGGAACTTTTAGGAGGCATGGTCTTCCTGAAAGTGAGTCACCAGGAGACCATAAACTTGTAGGTTTATGATCCAGTCAGCCCCATTTTCCGTCTGTTCTCTTCTTCTTGATGCTAACAGCTGAGTACAACGTCTGCCACCACACTTCCCTGCCACAGCAGACTGCATCCTCTCAAACCGTGAGCCAAAGTAAATCCTCCCTGAAGTTGCTTATTATTAAGGTTTGGGTCATAACAATGTAAAGTTACTATGTTGACACAATCTACTGAGTTACAGTATATCCACATATGGATAAGCACAATCAAATTATGTTAATGAAAAAGTTATATCAATGAATACATTAATAAAAACAGATAAAGAGGGTGGTCATAGTAAAGTTTGGAATTATAGCTACGGTGTGATTCTTCCAGAATCATAACTAAAACATGTGTGTGCATATACAAAAGAGAAACAAACCCACCAGAGTAATGGGTGCATTCATTTACATCTGAAGAACAAAGTTTTGAAGAGGTTGCTTTTCCCCTTACAGCGTTGGTTTTCCTGCAGTGACCAGGGAGCTCTACATTATCAGGGTAGAATGGCGGACTACAGATCAGAAAACTGAAACCAGAAGGAAAGTTGGCTGTCGTGATGTTCTTTCTCCAAACGAGAAACAAACCAGGCTGGTGAAGACCAGCACAGCTGCACAGCCAGACCCCAGCTTGTTCACATCCTGGAGGTATCCAGCCTGCAGCCCGTGGGCCACATGAACCCCAAGACAGACACAAAAATCAGAAGTTTACCTAAAATACTGTGAGGTGTGTTTGTCTTTTATTAACTCAGCCGCGTGGTTCTGAGGGTGCAGTTTGTAGATGATGTCATGCCAGCACGTCAAATGGACAAACCTGCTCAACACGTCTACAGGTAGAGAAAGCAGGAGAGGCCCCAGTTCTGTGCTTATTATCATTGTCTCATAAACTGTGACTGAGGGACCCGCTCTGTGTTCCCTGCCTGCTTTTCTCCAAAGTGGTCCCAGTGTAGGTCGGGAGTGGGGGCTTCTTCAGCCTACTGGTTTGTAGCTTTTGTAGCAGGTTAAGAGTCCCAAGAAACTGTGAACTGGTCATAGATACCGGAATTGAAACCCCCCACCCCCGGGAGAGCAGTCTCTCCTAATAAAAACCAGAAATCTAACATCCCCAGCTTTTGTTTCTTACCTGCCAAAGATTATTCTAAATTTCCAAATCTTTTTTTAAACCATGACTATATAATCTATGGCTCACACTTCCTTTTCCTTCTAAACTGTGAGCCATTCTCTCATGCACAACTCTTGCTGGACCATGTTTACCTCCAGGGTTTGGCTTTTTCCTTCTGAGTCAGTTTGGTTTTCCAGTAAGTTCCTTGAGCAGAAGGTGCAGAGGAGAACACACCACACCCTTTGTGTGGCTTCACCCAGCAAGCACACTGTGTGGTCAGGAGACAGGAACACTCACAGAGCTGAGTGGACCATCTTGGCTTTGCTTGGTGACTAAGAACCAAGCTTTGTGAACCCATGGACACAGATGGCTTCTGTTTCGGCTCCTCCATGTGGGATGGAGGTCGTTGTACCCTCTCATCACTAGCATTGTGAGCTTTACATGAGCTGATGTGCAAGGTGGCCATCACAAGGCCTGGTGTGGTCGTGAGCACCAGCTCTGGTTTCTATCAACCATGGAAGCTTCCATTTGCTTAGGTTATGGAGACAGGTCAGTAGGAAAAGTGACTGCCGAGCACACGTGAGGCCCTGGGTTTGATCACCAGCACTACGCACGCAAGGAATAGCGGTGCACGCCTGTACTCTCATTTGCACCGGACTGCTGGAGGCAGGAGGATCTGATGTACAAAATTATCCTCAACATCAGTAATTAGCCTCCGGTCAGGTTACATGAGACCCTGCTTCACCTCCCCCAGCCCCCACCTTTACCTTTCTTTCTCAGAAGTACAGAATCTAATGCCATCTCCAGCACCAGGAAAGCAGTAGGTGCTACACATGACAGTTTGAGATCCCCGAGAACCCCTAACCCCAAACCCTCCTCAGTGTCCCTGACCTGAGCTCTAACCATGCTCCCTCAGACTTGGCTGGCTGCCTTGAACCATACTGGCGCAATAGGAGACAATGGCTTCCCTGTCCACACACCCTCAAGTGGTATTGTTTGTGCTTCCCCTAAGCCTCCTTTACCGGGAAACAATTCCTTGCAGACCTCAGCAAGGAAGGCACCCAGCAAAACTCCCAATGCACAGCTTTCTCAAGGCCCTCACTTGGGAAACGGGCCGGTTAGGAGTTGAGTTGTTTGCCTCAGACCCAGGAACAGAAGGTGACAAACCATGTCCCTGTGGAGAGACGCAGGCACCGGACAGTTGGCAGCATTGGCACTGCCAGCGATAAGAGATTGGCTTCCTCAACTGAGGTCCCACTCAGACCCTGTTTGCCAGCGCCAGAAGGCCAAGAGCCCTGCTAAGGAAATAAGATGTTTTTTTCTTCTTCACACCCTCCCACACCTTTTGTGACAGTTCTTTTCTGTCCCTTGAGAAATGTGTGTCTTTGTGGGACCTGTCCTCTGCCCTCCTTTTGTGAACATACCAAGCAAAGATCCATTTAATTTTCAACCCCGGTGTCCATCAATAAATTGCCGCTGTTCTGGCTTGGGAGGGGTGCCGCCGCCTTCCTCCCTTGGCAGGCATTCCTCTTGTACAGGGAGTGTTTCTCATTATCTGCCTTGACCTCTGGTGCAAACCTCTTTTCATCCTCTCCTTGGGCTTTTCTTATCATACTTTACACTCCCTCAGCCTTGTTCTGTGAGCGGCCACCTTCTCAGCACCCGGTGTTCTGTCCCTTGCCTGTGTCCTCTGCTATGACCTTCATTATCCCCCTCCCATCGCCCGTCAGAGCCTTGGGAAGCTCCATCCTGGCCCTCCCCAAACCTTGCGCTTCAGCCATTTTGCTTCCAAGTGCTGCCTGACACAGGACAACAGGCTGAGGTGTCAGTGGGCCCAGGAGTGGCCCCTCACGAATACTGCCTATGTGCCCAGTGCCACCCTAGATGAATGAGATAAATACCCCTCCCCGGTCTGGTGGGGTTTATCATTGAATCAACAGGAATGTGATACGCAGCTAGATAGCTCAGGTTGGCCGCCCAGAGTGCCCACACCACCCCAAGCCCAGAGAGGTCCCACAGTCCAAGCCTTGGTGCATCACACAGTCATGCAGCATCCACCAGAGACCCACAAACACGTGACAGAGCTGGGAGCACCCACAGCCTTCCTGACAGAGCTGGGAGCACCCACAGCTTTCCTGACAGGCCTATCAATAGGCGAGTCAGTCAAGGAGAGAGTGATTTCAAAGACAGGACTCTAGTCCCTGGAAGGAATTGGAGCTTTGCACAGAAACCAAGCAGAGACAGTTCTCAGAAATGGGGCACAGGGCGGGGAGCGGGTGACAAAAAACAAGGTAGAAACACACATACAAGAACAGACTGGCACCAGAGAGAGGGACCAGCTGAGTGGAAGATGTGTATTTATAACCAGGGAACATCACAGACGACTTTAATGTCTACGGGGGGTGGTCAGTAAATAAATCATGGTCACGTGTGCTGGGGAACACTGAGCAGCGTGAAAACGCTCTCTGTGGAACGGCATGAGAGGAGGAAACCTCCTTAGAGCGCGTCAGGTGGGAGCAGCCGGTTGCGAGCTAATTCGCAAAAGAAAGCAACTATTTGACGCACATGGTTAGGAGGCACACAGAGGGGAAGGATGAAGGAAATGGACCCAGATACCTGACTGGACAGCGTGCAGCTGACTTTCATTATTTTCTCTATATATTTTCCAAATTTTCTCAACTACAGCAGAAAGTATTGCCGGCGTTTCCTCAGGGGAAAGAAACAAATAAAAAGCCGTTGTGCTAATAGCTTTCCTCAAAGCATAAGGGCCACTTGTCTCCCAAATCAGTTGATTTTCTCTGCATTTGCAAAAAGTTAGCAATTAGGCAGTAGGGCTGTGGGAGTGTAAGAGACACTGCCAAGGCCTTCCTAAAATGAGGACAGTACCAGGGTTGCAGCCTAGAGCCCCACTGCGGTCACCCCTTGTCATGGCTCGCTCCCCCTTCTCTTCTGCAGCCCCACTGCGGTCACCCCTTGTCATGGCTCGCTCCCCCTTCTCTTCTGCAGCCCCACTGCGGTCACCCCTTGTCATGGCTCGCTCCCCCTTCTCTTCTGCTATTACTCCCGTATGGCCCAGGAACTCCTTAGAGCACTTCCAAAGCTCTGGGTATCTGGTGAGGGTCACCCAGGAAGTGAGGTCAGAAGCTGCTGCAGCACTGCCCTGCTAGGGCAGGGGTGTGGAGTCTGCGGCCAGCAGTCCCGTCTCTGAACCCTGACCTTCACACCCTGTGGCTCCAGACTAGCTGTGTCTCTCGGGCTTGTTTCATTTTTAAAGTGGAGACGAAAACCATTTGAGTCAGGTCTCATGGAGCACTTTAATCTTAGCTCCAGGGAGACAGAGGCAGGAGGATCCCTATGAGTTCTGGGCCAATGTGGTCTACATAGTGAGTTCCAGGCTAGTAGAGACTACATATGAAACCCTGTCTGAAAGAGACAGAGAGAGAGAGAAATAGAGAGAGAGAGACAGAGACAGAGACAGAGAGACAGAGACAGAGAGAGAGACACAGAGACAGACACACAGAGAGACAGACAGAGACAGAGAGAGACAGAGACACAGAGACAGACACAGAGACAGGCAGGCAGACAGACACACACACACAGAGACAGAGAGAGAGACACACACAGAGAGACACAGAGACAGACAGACAGACAGACACACACACACACACAGAGAGAGAGAGAGAGAGAGAGAGAGAGAGAGAGTAAAATAAAATTAAAAATGAGTAGCATCTGCCCTTGTGATGGCTGCACTATCTAACAAAGTAATTCTTCCCGGCTGTGCTGGGTAAACCACATGCACATGTCAAGTTCACTGTTACCACTGCTAGCTGGAAGCTTGGCTAACATACCACACACCTCTGGAGACTCCCAGAGTTCTCAAACTCAATAAAATCTACCACACTCCACCAGGGTCGGTAAGTATTCTCCCACTAACATACCATATGACTTGATCTCTCTGGGGACAACAGGGGTGTGTCACCCTGGGCGTCCCATTCATAGAATTCTGCAAACTATTCCCCCAGACTCTAAGCACACAAGGAACGAGAGACACAGAGAAAATCCCTTCCTAACTCTCTACTTGGCATCTCATATTTGCGGCTGGGACCGTCATCTATCTCTGCCTTCTGGAGCCCCTGTTCCTCATCTGAACCTCAGGTCACGACTGAGTGGAGAGGATGATTGAAAAATCAAGTCTATGGCGGCCTCTTCTGAGACACGGAGGAGCCTCCAAGAAGACTGCAGAACATCATTCTCTCACTGTATTTACAGACCTTATGCTGAAAGACAAGGAGGGAGAGAAAGAGGGAGGGAGGGAGGGAGGGAGGGAGGGAGAGAATGAAAAACCATACCTTTTATTTGTAGGGGTCGGAATTATCTCTAGGTCTACCTCCTAGGAACTACATAAGTAATTAAACAGATGCAGTCTCTCGACCCAACCAAAACAATTCATAGGGAAGACACTCTGTCGTGGAGGGTGGAGTTCTGAGGACTCTTGGTCATTAATCAATTGTTCCCATAGAAAGCATCTCACCCTCTGAGAGCCATGTGAGGTTCTGGATGGAGCTGTCCCCGTCCCAATGCCCCTGAACCTCTGTCCTGTCCTCCCCTCCGCCCCAGCCAGCTTCCTTCTTTGAAGCCCCCCCCAACCAGTGGCTCCCGAGTCAGTCTCTGAGCTGTACGATATTCTTTCCAAATTCAACTGTCTCCTGAGCCAGCCTCCCAGCCAACCGCTTTCTGCTCCCACTCGAGTGGCTGCCCGACTCTGAAAATCACGTGTTTGCATCCCAGGATTCAGTCCTAGCCCCTAGACCTTCCCTGGTTCAGAAGCTCCTGTCCCCGGACAGAACTATCCTCGCCAGTTTCTGAGGTTTACAAAGCAAGGCCCTGGAACGTGTGGCTGTTTTCTCAGGCCTTGACTCTCTGACATCCACTTGTGTATCTTGAAGATTTTCTTTTAATGATATATAAACATATTCAAGTAAAATAAAGCAAACAGGAGCTATTGTTTCAGATCTCATTCATTGTGACTGAATTAGAACTTTGTCTCAGAAAAGGAAAATATGTATGAACCAAGTGTGGTGGTACATGCCTGTAATCCCATTACTCAAGAGGTAGAAGCAGTGGGGGAGGATCATAAGTTCAAGGTCATCTTCAGCTATATAGTGAGTTCAAGGCCAGTCTGAGACTCACAAGACCCTGTCTCAGAAAAATAAATAGATAAAAAGATCAGGGAGAAAAGACAAGAGGGCTGAGGATACAGCTCAGCTGATTGAAGGGCTTGCTTTTCAAGCAAGAGGACCCCAGCTCCATTCCCCCCCAAAAAAACACAAATACAATACCTGAGGGTGGAGGTACACGCTTATAATCTCAGACCTGCCGAGGCGGACTGGTCTTCCAACTTAGGCTAATTCGTGAGCTAGACCAAGACCCCTGCCTCAAAACCAAACAACAAAAACAAAACATGATGCACAGCTCTACAACACCTGACACCAAAGGTTTGCTCTGGCTCCCACACACGCACACCTACACGGCTACATACATGTGCACACACACACACCACACACACACCAAAAAAGGAAGAAAGGAAAATTAAATGGCCTCTGGAATGTCTCAGTTGCTTCTGAGAACCCCAAATCTAGCTCCACATTGGGGTGTTGGGGTCATCATCTTCAGCTTTCTGGTTCTTGCACTGTGACTTCTTTCCGTCTTGGAAACCAGAGCGTCACCTGGGTGCCTCGCAGATAACATCCGTACCTTATTCTCCTCCCCAGGCTGGGGGAGCAGCAGTCCTTAGGTTTGGGGACAAGGCTGACTGATATTTGGGGCCGTATAATGCTTCCTTCTCCCCGTGCTACAGAATATATGAAACGAATCACTTCACAGGTTGTCTGGAGGGAAGATTGGGTGGGAGCATGGTTGCGGAGGCTCCAGTCTGTGGTCAGCTGGCTCTGCTGCTGCTGAGCCTGTGGTGAAGTTGAGCACCATGGCAGGAAGCATTGGGAGAGTAAATCCATCCATATTACTGTGGTCAAGGAGAGAAGGAAGCAGGAAGAGGCTAGTGCCCCATTGTCTTCTCTAAAGGCTTAGTCCCAGTGACCTGGCTTCCCTACACTTCATCCCATCTCCTAAAGGTCCCATTGCTTCCCTATAAGTCTACAAGCTGGAGACAAAACCTTGAACTCATAGCCTCTGGGGGACATTTAAAATCCAAACCACAGCAGGCATGGTGGGTTGCAAGTATAACCAGTGCGCTCCAAACACAAATGCCTAAGAATGGAGGGTTGAAGCTCAGCCGGGGCTACAGAGCAGGACTTGGTCTAAACAAAGAAGTTAAACAGAAAAGCCATATTTACAAGTGCTATGGGGACCGAAGAGATGGTTCAGCAGTTAAGAGAATTTGCTGCTCTTATGGAAGACTTGGGTTTGGTTCCTGACCTCCACATGGTAGCTTACAACTATTTGTAACCCCAGTTCCAGGGAATCTGACACCGTTTTCTGGCCTCCGCAGGATGAGCCATGTATATGGTACACACACATGCAAAAACACTCGTATACAGATTTTTAAAAGTGCAGTGGTGGAAAAGGCTCCAGAGGGCCATGAAAATACACTTCAGTGTACTGCTCATAACCGGGGACAGTGCTCAACTCTGAGACTCCATCCCACAGGAAACCCTAAGATGAAAAAGATCCTAACTACAACTCTAGTTCCACCTGTTCATTCTGTTGTCTGCTTACCAAACATCACTGAGTAGCTAATGTGGGCCACACGTGCAATCAGGACTATAGCGGTTTTTGTGGGGATACATACTACTGCTGTCATGCTTAAGATCTGAGCATTTCAAGCCAGAATACTAGTGTGCTGCTGGCTGGCAATGAGGAGGAGGTGGAACTTAGGGATGACCCCAGTGACCTCAAAGTGAGCACAGGAGGGAAAATACTCGCCTTGCCAAGTCCCAAGCTGGGAAGCCTTTCCTCATCACTGATGGCTTTGTAGGGAAGAAAAGACAAAAGAAAGAATCAAGAGGAATGCAAACTATTCCTTCTGACTTGGTTTCCCCATCCCCACAGCCTGGAGTGGAAAGTCACAGACAGAATGACCAAAAGAACCTCCTGACTCACAGCCATTTTCACACACGCCTCAGCCCCACGTTTGAATCAAGAGACTTCACAGCTAGGATGAGGGACAGATTTGAGTTGAAAAAAATAATACCGCGGAGCTGCCAGCCTGAGCAGATTTCCCTCTGATGGCAACAATAAGACAAAAGACAGATTTTTGCCTTCAAGAAATTCTCTCGTCACTGCAGCCGGAGACACAAATTTAAGGCAAACATTCCATTGTTTTCCCACTGTTTGGAAATACAGAAAAAAGAAAATCTTGCCATTACTCTCTCCCTCCCTCCTCTCAATCTTTCTCTCTCTCTCTCTCTCTCTCTCTCTCTCTCTCTCTCTCTCTCTCTCTCTCTCTCTCTCTCTCTCTCTCTCTCTTCCTCTCTCCCTCTGTCTGTCTTGTCTCATTCTACCAGAAGTAACATTTTTTTGCAGCACTAACAAATGGCTGGCAATGAATCTTCTGGTGCCTGAAACAGAGGAAGGGGCCCGGCAAAGCGAAGAGCCTGCGTGGGAGACCACAGGAAATTGCAAAGTTGCTAAGAAAACAGAGGCCCCTGACAGGCAGCCTTCACAGCATTAGTCTCTCAAATATGATGAAAATATTATCTGCCTTATTGATCACAAGCTCCCTAAATAGAGCAGAGCTGTTTATAACAAACTCAACCAGTGACTGCGAACGTGTAAAACAGCAACGGGATAGCCTCGCGGCCCAGCTGTCTACTGTCAAACACCACGCGGGGCACAGAAAGTGTCGCGCATTGATTACTCGGTGTTTGGGGACCCACAATCATCTGAAACACTACCAGATCTTAACTGCAAAAAGCAGCCTCCTTTAAAGGGTCAAAATCGTTTATTCCCAGGTTATTTTTCAGGATAGTTCTGATGTTTTTATTTTTTTTTCTAATTTTTCCATTTTCCTTAGACAGATGAAGGGGAGTGGGGAAGTGGAAGACTGCACGTTGTACTTTATGCATGTTGTACTTTATGGCTTAGAAAACTGTGCCCCGCCCCAAAAAACAGAGAGTCACTTGTTCCAAATCTCCCTAGGTAACCAGTTTCGGGGCTTGAATTAGAACTTGGTTGTCATTTGGTACCCTGCAGAAGTGAGTTTGAAAATGGCCCATGTGTGGATGGGTTGAGTGGTTTTTGCAAAGAGAAACCGTCTTTGTCTACAGATTTCATTTCAGCTGTCAGTTTGATTGGATTAAGAAAAACCTAGGAAGGGACCGAAGCAATGGCTCAGGGATTCAGAGCTTTTGTTGCTCTTACAGAGGACCCTGGCTTGGTTCCCAGCACCCACATCATGGAACTCCAGCTCCAGTGGATCCAATGCCCTCTCCTGGCCTTCTTGGGTGCCTCATACACATAGTGTGCACACAAATACATGCATGCACATAAAATGAATACATAAATAAATGTCTTTATTTAAAAATACCTAGGGCATTAATGAGGCACACAGATGGGTGTGTCCGTAGGGGGTTCTAGACATGGTTACTTGCATGAAGAAAACCTGCCTGAGTGTGGGCAGTGCCATCCCATGGGCTGAGGTCCCAGAATGGATAGAAAGGGAGAAAGGAGAAATATGACTGCTACCAAAACAATTCTTTCTCTACATCTTGATCTTCTGAGATGTGAGGTGTGACAGGCACAGCTTCCACCGCCAGGAACATCACCATGCCTCCCTACAGTGATGGAGCCTACCACCCTCTCTAACCAGGAGCATTACCATGCCTCTCTACAGTGATGGAGTCTACCATCTTCTCTAACCAAGGGAACCAATATGTCTTCCTACAGTGATGACACCAACTAACTTCTCTAATCAGAAGCCAAAAATCAATTCTTCCTCCCACAAGCTGTTTTTTATTAGGCGTTTGTTGACAGTCATGAGAAGGATGTGGAAAGAAACAAATACATGAAGATTGAATATCCTTTAAGGAAATCAGAACTCCCATCAGCAACCCTGACTGGAACGTTCCCCACAGCCTCTTGTGTCTGCCACTTGGTGTGCACTGGTGGTGCTACCTGGGGTTGGAATGTAAAACTTCAGACATGAAACCCAGCTGGGTTGATGGGCTGGACCTTGGAGGTGGTATCTGTCCCTGGAGTCCCCCTGATTTCTCTTATTTCTGTATGCCACCACAATGTGGCCAACTCCTGCGACCTCCTGGCTGACACTGCCTAGCCTGTTCCAGCTACCTCACCTTCAATAGCCTGATGAACTATATACATCCTCTGAAGCTGTGAGCCAAAATATCCCTCCCTCTAGATTCTTCTAGGGATCTGATTACAGCAACTAGAAAAGCAGCTATTACACCACCCTGTTGGGCCATGGGGCATCCTCCCTGCCTTAAGAGTTCTACAGCTCTGAGGGTATCTATAGTTTGAAGGACAAGGATGAACCTCCTCACGTGGTTATTTTCCTAGGAGGTTGTTTCTGAAAGTGTGTTCCTATATGTGTGCTGGGGTGTGTGTGTGTGAGTGCATTCATGCGTATGTAAGCTTTATTAAAAGCCACTCACTCTTATGGTAAGCCAGTGTCCCTCTGGCTGCCTCACTTGCCTGACCCCGGTCCCCACTTCTCATCTCTTACGCTGTTCTGTGAGTAGCCTTCCTGACTGACAGCAGGGGGATGAGTCCTCCAGACATAACTCAGGGCTTCTCGGACCTCAGCAGACCCAGCTGCCCCTGAGGTACTGACGAGACATCTTCAGGTCTCTAGGGAAACAGACCTGATGGCATTGTAAGTGTTATTGGGGTGGGGGATGTTACTAGAATGACCTACACCATGGAATCTGGCAGTCCAACAACGGCGTGCTGAAAAGGCTGAGACCCAGTGGCCCTGTCCCCAAATAAGCCAGGTACCTCCACTGTATCCATCTGGTGCTGAGAGCCAGGAGGATTCCCAGAGAACCTCTGGTCCTTAGTCCACAATGGAAGTCTGGAAAAAGCTGAGTCTGTCAGCCAATGGTGGTAGGGGCAGCAGCTGTGCTAAGAAGATGCGGTGGCAGGCAGGCAGGTAGGAGAGCATTATGAGTTTCTCTCCCACCTTCATTCCTCTTCTGTTGCAATGACAGAACACAAGGACCAAAGCAAATTAAGAAAAAACAGGGAGTTTATATTGCCTTATGGTTCCGGTGGGTAGGAGTCCACGATGGAGGACAAGATGGTAGCAGGAACAGAAAGCTGAGAACTCACATCTTCAGACTACAAACATGAAGCAGAGAGGAACCTGAAAGTAGGTGAGGATTTCTATTGCCAGAGCCTGCCCCAGTGGCATCCTTCCTCCAATAAGACCACACCAACAGATCGCCCCAAATAGTGTCACTGACTGGGAACTAAGTGCTCAAATGCCCGAGGCTATGAGGGGACAATGGGGGTGACACCAAAGATCAAAAGACAAATGCACATGGGAAGAATTTACATGTCTAGTGCAGAAGAGAACACAGTAGCCAGCATAATGCATCCGTTCTCCAGTTCAGATGAACCTAGTGGGCTCTGGGTCTGACCAGGCTGGGAGTCCTGACCCTGGCCTAGATTCCTCTTGGAGCAACCTGCCCACCTCATCCCCATGATGCTGTCCCTAAAGCCATGTCAGCTGATGGACAGGATATGAACAGACTTTAAACATGTGATGGGCGATATTTTTATTGTTTCACTTAGTATGTATGTCCATGTTTAACTCCATAGCAGCGACCCTTCTCTCAGCCCAGAGCTCACTTGCAAAATACTCAGTGGACCAAGAGCTGGGTGTGGTGCTGCACACCCGTAATCACAGGTTATAATCTATGGAATAACCTTTCCTCCAGGGCTAGGGATCAAATCCAGAGCTAGGCACCTGAGAGGCGACAACTTGCCACTGGCCTGCACCCACAGTTGCCAATTCTGTTTTGGGGGTATTAAAAACGCCTGAGCATTGGGGATATGTGCAGTTCATGTCCATGCTAACATGCAGCTCACCTTCGGCTTCACCCCGATTCCCCGTGAGATGCTGCTGGCTCAGCCTCTGAGGCGTCAGAAGAGACTGTGGTGGCTGCAATGGGGAATGAGTGGGGTTCCATCACAGAGCCGACGGGTCTGAAAGCAGCTGAGGAGGCTAAGAGCTGATGACCTGTGTCCAGCCTCCATGGGCCAAAGGGGACACCTGTGTGCCTGTCTGCTCCTTTCTCCTGCTGGTCCTCTGCAGAGGAAACACTGCTGTAATGTCCTCTTGGCACAACAATGAGGAGAAGCGGACCAGAGGCTGTCTCATCACCTTTTCCTCTGCCCTAGACTCTGCGGGGACTGGAGTGTAAGCATGAACTCTGTTTTGGAGGGTGAGGGAGGAAGTTGCTGTCGTTAACCCGATGTGGGTCAGTTGCCCTGGGCTCTAATGGATGGAGCTGGAAGTTTTAACAGGAAAGGAAAAGAAGTTTTTTGACCCATGAACTTGAGTCTGGGTCTGGAGTCCTGTGTACATCTCAGATAATACTGGAACGATGCCTTCAAAGTCAGCACAGAGGAAGAGGCCGGGGTGGCCGTCCGTAGGTGTCATTGCAGCCACAGAACAGAGGCCACCTTTATCTCAGTAAACAGGAAACTTTTGCTCTCACAGCTTCAGATGGGAAATAGAAACCTATCGCTCTAGACTGGCTCTCGCTGCTTCTGTTTCAACACCATTCCAATCCCTGAGATCTAAGAGAGCTACTTTATATACGTTTTCTTCAACAAAAACCCATGTCCAGACTCTGACCTGTCTTGATGGTACAAGATTTAGCCCCAGCTGCTGGGAAGCCTGAGGCGGTGTGACGGCAGACCCAATAAGGTCTCTCTGCCTAGGCTATGGAGTGAGTTTGAGGCCAGCCTGGGCAGCTTAGCAAGACCATGTCTTAATATTTAAAATTTTTTTAAAAAGGAAGGGACAAGGGAGATAGCTTGGTGGCACAGCATTTTCATGCTCCAAGATCCTAGTTTCAATGCCTAGCATTGAGGAAAAATAAAAGCAAGCCCACGAAAGTGTAACCCCGCTACGATCTGGGCAGGATGGGTCTCAGTTTGTTGTCTTTTCCACCATCCTTGTGCCTCCCATACTGATCCCTTCCCTGCCTATCACCACCAGGAATACTACATCCCATTGGGTGAACATCGCCATGCCTTGAGAATCAAGGATGCATGTTGGCACACAAGGCTGGTACTTAGAACAGCATCCGGCATGCTTGTTAGTGAAATGTTATCTAATTGCATTGTAGGAAGTAATTAATAGATTTTTCCTATTGTTACAAGTCCCTGATTAACAGCCAGTTCTAAATTATCAGTGCGGAAACTGCAGGAGACCCTTGCCTCGCCTCGTCTCTCAAGAACAGCACTGTCAAAGAAGAATCAAACGGCAGCCTCATGATGATGGGAAAATTCCTAGTAATCACAACTTGAAAAGTAATGGTGAAATTAATTTTAATTGCCCTGTGTCTCCAAACCCTGACGTCCCAATATGTAATCAACGTAAACTTATAAAGGAGATATCTGATCCCCTTCATGCTAAGATTTTGAGATCAGGCATGCGATCTTTCTCTGAATATCAAGTTTTCATTAGTTAAGGTCAAATATTAGTGAAAATTTCTGATCAGGATAGCTGGCTAGAGGGGTGTGGCCTACTTCCTTCCACATCAGAGAACCAAAGCCAGCACAGGGCGACTATGTCCCCCTGAAGTGTCTGAGCACGCTGGCGGGGGTGGAGACAAAGAAGCTGTGGGACAGAGACATGCCATGGCCTCCTGAAGAATGGAACCAACACACAACATCCACTGCCTCATCTCAATATTGGCCCAGAATAAAGAGGGACTGTGTGGTAGAGGAGACGTGGGAACCTACCAGCAGTTACACCCAGGTAGACGGCCAAGTATTTTCTCCTGTGAGGCCCATGGTCCTGAGCTCAGTTTGAGGGGCTGCCATTTCATAAAGCATTGCCCCAGAAAAGTTTCCAGGCTGTGTTGAGACCCTCTCAAACCAGGTGCCTGATGCTACCTCTGCCTGGTCTTACTGGGGTGGTCCAGCCCTCACGTTGCTCATGGAGACTCGTCAGCCATACAGTAACTGCATCCCAGCTGCTGGTACAACTCCACACCTCATGAGCCTACGGAGACACCTACAGATGTCTTCAACACCAATGGAGGTGTGGAAGCATAGTGGACACTGTAAAGAGGACCCCAGCTGCAACCAAAGCCAACACAGCATCGCCACAGCACCCTGAGGCACAGAGCTGCTATCTCATCATCTCTGTCCCCAGCTAAACCCTTCCAGGGGCTTACTTCCCACATCCCGCTCCCTCTAGTTCTTCCCGGTATGACCTGCCTGCTCCTCCATCACTTCTACCTGTTTGAGGGACTGCAAGCCGAGTCCACCTCAGCCCCAGTACCTTGCCAATGCCTCTAATTGCCGTCTGCCATGCTTGCCGCTGGGATTATTGCCTGGTCGGTTTCTTCCCACCAAGTATGCTGCCTCGCCCCGACTTCCTGCCGTCATGACCCCCCTGCTCCTCACCCAGGCTCACACCCTTCCATTCTATTTATCACCTGTGTTTATTCTCATGTGCATGTGTGCGTGTGCATGTCGGTACTTGTGCAGGCGTGTGAGGGTACACATGTGAGCATGTACACATAGTAGCCAGAGGACATCGGATGTCATTCCTCAGGTGCCATCACCTTCTTCTTGATACAAGGTCTCTCACTGATAGGGAGTTCGCCAAGTAGGCTAGCCAGAGAGTCCCAGGCATTCGCCTGTCTCTGCCTCCCCAGGGCTGCTATGATGGGTAGGTGCACCCACCCACACCTGGCTTTCTTCCTCTGCTCTTACAGTTGGCTAAGCCTTTTTGTTCATCACTTTCTACAGCCCTGTGTTTGAGTCAGCGCTCTCTTGCTGTGGCCACACAACTCACACCACGACCACAGCAACTCTTATAGAAAGGAAGTATTTATTCAGGACTGTCTTACAGTTCAGAGACTTAGTCTACCACCATCATGGCAGGAAGCATGGCAGCATGCCGGCTGGCATGGTGCTGGAGAGGGAGCTGAGAGTTCTACATTTGGATCTGAAGGCAGCAGGGAGAGAGAGACACTGGGCCTGGCTTGGGGCTTTGAAAATCTCAAAGCCCGTCCCCAGTGACACACTTCCTCCAACAAGGCCACACCTCTTAATCCTTTCAAACAGTGCCACTCCCTGGTGAGTCGATGGGGGTCGTTATTATCCAACCTGCCACACTGTGTTCAGATTTTCTTCCAACTATTTGAAACTATGTGTTCACTAGTTGAGTTTGCCTCTTCGCTAGAAAACAGGCAGGCAGCGTGTTCCATGTACTACCCATCGTATCTCAGGCCCCAGGACCCCAGCACAATGGACATTCTTAACTAATATTTCCAGTCAACGAACTGGGATCCCATCTAACTCACAGTTGATAAAGTCAAAGACCTACTAGTGAGTACAAAGGGAATATCACAGTCAACAGTCATCATGAAGCTGCTAAGGCAGTTGGGGCAAACTTGAATGTCTCCAGAGACTCAGCAACACACACACACACACACACACACACACACACACACACACACACACACACGTGCAACCGGGAAGGGTGGGACCAGGCCAGCTCAAGCATTAGCACCATGCAGGATGGGCAGGGCCACTCGGCTCACACCACTGCTGCCTCACAGAAATATGGACCTAGTGTCATCTCGAGCGCCAATTTTATTTAAGAAAAAATAGACCTTTGCGATTTCAATAAGGCGAGAAAGTTGGAGCTTGGGAGGTGGCTCAGGTAGGACAGTGCTTGCCTAGCATGCTTGCACAAAGCCGTGGGTTCAGTCACCAGTGCCACATAAAGCCACAGTTATTCACTCATGGCACACGCCTGCCATTCCAACACTGGGGAGTGTGTACAGGAGGATCACAAAGTTCAAGGTCAGCTTGGGGTATATAGTGAGTTCTAGGCAAGTCTTATATGAGACCCTGTCTGAGGAAGGAAGGAAGAGGGAGGTTTGTCAATAGTGCTAAGCTTTGGTTAGACAGGGCTATGGGTTTCGGGTGCACTGTCATTTGCACAATAGGGTGACATCGATGGTGGCTGTATACCAACTATGAATCTCTGCACCATAAAGAAGTGGTAAGTAACTGAGGAGGTCGAGCTTTAATCCGATTCCACAATGCATGAGCATGACACATATCACATTAATACATGCACCTTGTGCTTTTCTCTATCAGTTCAAATTTTAAATATCAATCTAAAATGATAAGTCGAAGCTTCTAATTATCACAACTGTGCAATTGAAATAAAAGGCCGGATACATGCATCCTGCCCGTGTTCATCTCTGAATCCTCATGCCTTTGGTTTGCTTTTGATTTCTTCCTGAATTTCAACCAAACCTTTGACAAAAAAATAACCTGCAACTCATAATTTTCTCTTCACTTCTGCATTCCTCTTTTATTGCTCCCTTCAGCTCAGTAACTCAGAAGTCACCCGAGCTTTGAATAGCAAATCTATTGACTTCCATCTCATCTTTGATTATTTTAAGCCATCGAAATCAGTCATGTGGTGGGCATTAAAAGGCCCCACTCTGGTCTCCTGTTGAGAGTGGAGGATAAGACCCCGTGCTCTGCAAGGGATGTTACAAATGCTCTCAGGCCCTACTGGGGACTGTCACTGTCTAAGCTGAAGAGACATGCCCCCGGGCTCTGTCCTGTTTCTCCAACTCAGAGATGCTCAGAGGGACATCCTAGTATGCTGATCTCCGTTGCTTCTCCTGAGCCCTCAATCCCATCTCCAGCACAGCCCAGCTTCTCCCTCTGCCTACACTTGTTTCATAGGTGTTGCTCCCCAAAGCGATCTCTGATTGACCCCTGACACTTAGCCCTAGGGCCCTGAGTGGCACTGTTGATGTAAGAAGTCATTTTGCAGCTGGTCTTCCACTTGGCTGGCAGCAGGTTCCTATCCCTGGTGATTGGCAAGACGCAGAGACCTCCTGCAGCCAGGCAGCAGTGAGGATTTGAGGACCCTCTTGGTTGTCCTCGTGGAAGGAGGTGCATTGCCCAGGGTGGCCCAGGAGGCGTGTGGAACATGGAGAAAAATACACTTACAAGAATAATTGTGTTTGCTGACCCCGGGGAAACTGAACTGAGGCTTTGGGGAAAGTGCCTGGCACCTTCAGTTTCTCATGTGTTAAGACAGCAGGGATGTTGCCCCCGACCTTGGTGCAGCATTATCCGTTGTTACAGAGTATCTCTGTTGTTACAGAGAGGGTTATGTCAGCACCCAGATGACATGCTTAGACAACCCATGGCTCTTTCTTGCCTAGTTTTAACAGTCAAACCGTAGAGCAGTTGCCATCCGAGGAAGGCTTTGAAACTCATCTTCCAGTAATGTCAGCTGGGGTCATGGAGCCGAAGACCAATTGAGACCAGCAGAAGCATCAGCCAGTGGAGAGGAAAAATGAAATGCAGGGGGCAGAGCCAGCCACTGTGCC
The DNA here is from genome assembly GCF_903992535.2 of Arvicola amphibius. Taxonomy (NCBI): domain Eukaryota; kingdom Metazoa; phylum Chordata; class Mammalia; order Rodentia; family Cricetidae; genus Arvicola; species Arvicola amphibius. Next base: position 4,752,303 of record NC_052058.2, on the reverse strand, counting down.
TGCTGCAATGCACGGACTGCAGCTCGTCGCTGACTCTCTTCTTTGAAGCTATCCTCAGGAGGAGAGGTCCCAGCAGTCAGGAGGAGTTGCTCCCAGAACACACAGGAAGGGACTCTAGGGAAAATGGACTCTAGCGTATGTGAGAAATCTACTAAGATTGCGCCAGAGCCTGGGGCTACCCTGCCAACCCTTCTCCTCTACCTTCTCGGGACACTGCCATCAAAGCTCCTGCCTACTTCTCAGCAATGCAGTACTCCCCATGCTGACTTTCCTGTCTGCAATCCCCCATCCCTTCATCCTTGGACCCTGTGTCCCGCTGCCTCTCTGAGGGCGTCCAACTCCACCACCGGCCTCTTCTCCTTTCTCCGCTCACCTTCCCTTGGAAGAGGACTTTCCACTGACAGGATGCTACCTTCCTGTGGGGCCTTTCTACTCACAGCTCTCTCTCCTCTCATGCTATCTGCACCCCTGGAGGGGCAGCATTAGCTTCTCTTTCTGATTCCAGGAAATAAAGTACAGCATTGAAGTTTCTCTCATTCCTCACCCAAACATATATGGATCCTTATACTTCCTGATCTAACACACACATGTATACACATACATACATACACACAAATACATACATTCATACATATGTACCTACACACAAAATACATCCATACCTACCTACATACACACATATGTACCTATATACACATACACACACATGAGTACACACATGCACAAATACCTCATCATAAGGACAAGAGAAAAACACATGCCTGTAAATTCTACATGTCTGTCCATCTTCCATCCCATTTATGTCCTGAGCCTCGGGGCAGCAAAGCCAGCTCCCATTTTTGTTTACAATAATTCTCTGGTCCTCTATGGCACACATGTGGCATCTTGGAAGGCTAATGGGCTGTAAAACGTGTGGACACCACAGTGGTCTGAGAGCAGAGACCCTGGTCCAGGCAGTTACATGACTGATAAGCAGTTTTAAATCAGAGTTTCTGTTCCCTATTTATAAAGTCAAGAGAATGGTCATGTTGCTGACCGGCGACAAATGAACACACAGAAGTTAACAGGAAGTGGAGATGCACTCAGACAGACTAACTTCCTGTGGGATTTTCTTGTGTGATTCATATGAAACCTGAAAAAACAAGTCTAGATTTAAGCAAGCGTGAGTGTATGTGAGTGGAGGTCCCAGGCCTCCTGGAGCCCACCGATCATTCAAATCCACGTCTGCTTGTCAAACCCTTCATTCACACAGGAAAGAGCATGCTGGAGGCCTTGACCTTCCCTGTGGCATCTCGCTGTGTTCTTCTCTGCTGTGGGAGGCCACGATTTCTCCACAGCTGCTTCCTGATGTTCCTGGTAGAGCTGGGTGTCAGTTGCTTCCCTTCGCACGGTGACAAAGGTGCCCTGGCAGGAGCACACAGAAGGAAAGGTGTATGGTGTCTCACAGTTGCACGGTGGGAAGGCCCGGCTTCCAGGGTGCTGCTCTGCCTGTGACAGCAAGAGCGTGTGAAAAGCCATCTGTCACATCTCAGTGCCCAACAAAGAAGCAGGTAGAGGTGAGCTGCAAGAGAGGCCATGGAGGTGCTGGGAGTAGAACGCAGGACCTCTGGAGAAGCTGTCAGTGCTCTTAACAGCTGAGCCTTCTCTCTGGCTCCTCACCTTGGTTTGTTTTTAAAACAGGGTAGCTCGTTGGAACAAGGGAATCAATTAGGCAAGGCTGGTTAGAGAGGGAGGCCCAGGAGGCTGCTTCTCTCTACTTCTCAGCACCAGGCTGACAAGAATGTGCTACCGTGCCTGGTTCCCTTCTGTGGGTTGAGAAGGCAGGTGTTAAACTCAAGTCCTTACTCAGTCCACCACCACTTTACTGACGAGACTGCCCCTACCCGCCCATCCTCTTGATGGTATTTTTCCAGGCATCCCTGTACTTCTGAGCCTACATTGTTTGAATCTCCTATTTCTGCCCTGTATTCATGAAGTTGAAGGTGAAGCTGTAGGACACCGACACCAGCTTGACTGTTTAGGGTGGGAACCTAAGGCTGCCGCCTCCCTCTCCACTGCCCCCCTCCTCTTAGGGAGCAGGCACTCCTGTCTGTTTGGGTCTCCAGGACACAGCACGGTTTTGCTGCTCAGCAAACAGTTGGTCTAGGTGAGTCATCTTTCCCATCGCAAACCCTCTGTGCCTGCCAGGGCTTTGTCCATTCCTGGCAGGGCCAGGAGAACAGAAAGGCAGCAGGCAGCGTGCAACCCTTGGTCTCAAGTATCACAGACAATGGGAGGAGGGGCAGGCCAGGCCAGGTTCCTGGTTGCTGATGGTTCCCAGGAGCCCAGGGGAGCACCCAAGAAGCCAGGCTCAGGAGGGAGTCACACCCAGAGGGCTGAGAGGGTCAGGGCACAGATTCAGGCTAAAGGGCACGGCAGAGCTTGGAGCCCTGAGCATGGCTGGCACACACTTCCACCCTCCAGAGACTGAATGTGTGGGGCCAGGTCTCGGGTGAATGGAGGTAGTGTGGGGACTCTGGCTGGGAAGACACTGGGCCATGTGGCACATTTCGAAGTCATCACCAGACAGGTAGCGGCCCATGGCCCAGGCATCCCCATCACCTCACTTCTGGCTTTGAGGCCCAAGGAGGTGGGAGAGGAGGAAAAAGCCACAATGCCCTAGGGTTCACAGCCAGAGCCACACAAGGATGGCGTCCCCCCCCCATCCGTCTCACTCTTTTAACTTGGAGCCCCTTGCCTCGCTTTGCTAATAATGTAAAGTATCAGCTAAAAATTGCAATGCGCGCATTTCATTTGAGTTTTATTGCCCTAACAGACAGCATTAGATTACAAAAGAGGACATTTTTCTTCTCAGTTTTAGCTTATTCTGATGATTTATGATTAGATACAGCAAGAGTTCATAAACTTCCCTGACCCGCTGACAGTTTTTACAGGCTCCCTGATTCATTTCCACCTCAAACTTAACAGCCTTCATGTGACTGATATTCCCAGCTCCTCAGTGTGGCCGAGCCAGGGGCTGGGAGAGCGCCTCTAATCTCCATGTTACTAATTTAAATGAAGTCTTGGTCTGTTGTTTAAAAAAGACATCAGTCATCCTGGGAGGTTTACAGATCCTCTTGTAATGTAATGTCAGCCCCTTTCTGAGATATGAGGTTTATAAACCCTGGCAACGTTGAGTGTTGGCAGACATACCAAGGTCACCGCCTATGGCAATGGGGAGGGGTAGGAAGTGAGTATATTTCAGAAGAGAGCAAAGAATCTCAAAGAAGGAGCACTCCCCCTGGGTAGACAAGGCATGACTGCAAAGGCTGAGGCTGGGTTGGCTTCTGCTAGAATGGGAAAGAGAGAAAAGTGGTCTAAGCTTTCCAGGCTGGGACTCTGGCTCTCAATTCAATATGTCCTCAAAGTAGAGGAGCCATGAGAAGATGCAACCCTGGTCTCTTTTTTAGAGATATGCAACTAGCTATCAGTCTGGGCTGTGGACTGGGTCTGGGTATCGAGACCCAGAGAAACTCCAGCCGTACTAGACACGGACAGCCAGGGGCTGCAAGGCAGCAAGAGCAGGACGCTGTTGCTTCTAAACCCTGAGAGGCCAGCGGTGGTGGCAGCCGCCGAGGGGTAGGAGTCTATGGGAGAGGGCAAGAGGCATTTGCACTAAAAGCTACCTGAGCAGTGTTCACATTCACACAGGTGTCTGAAGGTCATTCCTAGCCAGACGTCAGACTACCCAAGAATGGCCTTTGTGTTGTATGGCAATCAGATAAGAAGGGACGGGTCCCCAGAAACTCTGGCTCTCTGAGGTCCTGGGTTTTGCCAGGCGTGTCGGGGAGGAACAGTACTTTTCATCATCCTGGGAGCAGAGCAAAGAACCGTTAGGCGCCTCACTGTACACCCCCTTGTCAGGGAACAGGGGAGAAATTCCTGCAGACGGAGGGTCTGTGTATCAGACTCCGTGTCCTCTACTGCAGACAAGCAGGAACCAAACAACACTGCTGACCCTCGCTGAGTACTGACTCCATGCTAGATGCTGAGTCCAGTCTCAGGCGATCTGCTCGGCGCTCAGCCACTAAGGATGGTGATTGCAATAGATGTCACTATTGTCACCTGGCAGCTGAGGACACCGGGGCTCTGTGCACGCAGACCTAGCCCTGATAATGCAGCAAGTAAGCAGAACAGCTAGCTAAGATTCAGGCTTAGCTCTAGAGCCAGGCATGTTTGGCCATCACACTTACTCTAGAGAGAGCCAATAACAAAGCCACATCCACCTTGTGTTTGGTTTTACCTAAAAAGCTTTAGAACCCAGACAGCTAGCCGTTGTCCTTGGTCGTGGGGAGACACTGAGAATCATCCGCGTCTTCCAACGTCTCTCAGATGTTTGGGGTCCCCCATTCTCATCAGCAATTAGGGTTTCACATAAGTGCAGCTTCCAGGTAAGAGGGGCCCCACCCCTCCATCCTGACACCTGCTCTACAAGATTCACACACACAAAGCATCAAAGAACCACCCATTCTCTTTTCACTGTCTCTGTGTCCTCCGTGAGTTGATCCCAGAGGGAGCCAAAGCCGATTCACAGTAATTCCTGAGTTTCTTTATCCAAAAACATGCTCTCTCTGTTTGCTTGACATATATTTCTGGAACACAATATTAGGAGAAAGTAAGAATAAACACACATTTCAAAGTCACTTCAGAAAGAGTTGGACGTGATCCACCACTCCACGTCATTTGTCTCTGCACATCCAGAGCATCCACAGATAATGGTGAGACAGAAACAGCTGGCTCAGCCAGATGTTGGCATTTGTTAACTGCAGCCATTTCTCTGTTAGAATACCAGATGTCCCTATTTGGGGGATTTTTTTTTCTGGAAAATAAAAATGTCTAGTGAACCACATAACAGTTTCCCAAAGACTATGATATGGACTCTACCCTAACACTGCAAATTCCAGGTTTCCTCTGGACCCACTGAACAGACAGGGAGGGCAGGGCTCAGAGTCTGCTGTAATAGGCTTCATGGGCTATTCTCCAAGATCAGGAATCCTGGGCACCAGTCATCTCAGGAGACAAACCATGGTGTCGAGCCAAAGCTCCACATCTCGGACCTTCCCTTTGCTGTTCAGAATGCAAAATGTTTCAATCTCTCTGAAAAGCAGTTTGACCGAGTCTTAATAAAACCAAACTCCGTGCAACCCAGGGAGTCTGCTCCTTTGAGAGCAAGTGCCTCACCTACTTAATTACTTACCCAAGAACACAAAAACAGGATCACACGAGGTCACACACAGATGTATGCACAAACAGGGTCACACGAGGTCACACACAAATGTATGCACAAACAGGGTCACACACAGATGTATGCACAAACGTTCACAGCGACTTTGTTCATCATAGTCCCAGACTGGAGAGGAACCAAAACCCACGATGACAGAGTAAGCCCAGGTGAAGAGGCCTTCTTGGAGTAGGAGGACTCAATAGTGTAAACAAAAAAAAAATGAATCCCCGAGTGGCATACTAAGTGTGAAACTCAGACACAAAAGCCAGAAAAGGAAAAAAAAAAAAAAAACCTACTTTACAGTGCCAGAAGGTGGATCTCTGTAAACTAAGATCGGAGTCAGACAGTGACAGCAAGGGGCTGGTGCAGGGGATGGAAATGCCGTCTTGATGCTACTGCCAAGGTACATTTCAGAGCACACTGAACTGCCCACCCCAATTGGGGCACTTTATCAGGCATAAGTTATAACTCAACAACACTTTGTTTTATACTGAAATTCAGTGGTGCCTCATCATTGGTGAGTTAAGTGACTTTAGTTGAGTCCCTAACATTCCAGTTCTTTCCTCACTCTGCAACACAGAATCACAAATACTCCCTGTGCCTCTCACCCCCAAACTCCCTTCTCCCCAACTCTGAAAATATAGAAGCCTTCTGTTTGCATAAACCTAGCTTTGTTAGTCCAGGTAAACGGCACAAGGACCCTAGGGAGTGTCACAGACATGTTCACCAGGCAATATGACCCAGGCTCGTGGGACACAGGAATAAAGCAACACGCTCAAGAAGGAATTTAGATGACTTCAGAGAACAGCCCACATAGACTGTCTTTGCTTGGGTTCTGCTTTTCTTTGGCGGGTGTACCTCGAAACCCTCGGGAGAGCAGAGCTCAGCTGGAGATGTCTAGTGTCTAACACAGAGGGGAGCAGAGAACTTGAGCTGTAACCCTAAGTCTCTCAGGGAGGTAGCACCCTCTATAGGAAATAGGGGTCCCTCTTCACTTTCTGTACTCATAGTCACAGCCCGCCCCCACTTCTGGGTTCCCCAAGTTCTTATACAGTATCTATTCTCAGTTCTTGCCGGGCACACAGGACAGCATTTGGGTGTGCATGGATGGATCATGAAAATGTTCTGCTCTTCAAGATCTCCAGGCTTGTTAGGAACAGAAATACATATGGGAAAAGAGAGCACCATACACGCAAGAGGCTCACTTCCTCATCTGAGAGCCGGGGTCTCTCTGTAGCCCAGACTGGTTTCAAGCTCTCCGTGCTTCTCCTCCATCTCCTGAGCTCTGGGATTATAGGAATGCACCGCCACCAGGCCTGGTTAAAAGCGGTATATTCCAATGTTATTCTCTAAGCAGGTACCAAATGCAGTGGGCCTTTTCTGGCCTTGACCTAAGGAAGCTCCTACAGAGGAAACATGGAAAATGAGGAGGAAGAGGGAAGGGAAAGAGTGGGTGGACAAGCACAGAACCTGGACAGAAGACAGCAAGCAAAGGAGCGCAGGCCTGCGATGCTGAGGTTAGGACCTGAGCAAGCAGCAGCTTAGAGAAGCTCTCTGAACAGGAGCACCACCCTTTAGGGCACAGGCCTCCATTTGCCACCTGTTGCACCTGCGTTCTTGCTAAGGGCTGTAGCCACCTCAGTTGGAGCTCTCTGGGCCCTTACTCCAGAGCGCCCCCTGGGGCTGCATTGCACTCCATCACACCCTTGTCTGGTTTCTTCTGGGCTGCCTGCTGGTGCCTCCTGAGACCTGGCCATCAGTGCATCAGTTGTGTGAGACTCTTCATCCCAAGGCCTGCTTCAGCAGAACCCAGGCTAAGACTCCCAGCAGAGACCACGGGCTTCCTCCTCCAGAAGAAACAGCACAGTGCAGCTCTGCCCCTCACAGCACCCCCTCAGCATCAACGGCTGCTGTCACTACTGCGCTGATTGTTTGCTTTCATTTTCCCTTTGCCCTCTGCAGAGAACTCAGGCTTGCTATGGAAGCGGTCCCATGGCTGGATCTCCAGCCTTGTGCAGCCTCTGCTCTCCCCTCCGCCTTCCGGACTCTCAGCGATACCCCACCCTGCATACTTCAGCTTCCTGGGCCTTCGCTGCAGCCTCTTGTCTCCACGCCTTTGCCGTTCCACCACCATCACAGTGTGGGTCCGTGTCTGCTCTGGCAACTGCTTCTGCGCCATCCTGCTGTCCACTGAGTAAGCTCGGGTGATTCCGCGATTCCCCGGTTCTCCAAAGCAAGCTTTCAGCCTCATGCTTCTCCCCTCTAAGCTCCACTGGCATCTTACAGCTGTCAGAGTCAACTCACAGGACCACTCGACTGACTGCCCCAGTCCGGATTTACGGTCAAGTGTTTCCTTTTGTGACCCACAGAACAGAGTGATGGGGTGAGCCGGAGACCTCACGGTGGCTTAGCTGGGCGGGACCGCTGGTTACTCAACCTTTCTCTAAGTCAAGAGGCACATTTATAGAGTGGGGATAAAGCTCACCTCTTCTGTGGTTCTGGGAATGAGCGTGATGCTGGCTGGTATCAAGAAGCACCTGGCTGGTTACATTCGAGGCGCGTGCAATACCTGTTGTCACCTAGTATAGCTCATTGCTTCCCAGGTCCATATTTTGGCAAAAAACGCAGCAGTCCTGTACTGGAAGAGATACACCAAAAGTCCACTTCCTTCCTGGGATAAGCAGCTCCTCTTGCTGCACTGTAAGCCCACAGAAATGCTGTGTGAAGCAAACCAAAGTGCAGATGTGGGCAGATGGAACAGCCTGCGCGGCCGGCACCGGCAATGTGGTATCAAAATACTGGTCTGCTTTTATTTTTCTTTGATTTTTTAGTTTTTGTTGTAAAACAGGATTACATGGCTGTTTTATATGATGCTCGAGCCCAAATCCTGGGCTTTTTTGCCCTATACAAGCACTCACCCCAAGAAGATCCAACCTAAGCGCCTCAAAATGTCATCCTGGTGACAGGTGGGGACAGCGTGTCAGGGGTAGGGAAAGCATGCCCTGTGATGCCATGTCTTCCCAGAGGGCCTGAGCCCTGCGGTGTGAAAGTGTGGGCAGAGAGCTACGCCTTCGGTGTCAGCACTGTCCTCTGGGTCCCAGTCACCAGGCCCTGTCTTGAGAAACAAAGCCTAGGACAACCAGGCTGGCCCTGCCCTCTGCCCTTTAGCAATTGCTCATCTTGGCCTCCTGGAGGTTTTAGTCACTTAGTCCATGTGGCCTTGAAAACGGGGGGTCCAGCCATTTCCACTTGGCTTCTTCAATTGCATCGCTGTCTGTCTGTCCTGCCTCTGTCTTTCCCCATCACCCATCCATCCCCTCTACTTCCAGCCTCTGACCACATCCATCCCCCACCCTTCATCCCTCCACTGCTCACCTCCCCACGGTCCCTCCTGCCACCATCCATCCCTCCACTGCCCATCCCCCACCCTTCATCCCTCCACTGACCATCCCCTACCACCGCCACTGTCTACCTTGCCATTACCACTTCTCCCTCTCCCTGAACGAGCCAAGAGGACAGTCACCCTCCCAGAGCTCGGTGGAGAGTCTACTGGGGTGACTGGGATGAAGTGCCCTAGACCTGCCATACCTGCCTCCTTGATGAGCTCCCATGTCATTTCCATGTGCAAGGGCGGGCCACTTACAGGTACCACTGGTGGCCTCTCCACCATGACCCCAGTAGACGCCAATGATAGGAATTATCTTTCCTCTTACTTGGATAAGACTTCACTCTCACACCGAACCAGTGGGTGCCCATGCACAGATCAAGGGTTACATGCATGTTAACATGGTAAATGTATGGTCGAAGAATCCCGCAGTGTGCATTCCATCATACGCTTCACACCAAGGGAGCACCCAGGACTCGGAGAGAGATGCATTCTGTTACAGACTACAGCTGGGTGCCCAGCGCTGGACATCTGAGGGCCTCAGACAATCTATTGTTTAGTTGCTTTCACTTCCAAGAATAAAGGCCTTTCTGCCCCCGCCTCCGTCCCTTCAGAGGGCACCATCTCGATATCATTTCTGATACCCGGAGATTTCAGCCATCAGTCACTAGGGTCTGTTCCAGGAAAGAGCAATATTCTTTGACAAATACGCCATTTACCGAGCAGTTTAAATGACACGGCAAGCCAATGTGCCTTTTCACCGGGTAGCAGCCAGTGCCCCAGATAAAGGCAGCGGACCTCACGTGACTCAGCAGCCCTGTGTAAACAGCCTCCGGAAGAGACCGGCCTGGCCACTCTCTGCTCAGAGAGCCCCGATCTGCCCCATCTTTTCCCAGGCAGTCCCATCCCTGGTCCTTAGGGGTTTCCTTAAACATTTTCCACTTCTTAACCACTGCCCCTCTTGCTACTGATGTAGCAGCCTGGAGCCATCATGTCTTGCCTTCACAGGGTGTTCCCGGGAGGCAGATGTGTGAGCTAGCAGGAAGAAAGGCCTGTTTCTTATTGACAGAGCCCTAGCATGTGTCATAGAACTTCAAAGATGTGGGGCCAGATTGGGCAGGCAACATCAAACGCCTCTGACTGGCGCTAAGTAAACTTTGTATCTGACATGCAAGTTCTTATCTGTTTGGTTCCAGACTTGAGAGCAGGACACTGTCCCTAAGCAAATCACGTTGTTTCCCTCACAGCTGCCAGCCTGGAAAAATATCAGGGGCACAAAGGGAGGCAGGGGGAGATAGAGAGAGAGGGACAGGGAGAGACAGACACAGAGAGAGACAGCGCAGAGAGACGTGTTTTGTTAGTTCCTAAGCAACACAATATTGTCAAGATGGAAGCTCTCGGAAAAGGAGGGGGCATCCCGTATACTTCCTATGGAGGCCACTCACTAATCCCAATCTCTATCTTTTTGTAAAAATATTAACATTCTGAAGTTGCATAAAGCCTTACCACCCTAGCATCCAGATGTTGTCACCGTGTCCTGCTCGATCACCAGGCCGCTGCCTCTCTGATAGACTCACTTTTTAATGAGGCTAAATCAATGGTTTGATTATATATAGATTCAAACAATGAAACTATTTCCTGATTTTATAAAAATTAAAAATTCCTTTATGTTTCAGATTTTGGTCACTTTGGAGTATCCGCCTTTTTCATTATTAAAAATAAAACCCTTTAAAATGTGTTTCATTTCAGTGGAACTGGAACATAATAACATCTCCCCAGTCTGAGAAGCAGAGAGAGTGGGCCAGAGTATCCTTCTGTCAAAGACGTGTCTGCGGCTTCCTTTGTGTGGGTTTGCTTCAAAACACATTATTCCCTTGGAGGACATCGGCAGGCATCTCTCCTGGGCACCAAGGGAAACTGCTTATAAATCGGGCTGGCCCTCCTGCGTGAGAGACACATCAGCATACTCAGTCAGCAAGTCCTTCTGAGGCAGCAGACTATGACTCTAATCTGCCTGCCTTAGGTCTTAGACGCCCCTGGAGTCATGGCTGCCACCCGACCTGGCAACCTCCACCAGTGACCCTGTTCCACGGTCAGCTGCAAGCTGACTTCCTTCCATATCCACTATAGACAGATGTTAGCCGCATCAGGAGAAGCCAACAGAAGGCTTAGAGACCAGGGGTTCTCGGGCCCTGGGGAGATAAGGACTCCGCAGCCCTGCTTGCCCCGGTGGTCCAGAGTCTGGTGAGTCCACAGCAGTTGGCAGCTTGTGGGAAATGTGAAATTTCAGGTGGTGTCACAAACATGCCTGATCCAAAGCTGTATCTTAACAAGGTCATCAGGGTCTGAGATGCCCGCCCTACTCTCCGACCCAAGGTTCTAGAGATGACCTGAAGTGATATCCCTGGGTGTATGCCTCCAAAATGCCCCCAATGGCCCTGCTGAGTCCTGGGTCTAGGAAGAAACTGTGTGGCATTAGAGACCATTAGCATCATGTGGACCACATTGATTTTGGCCTCTTTGTTGGCTGCCAGTGATTACGAGCTGGTGAGAGATGTTCCAAAGGGACACGAGGACTCTGAACATGTGGGATGCTTTTGGTGCTAAGTCCCTTCAGGGAGTCTGGGCCACTGCTGAGGCTCTGTGGCCCTGTGGCCCTTCCCTGTCCTTGTATCCCAGGGCCGAGTCTCTACACTGAAAACCTGCCCTTGCATTTTCCCTGCTTCCCAAAGTTTACTGTCAAAGGCAAAGTAGGACTCTCCTGATACATCCAGGCCTTCCAGTTCTCAGTGTGCCTACTCTAACTCCTCCGCTCCTGAGACCAACAATTGCATCATTGTCCTTCCCAGGCTAGCCCACTTCCCCAACAATTGCATCATTGTCATTCCCAGGCTAGCCCACTTCCCTAAGAGGATGCATGAAGGCATTAGGTGAAGGCCTGTGGTATGGCACAGAGGAAGACTGCCAGTCTAGCACGCATGAAGTTCCGAGCTCAACCTATAGCACCGGATAAACTGTGGGGTAGGATAGCACCTATCTGTAACCCCGGCATTTGGGACGTGTACGCAGAGGATCAGAATTAGGACAGTACCTATCTGTAACCCCGGCATTTGGGACGTGTATGCAGAGGATCAGAATTTCAAGGTCATCCTGAACTAAATAGTAAGTTTTAGGCCAACCTAAGATATATGAGATCTGTCAAAAAGATATAAAAGAAAACACACACACACACACACACACACACACGCTCTCACACACATCTGGTTGAATCACATCAAAATAATTCTCACAAATCCCTTTAAATGTCATTCAAAAGAGCCCTCCATTGTACAGGTAGAGGCCAGGATGAGCAAGTGCTTCCATTTAATATTAGCTTATGAAGGCCACATCTTTACAGGCAAAAGTAAGCAGAATATTGAAGCAATCCGTCTATTCTGGGAAGCAATTATTAAACCAAAAACCTATAATTGGAAGACACAAGCATTTAAGGACTAATTTATTTAGCATATTCTGCTGTCAAGCCTGATAGTGTTAATTATCCGAGGCTGACATTAGCTTTGGTTTCTGACAGAGTTATTTTATAGTATCTTTCCCCCGTGCTTCCATAAAAGGAGTTCACTTTGATCCACCCGTTCCCATTAGGTGGGTCTCCTGGTGACAAGGAAGGGGGTGGGGTCAGTGTTGTGGGCAGTGTTGCCCCTCCCCCCTCTGGTGGCATTGCTCGGGTTCAGGAGATCATCTCACCTCCCCAACCCTACCCTCACCCCTTCACCATTTGACCAGGGCCAATCCATTTTCGGCTTATTAGATAAAAAACGGACAAGTATCCAACGGACTCACAGGCCAGATGACACTCACCCACTGATCCAAGGGTCCTCTTTGAATTACAGAGGCGAAAGCAAGGGTCCCTGCTGGCAAAGATGGCAGCACAGCCAATGGTCTTCTATCCAGGGCAGAGTGTGGCTGTCTCCCTGGCTTCTCCTTTATGGAGCACAGAAAACTGGAGTCTTGTTTTCAGGAGGGACAGAGGACAGAGGACAGAGGACAGAATTAGGGCCCCAGAGCTGTGGTCTTTTGAGCCTGAGCTGTGGAAATGCCCCCAGAGGGAAAGAAAAGCATTCAGTTCATTCAAGCGGTATGGTATTGGAAAACCATGGCCATCATCGTGCCTACTGTGTGCCAGGTGCTTCACAGGCAACTTCTCTTCTAACGCCAACAGTAGCCCTGTGCAAAGGGGTGGCAAGTGTCTCAGTCACTTTCTTATCACTGAAGGAAAAATGCCTCCCAGAAGCAACTTGAGGAGGAGGGCTGCTTTCAGTTCCTGCATCAAGGGTACAGTCCTCACGGTAGGGGCACCGTGGTGGTGGGAACATGAGCGCAGCATCTGCAGTCAACGGACAGAGGGATCAGGTATCTCATTCGTCCCAGGAGCTCAGCCACACTCAGGACAGGACCTCCCCCCTCAATCTGCTGTGGAAACTCCCTCGCAGATGCGCCCAGCAAATTGTCTCCTAGGCGACTCCAGATGCTGTTAGGTTGACAGCCAATATTTACCCTCACAGTGAGCTTCCCTTATATGGACGAGAAAAGTGAAGGGCGGTGACGTAACGCGGTGACATAACGCGCCTCCGGCCCTCTCTCCCGGAAGCAGCAGGCATGGACGCCTGCCTGCACAGCCCCGTGTCCAACGCATGCCGCTTAGCTGGCAATTGAAGGCAGTCTTCTGCATCTGGTCCATGTTGCCTCTTCTCCCACTCCCTGCCTCCTGGACACAACAGTTCAGGTCCCCCGCATCGGGTGGCCAGCTCCAAATAAACTGGCTTCCTGGAGCGGCCACCTTCCTAACACTTGCATTTATTGATCAAAAACCACAACTTCAATTAACTTTCTCTGAAAGGGGTTTGGGTAAAGTCTCTATTCTCCTCAGGGGCTGGATGTTTGATATATTATTTTTGTTCCAGCACTTAGATAATACTTCAAGCTCACCTCTGGTTTGTTACATGATTCACTGAGGCAATGGCTGCTAAATGCTATCCAGGTAGTGATTCCGTGCTCCTGCCCTGACCACAGATGATCTATTTAATTGATTTTACCGAGACTCCAGTAGCTGCTATATTACCTCGGGGCAAAATTACTCATTTCTTGCTTCTAAGACCTAGTAATTTATATGCCGAAACATGTAATAATCTATTATATCAAATACCCACTCGTATTTGAAAAAGAAGAGGAGCTTGCTGCCAAGCACAACAGCTCTGGACAGAAAATAAGTCCAGGTGACTTAGGAGTCCGCACAAAAGAGCCTCGCGTTCCTGACACGCTGTGAGAGGGAAAACAGCGGAGGGAAGAGAGGAAGTGGGCTGGGTAAATATTAGGAGAGGCTTTTAAAGCAGCCTTGATCACTGGGTCCTGAGGATGTACTTATCAAGAAAGGGGGCCCTAATGATGCTTAATATTGATACAGCCTTTCCAGTGTGACAGGCAGGTGATGGGGGAGCTGGTTCTCAGGAGATGAGCAGGTGGGCAGATGATATGCCACACTCGTGGCCTCAGACCAAACCGCAAAGGCCCTGGAACTACAAGGAACTCTGAACAGCAGAGACGAAAGTATAGGAAGACTACTTCTCCAGGCTGGGTGTATACACACCACACACACACACACACACACACACACACACACACACACCAAAGCAAGACAGTGGTAGACACAGGTTGTGAGAAGCTAAACAACTTGGATCCGGCAGCCATCTGAAAGCACCCTGGTGCTGCTGCCCACTTCCCTGGCGCTCTCAGGCCTCTGGAACAGTGGTCACATCGGCTACTTCCTTTTAGTAAACGTTTTTGCAAGGCCTGGGACAGTCAGCAAAACCTGCCCCTGTCCCTTTTCCCTCCCTGACCCATAGTTCTACAGTGCTGAGGAGCGGTGCTCAGCCTCAACACAGACAGCTAGGAACATCCCCAGCACCAGCGCAACCTACCAGGTCTGAGGCTGAGCATCAGTAGGTACAAAGCCGTGCTATGGGCTGTGCAGTCTCCTTAGCTGTCCTAACGTTGTCTGTCTCATGGAGTTAGTCAGGCTGAATGACATCATATTGACTGGGACTTTAACCAAGCACCTGGCACAGGACAGCATGCGCCATAAATCTTAGTTCCCTTCCCCTGTTGCTCAGATGCTGTCCTTCTGACTGTTCCATCTTCCTTTGGGACATAACTAGTAACAGCTGGGAACTACCTGGTCAGCTTATTTCATCCCACATGTCCCTGAAAGTGAGTCTTCTATTCTCTGTAACCTCCTCCCACCAGAAACTCCTCTCCTTTCATCTCTGGGGAAATCTGGACACCAGAGACTGGCTAGCCAAACCCCAAAGTGTCTGTGCTGGCTGGACCAGCACTCCCCCATCTCCAGAACTGAGCATCCAGGTCCCAGAAAGCCCCCATCCCAGCAAACCAAGGCAGTGGTGCGCAAGCATCATCACCAGCAGAGAGCTGGCTTTTCTCGTCCCATAGCTGCAAACAATGGCAAAGAACTTCAATAAAACAATGGGGGACAAAACAAAACAGGAGACAAAGGTATCCTACAGCTCAGAAACTGAGTGTTCTTATCAGGCAGCCGAGGGGCACATGAGAGCCATCCCACACATCAGACGCACTCCCGGCCAGTCCACATGTTGGATGCAATTCAGTAAGAGAAATTCAAAAGCACCTACTTCTTATCAAGAGGACTCGAGACCTCCTTCCATGGGGAGAATGAGAAGATGGAAGCACGTCTCGGTGTGACATTGTTTCCTTGATACTCACTAACATCGGTGACTCCCACTTGGAGTAGCCTCCCAGCCCAGAGTGCCGCTCAGTGCCCTTGTGACACAGCGGACAGAGCTCAGACTTAAGAATCAGGCAGACATTGGGGGACTCCCACTGTGCCACATTTACAGGGTTGTAAGACTCAGAGAGGCAGCTAAGAGCTCTGGGCATGGAGTTCCTGCAAAGTCGTCCATCTCCCCTTGGATTGTTATGAAGGGATGATAAAAATAATCTGTGTGAAACGGCTAAGCTGGCTTTCATTTCCGGTACCACAGACAATCAGATTGCTTGAAGACACTCCCAATATGAAACACCTAGAAAATGCTGAATAGATTATACTGAAGAGTCTTTGAAAAGTAATAACTGGGGTTATAAGACAGAGAAATTTCCAGGGACCCAAAACAGAAACCCCAAGCTGTCGCCGCAGCTGCAGGAGGGAGGGCTGCTAGATCTGGTCATGCAAGGGCTGGGGCACAAATGTCCTCCTGTTGCGCAGGGAGCCTCGAGCCTCCCTTGCCCTCTGCAAACAGAGTCCTGAGTTTGCACTCAGAGGGTGAGCTGCCTCATGCGAGGCTCCAGAGAAGGAAAAGAGAAATGAGACCGCCCCTCCCTGTAACCCTTGAAAGCCAGTGTGTGTGCCTTCACGCGAGTTTGAGTTCTGTTATTCTGGATGCATGATTAGAAAATTAATGGGAAGGTGAGATCAGTTGTGCCAGCACCATTTGTTGAATATGCTTTCTTTTTTTTCCATTTTATACCAGACAACCCAGACAACTAAGAGGACCCTAAGAGATACATACATGGATCTATATAGGAAGAAGAAAAAAACAAAATTGGGAGTGTGGGAGCCATGGGAGAGGATAGAAGGGGAGAGGGGAGGAAGGGAGGGTAGCAGAGGAAAATGTATAGCTCAATAAAAACAATAAAAAAAATCAAGAAAACTGATCAGGGCCAACAATCCCAGTAGGCTTGGGGGAGCAAATGAAAATTTTTCTCTAGAAGCTCAGAACTTCCCTCAATCTGCAAAAGTTCCTCAGACAATGCCCACTCTGCATACAGGACTCTCCAAATTCATGGAGAAGCAGTCCACAGTGAGCAGGAGCTGACAGGCTGCAGGTGCCAACCCGGGAATGCCCACACAAGCTACCAGGATTAAGATGCAAACTACTGTTTGAACAGTACCCCCATGATGCTCACAGGAAAGGGTTTCTGGAAGTCTAACAATAGTCATAGACTCACCAACGCCAACGGTCCTGGCACGGCTGGCAAGAGCCGGGAAAGTGACAGGTGGGCACGACAACGAGGATCTGGAGCAACCAAACTGTGACATTCGAGGGAGGGAGACCACACTGTGGGTAGACAGGAAAATAGAGAAATACAGATACAGATGAGATATGAGGATGGCGGAATGAGGCATTTCCATGCAG
This sequence comes from Arvicola amphibius, assembly GCF_903992535.2. Taxonomy (NCBI): domain Eukaryota; kingdom Metazoa; phylum Chordata; class Mammalia; order Rodentia; family Cricetidae; genus Arvicola; species Arvicola amphibius. The sequence goes on along the minus strand of NC_052058.2, from coordinate 4,735,430 downwards.
ATCTAGGGAGAAATCCAGAAAAGGAGAAGAAAAGTAATCTTCAAAGAAATGGAGTCTAAATTTGGACATCAGCCTGTGAGTTCTGAGCTAAGCACAAGAAGTAAACATGTACTTTAACATGAGACTGGAATTGCAGAACCCACACACATACATACACATGTACACACAAACACACACATAGATATACACATATTACACATATACAGACATACACATGCACATATACACACATGCATGCACAAACACATAAACACATATACACACACATATAGATACACATACAAACATATACATACATAAACACATATACAAATACTTGTACAAATGAAAACACAGACTTATACACAGACACATGAACAAACAAATATACATACACACAAACAATTAAAATCATGGAGAAAACATATTACTTTAAAAAAACTATTAGACTGCCAGAAACTTTTTTTTAACATTTCAATATAAAATTTTTAATGACAGAGCAGAAGTGATAAAACTTTATGGCAAATACCTATGACAACCAGACCATAATAATCTAGTATTTGCTTAACAATATAGTTCTCCATCTATCTATATATAGATTTATCTGTTAACCATTTATTTTAGGCTGTTGTTATTTTTATTTGGGGATCATGCGAGAGTGTGTGTGTGTGTGTGTGTGTGTGTATGTGTGCATGCGCACATGTTTACATCTGTATGTGTGTATATACCTTCTCAAAGAAAGCTCCGTCACTGCACTTCCTCCTGGATGCCTTCGTTCAGGTGGATGTGTAGTGACACTTCACTGTGGTTTAAATTTGCACATCCCTGATAACCAACATCACCAAACACGTTCTCATAAACTTATAGTCCGTTATATATCTTCTTCAGTGTAGTGTCTGTTTGGGTCTTTTGCTGACAGCACACTTTTGTTCAGCAATAAAATATCCCAGAAGGCAGCAGAATAATATTTCATCAATCAGAGTCCAATCAAGAAATTGAAGGCAAACCTGTAAGACAGACAGAAAATTTCTGATGTAATAAATAATTAACTAATAGAAGGTGGCCAGCCAGCGAGTGGGCAAACAAACAGGGTAGCAGTTGAGAACATACTGCCTGTTGGGCGGAGGGGACAATGAACTGGAGAGGAAATCAGAATCTCAGAGGTAGGAGGAAGCCCTGCAGCAGTGAAATGCAGACCACAGAGGAGAAGCCATGGTTGCCATGACAACAGAGTGCCTGCTGATGTGGTGACCAACTGGCCACTGCTGAGCCAGGCTTGTTGAGATCCATGCTCTAATGCAGCCATGGAGAAGCTGACTGGAAGGAGTCACAGATGAACTAGGAACTGTGCCACAACAACAAAAGGAAAGGGCTCCTTTTTCCTGCGTCCTGCCCCGGCCTTGCGGCATCTCTCTAGTGCTCTCTATTGGCTGAGCCTGAGGGTTCGGAGAAGCTCAATCTACAGAGGTCAGGTCACAAACCAAGAGAAGAGGGTTTCAGGGCTAGGTATAGGTATTTTAGAACTCCTTGTGTGTGGGGGGGTGGGGACAGAACTTAAACTTCTGTACCCAGTCAATGTACCCATGAACCTAGACTTCTATACCCAGTCAACCTGTCACTCAAGAGTGTAGGCACAGTGGTGACTAAAAATGAGGGGCTTTATAATCTTAAAGAACTCAGAGAAGAAAATATGTAACATATAGGTAAACTTATCACACCATCAAACTGAGAATTTATTACAAGGAAACCCTCAATGCAAGAACCACTAAGAGAACATTAAAACAATAGAGATAAAATGTAAAAAAAAGTGATAACCAGCAGAATTGATAAAATTGCAAGTCAATGACAAGAAAATAAATATTAATGAGCTGAACAATATGAATTAAAATGATTTAAAATAATGACAAGTCTGAAGAATACAAGCTAAGGGTAATTAAAATAGGACAATATTGGAAAAATAGTGGCAGTTTAAATGTTTTGTGATCTTTCATTTCATAATGGTGCAGATCAAAAACGGCTTAAAAATCCAAACAGGTAACTGGTACTCCTTGAAAACATGCAACCCAATTCTGGATGACACATCTGTTTTATTTTTTAAGTTAATATGCAAAGTCACGGGTGTCATTGTGACATTTTCCTGCACGCATGTCACCAAACTTCCTTCTCATTTACCCTCCCACACTGACCCCACCGTCCTCCATCTCTGACCCCTCCATGCCCCAAATGGCCTCGTCTGGGGTCTCTAGTTGTATTCTGCTACACTCCCCTGTTCCCTGGCCTTTTAGAATGCTCTGTCCCCTCTCTCAGTGTCTTTTCTAGTTCCGTGCCCTATATATGTGTGCACATGTATTAAAACCCACATCCCACATATGAGAGAAAGTGTCTAGTGTCTGTCTCTGCTTTTGACTCATCTGCTTAACACAGCAACCTCTAGCTCAAACATTTTTCTGCAAAGGTCATCATTCCCTTTCTCTCGAAGCTTGACAAACCCCACTGTGTCTACCCGATGCATTTTCTTTATCCATTTACCTCTTGGTGGATGTCTGATCCCAGGCCCTAAACTTCTTCATTCCTGTAGTATTTCCAAGGATTCCCCAGAAGCAACTGTAGGGGAAAGATAATACCTCCTGAGGGACAAAACTAGCTTACTTTTTGCTTTGTTAGGACGAATTATCAAGTTTCATGTCCGCTCCCTTCATGACACAAACCCACGTTGCATGCTGCATCTGTCTGGGCCTTTTACCTCATGCTCCCTGAGATTTGAGGGTTGTGTTCATTTTGTATCACAGAGAAACCAACCACTAGCTAACTAATAGTTTAAATGAGTAGCTACTTCTGAGTTCTCTGCTCAGGTCTGAGAAGCTACAGCTAGAGAATGAATAGATGTGTTCTCGGGGGGTGGGGGGTTGGGACTCGCTACTTCCAAGCACGCTCAGGTTGCTCTGGGTGAACTATGGAACTGATGCCCCCGTTCTCCTCACTGGCTCTCAGCAGGCTGCTTTCTTAGCTCATGGAGCGCACAGGACCCCCGCCATGTAGAAGCCAATAATGTAGACTTTCTTGCTATCAAATCCTTATTGAGAGACAGAGAGTGAGCGAGCAGGTGCACATGTGAGTGTGGGTTACTCAAGAGTATGGAAGCCAGAAAATAGCACTGGGCATCATTCTTGGGGATATACTCTTTGAGACAGTTTTGCATTGGCCTGGAGCTTACCGATTTGGTTAGACTGCCTGGCTGGGAGCCCCAGGAATCTTCTATTTCTACCTTCCCAGAGCTGGGTTTGCAAGCATACTCCCTTCCACCTCTCCTGCCGTGATTTTAGTCAGACTTCTTTACCTCTGACCCTAAGACTGGTATTTAAAGAGGCCAGATGATTGTATCAGCTTCCCCTGCTTAAATCCCCTCTTCAGGCTCACGAAAACTGCAGGCGCTACACCTGCAAAACCCTCCGCAGCACAGGGAAGGTGTGTGCTGGCAGAGGAGCCTCTGAGGACATCCTGCAGCCCGGTCCACTGCAGAGAACAGGGGGACAGAGACAGAAGTTGGCATTCGTGTGGCTTTCTGTGTTATGAGTAACAATAACCCTATATCTCTGTCCCAAGAGCTCCATCTGCTCTGTCAGTGTCCGTGAAACAGTGCAAGCAGCTTCTGAGGAAGGTGAAGTCAAACCCCAGACCTGGCACAAAACACAGGCTGGAAGTGAAAGACTGAGCAAGAAAATGAACGACAAAAACCCCACCTTGTATCTAAAGCATTGCTTTAGTAGTTTTTATGTTAACTAGATGTTGACATAGTGAAAGTTTTAGACTATTGGGTTAAAATATATTATTAAAATTGATTTCACCTGGCTTTTTCACTTCTTAATCTGGACTCTAGAGAAACATGTACATTACATCTGGAAGGTATTTCTGTTATGTCACCAGACAGTACTGGTCTGAATGTCCAGCTACCACAGTGAATTCCTGGGAGCTAAGACAAGGATTGTCTTAGCCCCAAAGACAACAGATTATTTTTGGAAATTTCCAGATTTTGTAATCCAAAGTTATTTAGGTAGGACGTTATCTCAAAGTATACAAAGCCCACCATCCCCAACATTTGTTAATCTCCTCATGTGTACATTGACTTTACCTAACTGGGCTCTCTCTATATTTACGTCTTTATATTTTTATCAGGCGTATAGAATAGATCCCTAATGGCAGTGGTGGAAATAGCTCAGTCGTAAGAACCCAAGTTTAATGAGCAGAGCCCAATGCTGGGGGCTGCGGGGACAGACAGGTCTCTGGGACTCACTGGCCAGCCAGCCTTGCCAAATCAGCAAGCTCCTGTCTCAAAATTAAGAATAATAATAAAAGGAATAGTGACTAAGGAATAACAACCAAAGTTGATCTTGGATCTCTGCATACAGGTTCACTGCTCACATGTATCTCCTCACACATGAACATACACACTAAAAGAAAGATTCTAACACAGGAGCGGGTTCAAGAACAGGGTTCAACGCCCATTTTAATCAGCAAGGTCAAGAGATGCTCTATAAGTTCGAGAAACAGGAGCACTCAGTGCACAGCCGAGGGGCCTTGCTCTGTCACAGACCGGGTGGGAGGCAGAGCGGGGAAACGCTGTGGATTGGTTGGTTCCTCCATGCAAAGAGCAGAGTCAAGAGGAAGACACCAGACAGCAGTGCACGGTTGGCTGACACGTTGGTCAGCATGCTGGACAGAGGCTCTTTGCTCCTCTTTCCTTGGTACAGCTTGAGCATCCCTAATATGAAATGTCTGGGACCAGAAATGTCTCAGACGCCAGTAGCTTCAGTTTAAACTATGTGCACACATATAATCAGACAGGGTCTTAGGGCTGGTCCCCAAATCTGAACACAGAATTAATCCACCCTCCATGTGCATCTTATACGTGTGGCCGGGATGTCACTCCATGTGGTATTTTAGTGTCCCTCCCTGCATGATTACTGCCTGTCACGTGAGGTCAAGGGTGGGACTTTCCCACTTGAGTCACATCAAAGCCCACAGAGCAGCAGATTCTGGACCATTTTGAATTTTAGGTTTGGATTCACTATGCTCAGCCTTTGTCTTATTCTTGCCGTCCTTGGCCCCAAAGAAAGGGGAAACGTCAGGAGGAACCCCTGAGTCCTGCTGAGCTCCATGGGGTGCTTTGTCAAAGAAGAAAGTCAGACATCTGGCTACAGTGCTGCTTGTTCTCCACAATGGAGCTCACCCACGTTTCGGCCCCGCACCCCAAATGGTAGACAATCAGGAGCTGGCAGCATCCGATACCTGCATCTGCTCCCCACTCCCCTCCACTCCAGATAGTGGCATTTTGTAGAATCTGGAGGCAGATGCCGCAAGCTGGGGCTAAGTGGATGTGAGCAGGGGTTTGCGGCTGGCAGGTTCCCTTTCTCTCTCTACCCATGACATCTTTTTCATAACCTGAATTTCTTTAATTAAAAAACATCTGCCAACTCTTGTTATCTGCAAAGATGAGCACAGGAACTCTTGAAAAGCCCATCTGCAGAGGATGCAGGCAGGTGGAAGAAAAACCTGCTAGAGCCAACCAAGTGAGACGAGGAGGAAGAGAAGCTCCCAAACTGTGTGTGTGTGTGTGTGTGTGTGTGTGTGTGTGTGTGTGTATGCTTCTGTGTGTGTTGTTTGTGTGTGTGTGCTTGTTTCTGTGTGTGTGCTTGTGTGTCTGTGCATACTGGTGCATGTGAGTGCCTGCTTGTATATATGCATGCTTGTGTATGTGTTTGCTTGTGCAATGCGTATAATGCATATGAGTGTATTGGTGCATCTCTGTGGTGTATATTATGTGAGTGTGTGTGCATTGTGCATATATGAGTGTTATATATGCTGTAATATTATGATGTGTGTATATAATGTTTATATGGGTGAGTACATTTATGGTGTGTATGATGTGTGTATATACATAGATGTATGTTTATGTATAATGAATCTGTGCATGTGTGGTATATATGATATGTGTATGAGATGTGTGGTACATGCACATGTGTGTGTCATTCATGCGTGTGCATGTGTGGAATATGTATAGTATGTGTGGTGTATGTGTATGATGTGTGGATATGGTATTTGTGTGCAACATAGGAAGCTGCAAATGGAAAGATCTTGCCATCCACCTGTCTAAAACCTCCACTTCTGCCTGAGAGCTGTAGGAAGTAGGGACCATGAACATCATATATCTCATATGCACTTCACAAAATGATTGACAGCTGTACTAAACCTCTGCAGACCACAGAGGAAAGGCCACTGAGTTCAGGATGACTTGTTGGGATTTCCAGTACACTTTGACCAGAGTAAGTCCTGCTGGCTCAGTGGGAAGAGATGGCCACGTCTTGGCTGCCTTCTTCTTTGACCCTTGACACTTCTAAAGGGCCATTCTCAACAATATCTAATGACCACCACTGATACTGGAACAGGGCACACATGGGGGACACATTCTCTGGTGAACCTATGAAGCTAACAACAGAGATGACATTGTCTGTCCTCAAAACTTTTGAATCCATCTTCCCTCAACCTGGAGGGGCTGTTGCACAATGACAATTCTAAAACTCCTTAGCATTCTGTGAAAAGACTCAGAGGTTTGGAGGGAATGAGTCCCACCAGGGCCCACTGCTCCCCTCCCTTTAATCCCTTTCCTATCTTTCCCCTTTCCTCTTAGCTGCATCTTACATCACATGCCAACACTCCAGCCAAGACACCCAAGCTCCAAATGCTTCCTACACCTACATCTACCTGAGCAAGCTTCTGGGACTCATGTGGACACAAGAGCAGATCCTGTGCCTCTGCAGACCTGGTCCAGGACAGAGGCAAAGCCAATGCCATAGACTTAGGGACTTCTGACCTTCTGGACTCAGAGTGTGACCCGGAAAGTGCAGATGGCAAGGCCGCATCTCAGAGTGGGGACATGTCCTGATCCTGCGGCTTCCTCGTCCTGCATGGAGGAGCGCAAGGAGGCAGCTAAAGCAACACCCAGAAAGCGTGTGGCCCGGGTGAGGACTGTGCCATCTGGGTGCTGACTGTGATGTTCTCCTCCAGGCACTTCTGTTGCCACACCTCCTCTGAAGATAAATTCGCATGTCGTCCTTCCCCAACAGAGACTCAGAGAAATCCTCCTGCTTCCATGGTTCAGGCCTGGGGAATGTCTCAACCTGCATCTTGTTTCCCCTGATTGAACCTGAACTCCATCCCTGGCCCCTCAGATCTGGACCAAATGTGTTCGGAGCAGCAGCGAGCAGCATCCTGGCACCATGGAGAGGATAAGGGCCCTGTGCCTGGGCAATCCCAAAGCACACTCCATTGTGGCTCATGGTGAAGAGGGAAGCCCGATGGCTGCCCTTCTATCTGTCTAGTGTGTTTGGTGGTATTTGACCTATTGCTTTAGTGGTCCTTAGGACAAGCTTCTAAACCTGCAGCCAGAAAGCCATGTTCTGGGGCAGTCCAGCGGTTATCACACGAGAGTAATTCTGAGCTGGTGCGTTCTTAGTCTTTTTGCCTAGTGTTAGAAAGAGATTTGTTACAGGTTTAGATGACAGGAAGTAAGTAGCATTCATATACAGTGAGGGTGAGCCCCAAAGAGGGGGTTACTCCATTTCTTTATATTTGTAATACCAATTCTTTAAAAAAAAAACATTTATTATGTTTACTTATTTAGTGTGTGTGCGCGAGGCATGTGTTCATGTCTTAACAGACATGTGGAGGTCAGAGGACAACTTGCAACACTCAGTTCTCTCCTCCCGTCATAGGGGGCCCAGGGAGCTAACTCAGGTCACCAGGCACGGCAGAAAGCACACTTACCTACTGAGTCATCTCATTGTCCCCCCAAATGTCATCCACTAATGGAGATTTTTTTTTTTTTTTTTAGTTTCCCAGACTGACGGGATCCTCTGTGGAAGTCTCACAGCCCTTGTTCCTAACTCTCTAAATTGTATGTGGTAACAAGCACAGAGCAGCAAACCTTGGCTGGTGACGTAACAGACACAAAAGTAATTTATTGTTGATGCTGTCATTTGATTTCTCTCCACTTTTCATCAAGAGATTTTTAAAAATAAAATTAACAAGTAAATACAGGGTTCAGCTATTCTCTAGAAATTTCCCCATCCCTCCCAGCCAGCTCTGCTTCCCCTCACGTATTCTGGGCCAGAGGGAGGAGGGAGGGGAGCCTACACAAGGCTTACTCTTTTCTCAAAAAAAAAAAATTCAATTAAAGCCCAGGTGAGGACAGTAGAGCTAATCCGGAAACGAAAGCTGAGGTGTGGGTTGGATCCTGCAAGAACAAGGCATCAAACATCGTAGTCCCCCCCTCTGACGGCATCGTAATGTCACCAACCAAAAGGCTTCCTAGGGTGGCAGAGGAGAAACACACAGTATTGTCCCCCATCCTGGCCACCACGGTAAAAACCTCATTTTCACGTGTCCCACATATTTCCACATGAAGGGATAAAGGAAACGGAGTGGGGGAACCAGGTCAGGAGGAGCAAGCTGTTGTACAGAGCACGTGAGTTGTTGCTTTTACTCATAGAGAGTTAAGTGAAATGAGTTTCCATAAACTGCAAACCAGCTCCTCTTCATCCTACCACACGCACTCAGGAGCAGCCTCACTTCATAGGGACCAGCACAGCCGTTCAACGTTATCGAAAGAAAAAGAAGAAATCCTCTCTTCAAAGCCAGTTCTCGAGTTTCTGTTGAAGAGAAGTAATGAGACTAGCAACACCAAAATGACCACGTGATCCTCGGAGCTCACAGAACTCCAAAGCCTGTAAAACGTCACAGCATGTCTGCCCCCAGCCAACAGAAAGAAATCTCCCAACGTCCTCTAGGGTCCCACTGTGCGTCTAGCTTGCAGTTGCTGCATTCCAAATTGTGCTTTCTTTGCATTTAAAGGACCTAGCAAGACTTTCTAGGGATGCTGTCCTTGAAACATGTTGGGTTGCGATTTCATAGTACAGGGCTGTCCTCCAAGCCAAACTGTTAGCATCTTCAGGAGTTCATCCAATCCTGCTTGCCAAAGACCATCTCAGCTGGGTGTGCTGTCAGTTGTCTTCCCTCTAGGAAGAAGTGAGTGGGGAGTGCCACGGGACCCGCACACAGGTACTAGGAACCCAGCCTCTGCTCCCAGCCAGTTTTATGGAATTCTGCCCTAATTGCACATGGCCCCTTGGTCTCTGGGAAGAGCTAGAGAATATGGGGGAAAAGGATGAGGGGAGACAAGTCCACCTACATAAGCCATGGGGAGCCATCACCCATGTTGGGTGCATGCCTTGCAGAGTGGTTAATTTAAAATGCCTGGCACTCCTATCCTTAACCCCTTACCCATTACTATGTAAGTAAGTCCAGTAAACTCATTGGTTTCCCCAGAGTAAGCCTCGGTAGAATTGTGCCTTGGTTTTCCATTGGGACCACAGGAAGGATTGTACATTGTTTATATCTTCTCAAGAGAAGGAATTTTCAACACAAAGACAGCAATCTTCCATCAGCAGATGACGATAATGGTTAAATATCCTCTCCTGCCCCCAGGGCTGAACATCCGGAAGCCACTCGGCCTTCGTTGGGTGATTATTTCTATACTTTATATGTTTCTGTTTTGTGGTTCGAGCCCCAAATTACACTTGGCAAGATTAGTCTAAATAGATGGGAAAAATATTCAGAGTTGTTAGTGGGGACATGCTCCCACAGACCCCCCCAAATATTACAGGCTATTGCTACCATTCCTAGGGACTCTACAGAACCTGATGCTGAGTCCCTATCACTGAAGATGCCAGTTACTCGAGTTGTGAGGTATGAAGAAATCAAGGGTCATCCCTACTGGCCAGCTTTCTGAGTGCTGGAAGGTACTCAGCACAGCTCTGGAGGAGAAGAGCAATCACCAGTATTACCCAGTTGCGAGCCCTGGGATATATATCAGCCAGCATGGCAGGATAGGACCACTGGTGCCGTGGCATTATGGGAGTATAATAGCACACTGTTATGGGAGTCACCAACCACTTTCTGATTGGATTCACGACACTCTTCATAAGACAGAAGTCATGCTTGGCACAGTTATCAGGATCAGGACCTGTGAGAAGATAGGTCACGGGCCCTATAAGAGAATCCACTGCTACTGCTGTGCTAAATGAGCACAGTATTAAACTGACTCCTGGTGACTTGTTAGAGCACAGATTAGTGCACCCTCCATCCTCATCAGAGAAGTTCTCTTAGCAGTGGTGGTAATGAACACAGAGAGGCCCAACTACTCAAGGTGCGGAGAAAGAGAGGGTGGGGTTCTCAACCCCAAAAGATGTACCTATGCCACCACCTCCTCCCATGGGTCATGGGTCATGACAGCAGAGCAGGAGGAAATATTGTAAGAGCCAAAGGTCATGGGGAAATGAGAGTTGTCTTTTATTACCAGTGGCAATGCAAAAATCCTACGTCAATTTGAATGGGTTGGGGAACCTTGAAAAATTCAACATATGCATACCATATATACAGCAGCCAAGTTCCTTGATGATGTGGGATTCCCCTCTGTATGCTATGAATATGTTTTATTACCATTGGTTAATAAAGAATCTGTTTTGACCTATATCAGGGCAGAATATAACCAGGCTGGAAGAGATATATAGAGAGAGTAGGCAGAGTCAAGGAGACATCATGTAGCTGCTGAAAGAGACAGATGCTGGACCCTTACTAGTAAGCCACAGCCTCGTGCCGACACACAGGTTAATAGAAATGGGTTAATTTAAGATGTGAGAGTTAGTTAATAAGAAGCCTGAGCTAATAGGCCAACCAGTGTCGTAATTAATATAGCTTCTGTGTGATTAATCGGGTCTGGGCATCCAGGAAACCTTGGGTTTCCCCAGTGGGTTGAAAAGTGATGTCTGCACCATGACCCTCCTGTGACTGTTTGCAGCAGTTCCCTTCATAACTGCCGACACTCAGAAGTAACCGTGATGTCCTTCAGCAGGACACACGGTGGTATATCCTGACAGCTGAATATTACTCCGCGATGAAGAAGAAGCTATCCAACCATGAAGACACATGGAGTAACAATTGCCTATGAAGAACTGAAATGCATCACACCGAATGGGCTACATGGTATATGCTGTTAACTGTATGACATTCTGGAGAAGATGACTCTGGAGAGTAAAAAGATGAGTGGTTTCCAAGGGTTCGGAGGAGAGAAGAACGAACAGCCAAAGATGGAGGGTTTGGGGGGACAGTCGCCTTTTATGTTGCACTTGAATGGCTCCTGCATGTGTTATATCTGTCCAAACCCACAGAAAGTGGGACAGCAGAGGTACCCTGGGGTCAAGTACGACTCTGCATGCTAGTGGTGTGGCGCCTCATTCACAGTAGCAAATATCCCATTCTGGTGCTGATGCTGACAGCAGGGGATGCTGGGCACTTGTGGGCTAGGGGTGTGGGACTCCCTGCCGTAGGTCCTGCTCAGTTTACTGTGAATCCCAAATGGGTGTGATCTAGTTTACAGTCCACACAGTATGTTTAAACTGTGTGTTAAGTGGATGCACGTTCACACACATGTAAGTGTGTGTATGTATGTGAGAGAGGGAGGAACCGAGAAGAAGGGAGAGAGAGGAGAGACAGATGGTGACAGAGACAGAGAGAGCACACACAAAAGATGACTTAGGAGTTCAGGACACAGGAAGTCCCAGGTGGCTGACACTAAGTTGTGGCCAACACTTGTGAACAAGAAACAACCACCCATGGTTAGCAACTCTTCTTCACCAGGGCTCCATCATTTCCAGGCACACATTCCCACCCTTTTTTTTGGGGGGGGGAGAGGGCTTATTCTGACCATGTGACCAAGTCTGGCCAATGTCATGTGACTGGAATCAGCCTGTCACTTCTTGCTAAGGCAATGTACCAGACCCTCCAGACTTTTCCCCCCCTTGCTGTGACCACTGTGTGAACACACTCTGAAGTGGAAATGCTAAAACGTCAAAGTCATTCAGATGTGGTGCTTAAGACTAGAAAGGCAACTTCCCTGGGAAATCAGCAGTGCCCACACTGAGCTGTGCTTGAAGAAGAATCAGATGTCCACTGTGCTGTAGTGGCTGAGGTTAGGGGCTGTTGCTGCCAGAGTCCAGCCTGGTCTTTCCTGACTGCCACTCAGCTGCGGTTCAAAGGTCAGGTTCACCATGTGCTAAACAGTACTGGAGCCGACAGCTCTCTCACTCCACAGGAAAAAGCCAATAGGCATAGGCTGAGCCTACTGTTGAGTTCCTGTGCATGTCAGGTGAATTTGGTTTTCAGGGTTTTCTCTAGTATAAGCAACATTTGAGCAAGGGTTGGAGCTTCCTGGGTTGGAGCTTTTGGGGAGCGCAGAGATGGCTGCTATCCATCATGCTGGAAAGCAGTGAGATTTCCAGAGATAGACGCCCAAACAAAGGACGCGCATTAACACGGCGAGCTGTCCAAAAGTCAGGGCTAATGTTAACCAAGATGAGCATTGCTGCGATTCCATCAAGGTGTCCTGCTATTTATTTAACTTTTCCATTTTCATTTTTTATTTGGGTAAGATAATTGCTTGTGATAAGCCTCGGGTGTGGAGAGGCGGCGCATACAGAGTGGTGGGGCGCGCTTCAGCCCCAAGCTCGGATGCGCCGGAGAAAGGAATCAATGTATTAACATATTGAAATGATCTCAATTAAGGCCCTTTAGCAGTTTTGTTTAGAAATGAGGGCTTCTTCAAAGTGGAGGGGCTACTCTCACCATCACGGAAAAGCCTGTTAGGAAGGTGATGTATTTCACAGCTTTAGGGAAAGATCTGAATAGATTGCCTAAGAGGCAAAAACCATCCTGCATTTCTCCCCCCTGGGTCTGATACTGCAGGTCACCTATGTATTTGGCTTCACAGTGTCTACACCTGTGCCTTCCATTACTCCTGATAATGCCAGAGCTTTGCCACTACAGCCCTAAAGTAGGTATTCAACAAATAAGACGTTTATTTGCATGGTGAATCCAGCATAGGTGTGAATATGTCAATGGATAAACCACAATGACCTTCAGAATCTTGGGTGTCTGCTGTATGCCCCCCTCCTTGTCCCCTAAGGCACTGATCGACCCCTTCTGCGTCCTATCCTGAGCCCTCACAATGCCAAAGTACAAGCAATCAGCGCTCCGTGGGGCTGGTGATGACTTGGGGGCACAGATCTCTCGATCTCTCTCTCTCTCTCTCTCTCTCTCTCTCTCTCTCTCACACACACACACACACACACACACACACACACACACACTCACTGGCATTCACCAGTAGTGACATTGCTCAGATCTTTAAGAAAGTGAGGTCTAGGGACTAGATTTCTATGACTGTTACTGAGGCCCACAGAGAAGGTGGGTGGGGCATTCTCACAGGCTCTGCTTCCTCCTGCCCATCTTCTGCCTAAAGGACAAACAAAATTAACCAAAATTAAATACCCGCCCCCTTTCTGTGTGACTCTGATGAGCTGAGAGTTATGGGAGGAGATTCTTATTTGGTATTTGAGTTAGTTACTTCTCTCATTGCTGTAACCAAACATGTGACAAGGAGCAACTTAAGAGGAGAGAGTTTCCTTTCGGCTCTGCGTGAAGGAGCTCATAGTTAGAACATCTTAGTCCGTGGTGGTGGGAGCCTGGGATGTGACCTGCTCTCATGTTAGCAGAGCAGGAAGCAGAGACCCTGGGCTGGGAGCAGAAAGGGACATCACCTTCAAGCTCTGTCCCCAGCGACCCACTTCTGCTAGCCAGGCCCCATGTCTCAAAGGTTCCACAGTCTCCCGAAATAGCACCACCGGGGACCAAGTGTTCAAACACACAAGCCTGTGGGAGGCGTTTCACATTCAAACCATAACTGCACTTCTGAAGATGCTTCCTGACCAAGCACAGCCCCAAAGGGAGACAGAGAACTAGACAGTATGTAAAGGATTTTGACACCCAGTCCTGCTTAGTTAAAACAATCTATAGTATACACGTTACTTTAATCCCTTCTCTGGCCAGGTTGATCTGTTGTCCATTCCTTCAGACAACCCATGGCCTCTTTTTTTACCACCTAACACTGTCTTGGCTCTAGCCATTTGGTGGTCAACGAACCTCTTCAAAGATCCCGCCTTTTACCCACAGCCTCACCCCACAGAGACCTGCCTCCCCTGGAAAGGGTAGCAACGGAACCCAGTCAGCCCCAGGCTGAGCTCCAATCCCCCAGATGGTACAATGTTGGTGTGTTCTGCCTGCCCAGGCTCAGGAGCTTTGGGAAATAGAGTCATCAGAGGCAGGCATTCAGCTTTGCTCTGGGGTAGAAGATGCAGACACCTCACAGGGCAATTGAGCCACATACAGGCTTAGGGGATCTGGTAGCCCATGGAAATTTCCACACCACCACCAGGATTGGATTCATCTAGTCTAAGGGAACTTTACCTCTAGTTAACTGTCACTAAGGATTCCCATGAGTTGCAGTTGTGAAGGGCTACAAACTGCCTTTGTTAAGATCTTGGCTATGTATTCCCCAGCAGGCCTCAGATTAGCAGTTTGCTTCCCAGAACAGTGTTGAGCGGAGTGGTGGAATCTTGGAAAGGTGGACTCTGGAGAAAGGTCATAGACCACTGGGGGGTGGCTTTAGGTGGGTCCTAGATACAGGGCTTCTTTCTTTCTGTGTTTGCCTTCTAGCAGCCATAGACAGGCAGATTACACTGCCCCACACTGCCCCATGATGCACAGCTTCACGGGGCCCTAGGGCAATGAGATCATCACCCAAGGACTGAAACCTCTAGAACCAAAAAAAAAAAAAAACCTTCTGTTCTTTTTCAGTTGGTGAGTGTGGGCATTCCGTTATAGTCGAGGGCACTAAAGCGATTGTTCAGTGCAAAGCAGAGAGCACCATGATGATCTCCCAGGTCATCAGCCAGCGGAACACACCATTCCCAAGGCCTGCATGCCTTTCCCATCCCAACCCTTCCCTGCTCCACGCTCCATGCCTCACACTCACCCTTCCCTGCCTCTTCACTATCATCCACACCTGTGTGGCTCCGTGTTCCACTGTCTGGTGGGTGTAGTAACCCACAGGCTGTCCCAGCAATCAGGAGGTAGAGACAGGAGAGCCCAAGGCTAGCTGGCTGACTAGACTAGCCAAAATGGCAAACTCTGGGTTCAGGCAAGAAACTCTGCTTCAGGAAAGAAAGTGGAGAATGATGAAAGGTCATCTGATGTCAACTTCATGCCTCCACATTCACAAACATGCATCACACACACACACACACACATACACACACACACACACACACACACACACGCACGCACGCACACGCACATATATACACAAACACACACATACACACATACACAACAAACACACGCATACACACATACCCACACAAGCAGAAAAGTTAAGTAGAAAACATCTAGTTCCACAAAAATGGATACATAAGGCTTCAAAGACAACCAGGCTCTCAAATAGTCTGCACGTGTTACCTCGTGTGTTAAATAGTACAGCTTAGGTCAGCATTGCTAGTTCATCTCACCGATAGCACCGACTCTTGGGAGGAGTGTGATTTAAAAAAAAATGGCATTTCATATCTACGGTTTCTGTCCCCAAAACCCAGGCTAATGAAAAAACTCCTGATGTAGGAGGATGCTGCTCCAACCACTGCTGCTCAAAACCTACTAGGATCATTAAATCAAGAGAAGTCTAAATCACTGTCATAACCAAAAATCAGAAGACATGGCAGAAGATGTGGCAGCTGAGGCTGGGGTAGTACAGAGATGGCGGCTGGATCCACACTGTGTGCCTTGACCATAGCAAAGCCTAACGATGGAGCACGCTGAATCATAACTGTACATGGCCAGGAATCAACAGGAAACAGAGTAGCTGTCCTCCTGAATGACATATTATTATGGAAGTCCTAGTTCACTGTACATACTAACGTCATGGAGTGTCTTAACAGTGTTAGGACTGCTTGCTCTGGTGCTCCAAAGACATTGTGAGACGTTGTGGGGGGTGTGAGTTACGGGGACGCGGTCTGCTTGTCTGTGACGGCTCCTGTGGGTGTGCATGTTCAAGCGCACTGCACTCGCCTGTGGAAGGCAGAGGACAACTTTGCCGACCTGAAACTCGCCATGCACCTAGACACTGGGATCACAAGCATGTACCAGTATTGCCAGCTTTGTTTTAATGTAACAGTTTTGTTTATTCTTTGAGAATTTCACACATGTACACAAAGTGCTTCTACCCCCATCCCAACCTTTGCGTACATCTTCCATTTCAATTAAGTTGCTAAGTCCCATGACTGCCATCCACACACACACAGGTCAACTTGCCAGGAGCTGCACCCCTAAAGAACACTTTCGAATAGGGCAATATGGTAGGGAAATTTCAAAATGACTTTGGTTTGTATCAAGTTGACATAAAGCTAGACAGCACAGAGGGTGTGGTAGAGGTGTCCCATGTATAACTGAGTATCCACAGATGCTTGTTATCTGTGCATTGACCACATGTGAGTCTCTGTAGTAACCACTGCCCACTGCACAAAGACCCTTTCTTGACGAGGAATGAGCAGTACATCCTTTATAGGCATAGAGATAGGTATTTGTAGGCAGTTTGACACTAGGTACATTTTGCAATGTATTAGTAACAGTAGGTTCACCCCTGGGGCCTTCTCAGCCATGGGTTCTTGGCCAGATTTACAATACTAGCCATAAATTTCAACTGTAGAGCAGGCCTTAAATCCAGTTGGTTGGTTTTGTTTTCCATGGGTTCTGAGAATTTAACTTGGGGTCTTTGTGTTTGCAGGGCTTTACCCACCAAGCTATCGTCTTAGAGCCCCCACCATGGAACTCCTATCACTGAGTTCATCTCTTCTGTCTTCTTCGTTGTCCACAGTAAGTGAAACACCACAAAGATGGAAAGAACCCAAAGCCAGAAACTTGGCAAGAGAGAAACCCATGCAGCTGGCCCACCATCCTTGTGTCTTGACACCCCTCATTCTCACCTTTGCCCTGCACTTTCTCCAAACAGTTAGTGCCATTTAGTGTTGGGAGGAAGAGGGCGCATGTCCCTCACGGTGCCTGTGGAGGTCAGAGGACACTTTTGTGGAGTTGGTTCTCTCCTTCCACCTTTACAGAAGTTCCAGGGACCAGGCTGAGGCTGCCAGACTTGATGGCAAGCTCCTCTACCCACTGAGACATCTTCCTGGCCCTGGATCCAATCATTTCGCCCAGTGGGATTCAGCCATCAAATTGATGGTAGCATCACTTCCCTTCCTTCCCTACAGATGGTCACGAGTGTCACACAGGAACAATGCTTAATTCACGCTCTACCGTGTCTCTCATTGCCTGCTCCAAACAGTGCTACCGCAGCCTGTCCCTGCGCGCATCTGCTTCTCATCTCACTCAGTGGGGACACCACAGGCAGAAGGCGGGGTCCAATCTGGAGCCGGCCTCATAGAAAGAAGAACCCCCCCTTAAATCCTACTCACTCTCCAACTGGAACAGCTCATGAAAAAGAAACTGCTGTGATTCGGGTCAGGCAAATGGGGTGCAGCAACGGCACCAACCACAGAGTGAGACGCTAATTTCTCTAATTGACAGGGAGCCTCCATCATTTTAGAATGTGCCGGTGTTTCCGCAAGGAAACCGGGCCAATTTCTTCCACTGTTTACAATGTCACCATGAATTTTGAAATGAGTTTTTTCTCTGGGCTCAATGTGGGAAATGCTGGTCCCTGACTTCTGGGGGGTGGCCCATCGCTGGGAAGCTGGATGGCTTTCTAGGACCGAAATGAGGTTTTCAATAGCAGCTCCCTCAAGGATGGAACAAAGAGAAACAGGCCTGCCTTCCCCAGAGCTACAAGCCAGAAGACGAGGCTGAGAGGCAAGCTGGACCTTCCTTTCACATCTTTGGTTTCTCAGCACTGCACACGGGCCAAAGAGCACTACAGCAGCAATATTGATGACTGCCCTGTCTTGATCAGAGACTCGTGGTGTGACCTGGGGAGATGGGTGAGAAGATGAAGTGCTTACTATAGAAGTATGCAGACCTGAGTTCAGATCCCAAGCCAGGCATCCCAAGCCAGGCATGGTGTGGTGCCCGTAGACTGCTAGCCCTGGGAATCAGAGACAGGATGCTCCCTGGACTTCCCTGAACACCTTGACAAATTGGTGAATGGCCCTGGTTCAACAAATTACCTGGAGAGTGATAGAGAGTGACACATAACATCCAGCTCTAGCTTCTACATGTGTATGTACACATACATGCAACATACGCCCCCCCCACCCACAAATATAAACACAGTCCTGGATACACAGAGACAGACAGACAGACTTATGGTATGGGTAAGATAACTGATAATTTACTTTCACCCAGACACCACTCTTCTCTGGTATATTACCCTACTTGTTCTTTTCCCAGAACCTTACCATAACCTAT
Organism: Arvicola amphibius; assembly: GCF_903992535.2. NCBI lineage: Eukaryota > Metazoa > Chordata > Mammalia > Rodentia > Cricetidae > Arvicola > Arvicola amphibius. Next base: position 4,717,034 of record NC_052058.2, on the reverse strand, counting down.
AAGCCCTGGTGAACTTGTTGCTTCTTCTACATCTGTCTCTCCCAGTACAACCTGAGCTTCCTAAAAGCAGGAATCCAGAGCAGTCTCTGGGGCACAGTGCAAAGTCACAGGGAGCACGAACTGGCATCTTCTCACTATCGCTCCGGGATTATGTGGTCTCACTCTTCCCTGCACTCTGTCTAAGCAAATGCTCTGCCTCAGAACAACCTAGAGAGATTAAGAACATCCCAGAGCCCTCTAGAGCTTACTGAGAGAACACTTGCCTGGCATTTGCAGCACCCTGGCTTCAATCCTTCAGCAGCAATCAGTTAGTTAATTACTCAGTTGAACAACATAAACCCTATTCTTCTCTGAAAGGTTGCTTTGAGTCTTCTTGTCTCTGTGAAATTATTCTCCCCTCCCTACACTCCACCTTTGCCCAGGCAGTTCTTCACGACTTCAACACAGTTGATAGCTACACAATGCTCACTCTCCTTGCTTAGTGGGGAGGGAGGAGAAGTCAGTGAGGACTTCTCTTGTTCTGCGCAAGCTGGCACAAGGTTCCAGAGCCTGCAATTGTTGCCCAGTAACAGACAGCTTTCCCATACAAAGAACAGAGAGTGTTCTAGAACAGAAGCATCACACAACATAACAAATCCTCAGACAAGCATGGCTGAAGGCCACATGGGGTCCAGGACTCACTCGGCAAACTTGTTGGGGAGCTGCCTTCCTCTCTTGTCCATTTTGTTCACTACCACACAATGATCATCAGACCCCTGCTGCTGGAAACAAGGATTCCTCAAAGGAGTGAATTCACTCCTAGGAGGTGCCTGCTTGAAAGCTGGCCTTCCCCATGAACTGTCCTACGTCCTTCCAGGAAGGGATCCTGGGAGTTAAATGTCTCTTTGATGCATGGGTCATGAGACTCTAGGAAGGCCAGGCTCAGGGCTCTCTCAGCTGTATCCTACTTCACTCCTAAATCCTTAAAACAAGGAGGATAGATGCTAACTGCGTCCTGGGAGCTGACACATAGCACAGCACTCCACCCTAGCTTCCAGAGCAGCGGTGATCTGAACATGCCAAGAATGCCCCAAACCAGGAAAACTATAGCAACCTTTGTGAACTACTGATCCAACTGCCCGAAACACTGTAGCCAGTCTGCACACAAATGCACATCACCATTTTAATTACCACCTGCCCCACAGGGCTTTATGGTGTGACAAGTGGCCAACTTGAAACCCTAGCTCAGGCTCCTAACAGGTGAAGGACACTGGTACCGGTTTTAAGGGTTTTGGCGCTGGCCAGTCCACACAGGTCATATGTCACATCAGTGACCCTTTAGAGCATGTCCAGCTTGTGCATATAACATCTATTTGCCAGCAAATAAACTGAGTCTCAGAGAGTCTGCCCATGTCACACGGCACATGTGCAAAGAGAGTCTGCCCATGTCACACTGCACACGTGCAAAGAGTAAGGCTGCACCCAGAGTTGCACCTCTCACATCTAAGCACCTTGCATTATACAAATCATCCTCTAGCCAGAGAATCCAGCATGCATGTAGCTCAGACCAAGTCCACCAAGGTCAGGGTCATGGTGAATCTGTAAATCTGTTTGTGCTACATGAAACTGAGTAAATGAACCAAGTAGATGGAAATCCCTTTAAAGAGAAAAAGCCCTGGGGGCGGAGAAATGTCTCAGCTTAAAGTCAATGTTAGGTAACGCGGTTTCTGAGAGCCCAGAGATACCTAGGCATCTGGGTGGCGGTGATAGAAATGATGGTATCCCTTCTGTTACGGAACTCGGTGCCTTCAGTGGGTGAAGCGGACGTGGGAGCAGACGCCTTTCAAACAAGAAGCAAGGCAGACACAAACAAGACCACCAAACGGTCAGCGCAGTTCTCTTAACATGGTAAGGTGAGATCTCTGAAGAACGGCTGTTTTCTCCCACTCCACTTTCCATCCTCCTGCAGCTGCTAGGAAGCCACAGCCCTGTCCCACCCCCGACCCGAGCCCCCTACTTCCCAGCCCAGCACCATCTCACAGCTGTGACTATGAATACCAGGATCCCTTCTCTCCGTCTCGGTCAACACTTTCTGTTCCCATTATGCCTGGTCACCACATTCTACATGGTCACTTCAGAGTCTTCCTGACAAGAGATGGGAATGTAGAACCTGATCCCACAGCCAGAGGGCCAGTGTCTAAAGACGAATTAATGAAATAAGCCTCCAGATGGAGCCTGCCATCCTAAGCCGATCAGCTTTTGAAAGCAAAATGCACAAATCCCTTTGAGGTGAAGCCATGCAGGGCTGTCAGGTCAGAGGGATGTGGGGTGCTGCTTAGAGTTGACCATGGGATTAGATGTGACAGTGGGCCATGATGCTGAGAGCACAGGGGAGAATCTAGCCACGGGGCTCACGAGCACGGATCTTACTGAGCTTTGGGCCCATGGCAGGCCCAGACCCCGGAAAGGAGGGAGGGCTTCCAATTAACTCACCCTCGTGTAAAGTGTTAGGCACCTGAGGAAACACTCATTTTTAATCCTGCTGCCACTGCGCCTACCACCCTGAATATTCAATAAAACATTTTCCTCTTAATCCTGGACTTCATTTCCTTCTGAATTTGAGGCATAAAATCATGAAAGCGGGGAAGCATGCTGCATGCATGCATGCATGTGTGGGGGTGGGGGTGGGGGTGTGTGTTCAGGTGTGCAAAATGTCTTTCTTAGTTCTATTTTTTTTTGAGGCAGGATCTCTCACTAAACCTGGAGCTCACTTGTATGTGGGTGCTGCAGATCAATGCCTGGTCTTTATATGGGTGATGGGAATCAGACTCAGATCTTGATGCTGGTGTGGCAAGCATTTTATCGACTGAACCAACTCCCCAGACCCTGTATATTGACTTATGTTTCAGAGAGAGACAGATATACAAAGAGATATAGAATGGGGGGTGGGGGGAAGAGGGAGAGAGCATCTGTGGTTGGGAACCAGAAGTCCAAGCCTTTTGGCCCCGCTATTAAGGAGCTGTGCCATCTGGACGGACAGAAAGCAGAGGTCTTCCCAAGTTTATTTGGACACTTACTCCTCTGCCTGCTATCTTAAAGGAGGCCTCTTCTGCCCTCCTTTGTAAGATGAGGAGTGAGCAATGTTTACAGTCCTCCCAGGAGCCTACTAAACACTCACAGCTCCTGTTATCATGAACAAGTCACTATGCTGTTGTAGAAGGAATGGTGGGCTGTGTCCTGCCACCCGGCTAGCTTTACCCAAAATAATTACACGGAAACTGTATTCATTTAAATACTGCCTGGCCCGTTATCTGTAGCTTCTTATTGGTTGATTCTCATATCTTGCTGCCTGCTACCCAGCATTCTGTTCTGTCTACTCCACCTACCTAATTTTCTGTTCTCTTAAAGGGCCAAGGCAGTATCTTTATTAATAATGAAAGTAACACATAGACACTCCTTCATCATGCTGTTTTATCTCCACAGGCTGAGTTAGAATTAATGAGCGATTTCAGATACACAGACAGCATCTATCCCTACCATCACAGTCTCTACCCGTGACAGACATCACTAATAGATCACAGCACTCACTCTCTCCCACTGGGTATGACTGTTGCTTTAAGACCTTTTCCAGGACAATACTCCAGGCAGCTGCTGCTGGATTTCCAGACATAGCATGGGAATTGAAAACTATTTTTCAATCTTGGAATGAGATCATCTTCAAAGAACAGATCAAAGATTGTGGGGGCGAGAGAGTCATGAGAAAGAGGAGTCTGCCTGCCTAAAACCTGTGTCATTCCAGGTCCATCCTTAATCAGAACCCAGCCAGATGATTATCCCACCCCACCCCAGGACAACGGCTGAGCTGGTTCTTCCTATGCAGTATAATTGCAGTGATGAAGTCGTGTGTGCCTAATTGCTGGATAAGCCACAAACAGAGCAACCCCACATGCAATTTCAGACTGGCAGAGACTGTAAATTATTCAACATGATAACCCAAAGATGAGAGCAATGTGTGGAAGTGGGAAGGATATTTCAGGGAAATAAGAAGCTGGAAGAAGCACGCCGGGGCGGAGGGGGGGATTCCAAAAAATCTTTATATGAAGACGAAGACTGAACCTTGGGCAAAAATAAAATGGTTTCCAAGCTGGCTCTGGAGGTCTGAGTGCTCTCATTTGTAGGGACTTTGGTTTCCTTGGGAAATAATAAGTGAGTCCAGAGACTTGTGGTTATCTGTATTCTAGAGGGAAAGGAGTGGTCTGGATGGTGAGCATTCGTGAATAGAATAATGTGCCTGGAGTTGGCTGCCGTGGGAGACTGGCTCCCCTCAGTGAACAGCACAGCCATTCTGTCAGCTGCTCTGTTTTCTCTCCATCCAGGGTCTCAGTTTTCTCGGGACAGCCCAGTAAAGGACTTCCCTCTGTCCCTGTCTTCCTTGGGCTCTGCCCTGGACGCATCAAGACATGGCAATCACAGCAGTGCAGTGCTGGGCCCTGGCTTCCTGACTGTGGCTCTTTCTGAGCTTTCTGATTTCTCAAGGAACCCTGATCACTGTCCTAGGCCTTCCAAGGGTCCTCTGCCTGTATCGGGGAGCTGTCCAGGTCATCCAGGGCCCTGAAAATCATAGGACAGCATTCACCTTTAAAAACCATCTGTCTGTCTGTCTGTCTGTCTGTCTCTCTCTCTCTCTCTTTCTCTCTGTGTGTCTCTGACTCTGTCCCTTCTCTCCTCCCCATCTCATGTGTGTGTGTGTGTGTGTGTATGTGCATAAGTGTGCACGTGTGTGTATGTGAATGCCACAGTACATGTGTAGAAAGCAAAAGACAACCCTGGTGGTTGGTCCTCACTTTCCACCCTGTTAAAGGCAGGCTTTCTATTTTGCTGTTCACTGCTACAATCATCAGGCCCACAGGCTTCTGGGAATTCTCCTATCTCCTGCTTCCCATCTCACCCAGGAGTGCGGGAATAGAGACATGCATGACTGTATCTAGTTTTACGTGGGATCTGGGGATTTGAACATAGACCCTAACACTTACACAGTGTGTGCTTTTCCCACCGAGTCTTCTCTCCAACTCCAGCATTTCCTTTTGTTTGATTGATTGGTTGCACAGGGATTTGAACTCAGGGCCTCACCAATGCTGGGCAGGTGCTCTACCACTGAACTGCCTCCCCATCACGGACTTTACTTTCTTCCTCTGCCCTCCATTGGCCTTCACTCTTCCCAAATGGCCTGCAAGCCTTTCCCGGTACTCTCACACCCCTCAGAGCATCTCCCACCTTGACAGCTACATCCAGAGATTTCCTGGCCAGTAATGAGTGGTTCCTTTAAGATGTTTACACGTGACCAGTAATGGCACAGGTGCTTGGGTGACGGGAACATTGCCTTTATCTTGTTGAAGGCTTGCAAGGACCCAGCCCCTAATATCCACAACAGGGTAGGAAGGGAAGGCTTCTCTGGCCATGTTTCCTACCCTGATAGAGTCCTGTATGGTGGGAGTCAGACTCTGTTAGTCTGCAGTCAGGATAGTTGAGGGTAGGGGTGGCAAAGGGGTGACTCTAGGCAAAAATCTCTCTCTAAAACATTCTCTTGTCCTTTATCTCCTACAGTCACCAGTAATGTTCCCTAACTTCCTAAGTTCCTTTAAAATCCATCACAGCCACACAATCCTGATGGGTTTCATGGGACATCCCATCCCCCCCCCCGCCCCCCGCAAAGAACTAACCGCCAGCTAGCCTGCTTGTAGTGGGCTTCTTTCCCCTTTAACTTTTGTTCCCTAAATCCAAGGTGAAAAGAGTTTGGCTGGCACCCCCTCAGTTGGAATCCAAACCCTCATGCTCTCCCTTATACGTGCACCTCCAAGATGGGTCTGCTTCGGCCACCCCGCACCCCTTCTGCCCATCTGCTGCGATGGCACGGTGCCTGCTCACAAGTTGGTAGGAGCCTGTGGAAGTGCCAGGCAACAATGTGTTTTGATGGGCAGCCTGCAGAAGGTGGCAATTGCCATCTCTTGCGAGTGAAGGGCCCGAGCGGTGCCAGGCCTGGCGAGCCAGGTCTCCGTGTACTTGTTCACACCTGTTGACTCTTCGGTGCCAAGAAAAGTGGACCCTTGCTGGGGCCAAGGAGGAGGAATCATCCACTCAGGGTCCCCGGCTCCGTGGATTTCCTCGTGCTGCAGAAGGTCCCAGAGAGGTTCAGTCAATGGGACTCGTGCCTGTGTGCGTCCCTCGCTAGAGTCATCTGTGACGCTCAGGAAAGGGACTCAGCTGGGAGACTGTGGTGGCACAGGGACAATTCACACAGACATACGCCCTATGGCCAAGCCCGAGGAGAGAGGCCAGGAGAAAGCCAGGCTGTGCTGACCCCTGGCAACACATCCAAGTTACCAGGAGGTTTCTGCTCGTCTGTGTCCACCCATCTTGGAGAGCCACCAACAGCTCAGCTCTAGAGTCAGACAGGTCTGGCTTTAGGGCTCAGTCCAACACACGGACAAACTGACCTCCATCAAGTCGCTGAACTTACCTGGACCCGAGGCCTAAAATGGAGGCAGCTATGCCTGTGTCCTTGGGTCATTCCCAATGTGAAGGGAGACAGGCTAACTCAGGAATCCCAGGAGTGCCTGACCTCTACAGGTGGGCACGGACCGGCTTCCCTCCCCACCTTGCCCTTCCCCACCCCCTTTCTTTCTTTAGTCTGCCAGAAACCAGTGCTAAGGCAGACATCACTTCAGGAATAAACCTTGGGAGTCAAATTACTAGAAGCATCCGCTGGTCAGAAGGTGAAGGAGAGGAGGGGAAAGGATGAGGTGGGAACAGGAAGCAGGGAACTGGGACTCTCTGAACCCCCCTCATGTTTACATGCCCCCTACAAATCCTCTTCCCAGGAGCAATACCTGCCTCAGCCCACCAGAATCTCTCTACTCTCTCATTCCAACTCCTCCACAAGGGCTGCTCAGAAAGATAGAAATCATCCAGGAAGCTCTCAGCCTCCAGGTACCCAGCCCCAGACACTCCAGTGTCTGCAAAGTGCCATTGCCATTGTTGGTCCTGACAAGGGACAGTACACTTGCTTTTCAGCTTCTTGGCCCAGAAGCAAAAAGGAGCTCAAATAACCATAAACAGCCCAGCACAGACGCCTCCTCGCAAAGGCCTAAACAAACAGCTCTGGAGAGCTGTAACTACTGGAGCTTTGCCTTTCGTCTGTGGCCAGTGCCTAGGGATGCCGTCATCAGTCAGGCTCTCCGAGCAAGACTGACACATGTCCCAGAGAGGGGCCACCACACTCTGAGACATACTGTCTGACCGGGCTCAGGGACTCATTAGTGGCCACAGGCAGCTTCTTTGGGCAGTGCTCTGACACTGCTGGGTTTGTAGGATTCCTGGTAGTCCGTTAGACTTGCAGAGCCTGTGACATGCTTGGAACAGATCTGGAAGCTGCCATGCCACGTGGGTAAGAAGATCCTAACTCTACAGCTGAAAGCTGACAGACAATTGGAATTTACCAAAGCCCCTAAGGGTCTCCCTCAAGGAACTAGACTGAGGCCTGAGGAAGGCAGGTGCAGAAGGTAATAAAGAGCAGCATGCTAGAAGAGATCTCACAAGCAAAATCTATGTGCCTCCTAAGGCGGAAGAGGTGGAGAAAAAGATGTGGGATAGGATGTGGGGACCATGAAGGAAGAAATCTTGGAAGTGAGGGAATTCTTACAGGAGCTGTTTATGGGCACGAAGAACTTTCAGTGGAGTTGAGGCCTCCCAGACACCAAAGGGGGCTGCCATGATTGCTTTTAGGCAGCCATGCTGAAAGAGCCTGACCAAAACAACTTAAGGGATAAAGGGTTTGGGCCCAGCGCTCAGGAGGGTGAGAGGCCACCTTTATGGGGAGAACAGGAAGCAGGAAAGGTACAGTGACAAGGGCAGAACACTGGCTGGTCACCATCACACTCAGGAAGCAGAGATCTAACCGAAACCTGAAAGCCATCCCCAGAAGCCCACCTCCTCCATCAAGTCTTCACCTTCTAAAGGTTCCACAACCTTCAAATGTCACCGCCAGCCAGACACCAAGCATTCAGATAGATGCATGGGCCAACAAAGGGCATTCACATTCAGACCCTAATAAAGAGAGAGTACATGGGATAAAACTCCCAAGACCAAGCTTTTGGGTTCACAGGAGACCCAGAGGAGTACTGACCTCCTAGAAATCAATCTATTCAACTCAAAAACATGTACTATGTTCTCAGTGTGGGCCTCTTCCCAGGGATCTGTGGCAAGCTAAACACAAACACAACCCTAGCTGAAAGTTAGTTCCTGAGTCAAGGCACCCTGCTACAACCTAGCAGCTCCACTGAGGAGCTGGGCAGACCTGAGCAAAACATGTAAGCTCAGTTTCCACATCCTTGACATGGTCATATCAATAACTCACAGCCCCAGCACTGCTGAAGATATTGTATCAGGATTGCCCTAGATAAACCTCGGCAATGTGTCTAGAACACAGAGAGCATCAGCTAGGAGATGCAGATCCCAAGAGACTTGCAGAGAGTCCCTGAGACAATACAATTTACAGTAGGAAGCTGGTCCCCAAATAGCCAAAGAACATAACTAAAAGCACCACACAGGAAGGAAGAAACGGTCAAGAAAGGGTCTCGTTATATCAAAATAGGGTCTACAAAGACCTGAGAGAACTGACTCCTCTGTCCACAACAGTGGGGTGGCTTCCAGTGATTTTCCCCATAGCTGTACTATGCTTGGGATCTCAACAGCCACTGAGTGCCTGTACAGCCTAGGCATGTCACCAGACCCCCCCCTCCAAAAAAAAGAACCTTCCACATCCTTCCTGCTCCTAGACATTAACCAAGAAGCAGGGCCTTAGCCTGTTCTGATGCATCCGTGAGGCATTCCATTCCCCCAGTGGAGCAGTCAGCTCTGGCCCTAGTCCTGGGGTCTGAGTGTAACTCAACAGATCCATAGCTGAGCCTCCTGAGACAACTATGACCCATGTAACAGTCAAGGCTCTTCCCTGAGCTCATATCTTCTCTCATCCGTCTGATAATGAAGGTGTGGGTTTCAGAGCCTCATAGACTAGTACAGGGCTGCTGAGCAAGCTTTGAAATCATAAGATTATGCTATTGGTGACTAGCTACTGTGAAGCAGACATGGAGCAGGTACAGGACCAGGAGTTCATACTTTAGATGTAAATTAGCCGTCCGTCTGGAGCCTCAAGTAGAAAGCTGTATGTAAAGTCTGGAGTCCAGAGAGAAGAACCAACTGGGCAGAGAGAGGTATGTATAAAGCCAAAAGGCTTAGGGTAGATGAAATGTCCTCAGAGAAAGCCCTCTTCCTCTCCACACTTATAAGTCAGAAAACCTGAAAAGAGAAGAAGTCTGGTTGTGGAAGGGGGAGAAGACATCTCAACTTACAATGAAAGGAAAGGGAAGTGACCGTCAACTGAAAAGATGTGGGGCTACTGAGTGAGGAAGAGGAGTGAGGACCAACGATGGGAGTCAAAAGTCAATAGATGGGTTGTTTGGTTTTGTTGCTTAGTTTGGTTGCCTTGGTCATTTGTTTGGTCCGTTTTGTTTATTTGGTTGATTAGTTTGGTTAGTTACTTACTTTCTTGTTTGTTTGATTGGTTTGTCTGGTTTGATTGGTTGGTTGATTTGAGTGGTTGGGTTGGGTTGCTTTGTTGATTTGGTAGGTAGGTTGGTTGGTTGGTTGGTTGGTTTGGTTGGTTAGTTGGTTTGGTGGGTCATTTGGTTATTTGATTGGTTTAGTTGTTTGTTGGGTTGGTTGGTTGGTTTGGTTGAATTGGTTGCTTGGTTGGTTAGTTTGTTGGTATGCTTATTTGGTTGGTTGGTTTGGTGAGTTGTTTGGTTGTTCAACTGGTTGATAGTTTGTTGGTTTGGTTGGTAGGTTGTTAGTTTGTTAAGTTGGGTTGGTTGGTTAGTTGGTTTGGTTGCTTGTTGGTTTGGTTGGTTGGTTTATTGGTTTGATTGGTTGGTTGGATTGCATTGATTGGTTGATTAGTTTGTTAGCTTGTTTATTTGGTTGGTTGGTTTGGTAGGTCCTTTGGTTGTTTGGTTGGGTTGGCTATTTGTTGGTTTGGTTATCTGTTTGCTTGTTTGGTTGGTTGGTTGGCTGATTTGGTTAGTTTTTGCCATTTTCTTTGGAATAATAATAGGAAAACTCCAAATATGGTGGATTCAATAGACAAGAGGACAGGAAGAACTAGTGACTGATGGGTTTCAGTAAAGAGTGCTGCTTCTAGTAAGAGAACAATGGAACAATGGAATCTTCTCCTAGTGAGAGATGCAGGGCCAGGGACGAGTCCTGTAGTGTTGGTAGATGTTACAACATGTTTGATTGCAAAAGCAGTCTAGTAAAGAGAGAAACAGCAGGAGAAAGAAAGGAGGGCTCAACTTTCCCTTGAAACACAGAGTCAGGGACAGGCGAGATGGCCTGAAGGCTCTGTTTCCTGGATACAGCAAGTTCACCACTAGAGCCCAAAGGGATGTCCGAAGGCAGATGGATTCGGTGCTCATGATTTTATGCACTAGGAGAAAGAGCAAGTATTTGGTGGATCAGTGCAGCAGACACTAAACAGCATGCCTGGGGAGCTCCAGGGAGCACCAGAGGGGTAGATCACTCCTGAGAGCAAGGTAGTCTGCCCATCACTATAACTGATCTTGCTTTCCAGTCCGGTTCTCCTGACTGAGAGAAACATAGAAAGAGAAGGGAATTGAACTAAAAACTAAGACTGGACTTTTTCTGGCAAAGGCAAAAAACTTGGAGACTAGGCTGAGGATGACAAAGATGTGTATACAAAGGGGAAAATCTGGGGGACTGATTGACAGCTTTTCTTGGAAATGTCTCATCAATCCAGCATAAGCTGTTATTTGCCCCTCTGGCAGAATAAACTAGAAATCATCCTTCACCTCTGGTCTGTCCCCCATCTTTTCTGGTTTTCTCTTAGGTTTGGTGGGGGAGAAGTGGTAAAGAGGAATTTAATGTGAGTTGAGTTTAATAGGAAGGGAGGAAGCCTGGTGTTTAAATATGAAATGTCCCCCGACAGGTTCATGCATTTGAAAACCTGTCTCCAGCTGGTGGCCGTTTGGCAAGATCATGGAACACTTCAGAAGTGGCATCTCGCTTGTGCTGAGTCACTGGGAATGGGTCTTGAGGTTCTTTTAGCCCAGGTCTACTTTCTCTCCACCTCTGCTTCTAGACTATGGGTGCACTGTGATGAGCAGGCTTCACGCTCACTCCTACCACCATGGTAGACTGTATTCCCTCAAACTGTGAGCCAAGCAAGCTAAACCCTTCCTTCTTGAGGCTGTTTCTTGTCAGGTTTTAGTCACAGAAACAGGAAATAGAACAGAAAAGCAGAAAGAGGACAGATAAAAAGGAGGTCTGAGTTCCTGTCTTCCCCTGTGCACACACCCATGTTCTGTCCATGCGCTCTGGAGCTTCAGCCACACAACTCCTACTATCAGGCTTTCAGCGCTTCCTCTTTCACGTGGTCCAAACAGGGCTCTCATCCGTACTCCTTCATGTGAGAGGCGGAAACCACAGGAACGCACAGAACCTTCCTGCCGTCACCATCTCAGCGTTTCCATCTGTGTCATGGAGAAAATATCTCTGCTCATGGAGCTTCATGAGGCCAGAAGGAGAGCCCACATAAATAAAAGTCTAAACCAGATTATAATTGATGCTGTCCTTGCTGCTCCTGCTCCTGAGCCAGGGCAGACAAACGCTCCCCAGCGCGAACTGCTGTCATCCCATCCTGGTATCCAGTGGTTACCTTGTGGCTGCTCTTTAGAGCTGCTGAAAAATGGAGAATCCTTCCAGTCCCATTCACAGATTTTTAAATCGCTGACTGTATGCAGGGGAGAGAATTCGGCTGTGGGGAGGGGTGGCCGCTAGTACCACGCAGCTGCTATGGATGTGAAAATTTAACCTCAAGCAGCCTAAACGTTCATTTTACAATGTACACTGCTGATTACTTAATTATGTCTAAAATATAAGTCAGACACACTACAAACCCCAGGGAGTAAATTACACAGATCTGCGAGGCAGCATAGATGCAGCCATTCCAGGCTCACATTTCTGAATTATCTCCCCACACCCTGTGAGTTTGCAAAGCTTCTCCCTTCTCTGCAAATGTATGGCAGCCACAAACACGCGACCATTTTTCTCAGCGTTGTGTGCCCAGTGTAGGTGAGCCCACTTTCAACCTTCCATTATGGGGCCTCTCCCACAGGTTCTTATCTCTGTATATGTTTGAACTAGGAGATCTGCATATGCTTGATCCCAGCGCAAACCTCCGTGTGACCTGATTTTGTTGCCATGGTCACCAATTAGATGAGTCCTGTTGACGGTGGAACAATAGTCAAAGGGTTTCTGTTAAGTTCCAGAGTGGAATATCAGTCATTTGTTTTGGTGTTTTATCTTACTTGTTATTGTTATTTTGCTGTTTTCTGCAGTGCTGGGGATGAAACCTGGGGCTTACATATGTGAGACAGGCTCTCTGTCTTGGGCAGCCTCACCCTCTCCCCTGTGCATACAGTATGCATGTGTGGTATGCGTGTGTAGATGGATACACGTGTATATAGGTGTATGTACATGTTGGGGTCAGAGATCAATCTCAGATGCTGTTCCTCAGGTGCCATCTGCTTTGGCTATTGGCACAAGGTCTCTTACTTGACCTAGAATTTGTCAATGAAGCCAGGTTGGCTGGTCAGCAGGACCCAGGAATCTGTCTATCTCCCTTGCTCAGCCCTGGGATCACATGTATGCCACCACACCCAGCCTTTTTAAGTATGTTCTGGAGACCAAACTATGTCCTCATGTTCACTGCCCTACCCCCTACCCCAGGAATACACCTCATAGTGATTTTACCTGAATCTCCACTGTAGTGAGGAGCAGCGGGCCGTGTTCCTGCCACCCGGCTTCCACACGCCTGGCTAGCTTATGCCCCGAAATAACAACACACAAACTGTATTCATTTAAACACTGCCTGGCCCATTAGTTTCAGCCTCTTATTAGTTAATTCTCACATCTTGCTTAACCCATTTCTAATAATCTGTGTAGCACCACGAAGTGGTGTCATACCGGGAAAGATTCAGCATGTCTGACCTGGTGGCTGGCTTCATGGCGACTGTCTCAGGTGGGGGAATCATGGTGACTGTCCCAGAGAGGAGAGGCAGAGCAATTGCCCGAGGCATCTGCATCACTCCCAGCATCCTGTTCTGTCTACTCCACCCACCTATGTTCTAACCTATCAGGCCAAGCAGTTTCTTTATTAATTAACCAATGAAATAGCAGATAGATAGAAACACTCCTACATCATTCCACATCAAGGCCTGCCTGCAGAGAGCTGGGTTCTCAAACAGAATCCTTAGAAAGTGCCTGCTGGAGACAGTAATATTCTTCTAGAATGGCTGGGTCAATTTTTCCTCCTTTCCCTGAGTGACGGATGCACTCACAAGTCTTATTCCGAATTCATCTCCATTATCACTTCCTAAATGATCCCCGGCCCTGTGAGTTCACATGGGTGCAAAAGCATAGAATGAGCCCCATCAACCTTTCTCCCTATCAGAAACCAGCCCACGTCCGTCGTTGCCATCCACATGTTCGCTGGAGCAGGACCATCCAGTTCCTTCCAGAGTGTTTCCTTGGTTTTCCCAGCTTGGCTGGCACCAGGCGCCTCACTTTCTGCCTCTCTTCTTTCTAAGTGCTTTCCCCAGTGAATTTAATCATTTCTAGCTTCTTTTTCAGGGTCTTACTCTGTAGCCGAGGCTGATATCAAACTCAAGATAGTCCTACCACCTCAGTCTCTGTGTGCTGATCCTAGCACACAAATGCGAGGAGACTATCCCCACTTCACCTGACATGCCAGGCCCATGGGCTCTGAAGAAAGCTCTGGCCTCACCTCAACCATTGTCCGGCCACCCAGGCGTGCCTCAGCTTCCAGGTGCATCCTTCTGATGTTGCCTTCCATCCCTGGGTTTACTCCACTGTGTCATGTGATGGCAACGGCCTCCATCCCTGGGTTCACTTCACCTGAGTCACGTGAGAACAACTGTTGCTGGATTAGTTAACACAGAGTGATCTCACCTCAAGATCTAACTACCTTGTCAGAGGTCACAGTCACAAGACCTTAGGGGTAAATTCTGAGAATTGCATGTTTTACAAAATTTAAAATGCACGTATGTTGTGCCCAGTATTTACCCCCAACTGATAACTTTGCAGCATGTCAAAGACGGCTTACAAGAATGCTTGCCTTCTGTGCATTTATTGACTAAACAGAGATTAAAGTTTGATTTGGAGCTGCGTGTGAGAATTCTGAGGCATCACAAAGTAGGTATAATGGTTTCTGTTCTAAATGGCTCCAAAGTTAGGGGCTGGACCAAGCCTTGGTCAACTGCTTTTGCTCTTAGAAAGTGGTAGAGACTGAAGGAGGCAGGGCCTAGCTGAGAGAAAGGGTCCACAGGACGGAGCTTGGCGAGCATACCGAGCCCTTTCCCTTTGCCCCACTCCCTTCCCAAGGGCCTGGCTGCGAGAAGTCCTCCAATGCACACTCTTACTGGCGCGTGCTATGTGCACACTCTCACTGGGGTGCACTATGCTGCCACAACTCCCCACCCAATGAGCTTTAGCTGACTCCCTGCTAAAGTCCCGAAACGGGCAACTGAGAGGGTCTCAAATACTTGCCACAGTAAGCAAAGGAAAGGTGAGGCACTATGAAAGGGTGCCCATCAAATTTCCCCAAATGCAATCAATGCATTAGAATAGTAAAGGAGCTAATGACTGGGGGCAGACCCCAAGGTAGTTGAGGACTGATCACACAGGTACATTGGAGGAGGACGTCAGCAAGCCAAAGTCAGGTTGGCAAAGCAAGACAGCAGGTGCATTGCCATCACCAAATCTGCCAAAATGGGGCCGATGGTCAAAGACCTGTCTCAGGTATAAATGTATTAATCCATCTTTGACCTCAGCAGTAGCACCCTAGCCCTCTGGGCGGTTGCTCAGGTCAGGCTACAGGCACTTGAGTGTCTACAGATTACAAGGATAATAAAACTGCTCCTTCCCAAATGGTAACCAGAAAACTCCACCCCAGGGGAAGTGAAGGGCAGGCGTACCTCGCAGAGTAAATGCAGTGTAAGGAAACATGTCTTACCCACTTAGACAGTGTCCAGCCAAAAGATCACAAAGACAAAGCCAGCCAACCCTAAGCCAGCGGGAACTCCAGCTGTCTGCACCGCTGGCTTGGGCACTAACAGGCTCATGGAGCCGCTAATGGTTAATAAGTTGGCTGTTAATGGCTTCTTAAGTGGGAGACTGGGGAGCTTCATGACCGTATTTACAGCCACTGAGATAAGCAAGTGGTCTTCCTGGTCTGGGGGCGGGAGATGTGAATTGGGACAACAGTGTTTGCCCCTCTGCTATTTATTTGACTCCATACATGAAGGAGCCACTGTTCAAGTTACCAATGGATTTCTCGTCTGTGAAAACAGAACCGAAGTTCCCTACCTGGTTCTACCTTGGTGGAGCTGAAGAGATGGTTTACACAGCATGGCTTTCTTCTAGACACATAAGAAATTGAGAAATTCTAAAATGGAGTCTACGGGCCTAGTCCTTAAAAATGGATAGGAAATGAAGGCAGAGTCTTATTTCATCTGGAGTGTGAGGTCCCCAAACACAGCCAGCTAGGAGTAAAAACGACATCATGGTAACATTGAAAACCAGCTCTCACTGTCAACATCGGCAACCAAAGTCGCACCTGCTCGCTTGGCTCATTGACTAGATGTGCCTACCATATGGGAGGTGGCGCTCTCACCCCGGGCTACATGAGAGAGCGCCTGGGCAAAGTTCTATGCCTCTGTGGATGGCGCTCATGTGAGCAGGGAGATAGAAAAGAAACAGAGGCCAGTGAGTGGCAGAACGTCCTCAGAGGTGACCATATATGCGGAGAAGGGTAGAGCCAGGGAGGGCGACTCAGGAATGCGGGGAATAAAGGGAACAATTTCTCAAGAAGGTGACATCTGAACAAGACCTGAGGAAAGAGAGATGTGAGCCAGAAACATCCAGCATGGGTGAAGGCACGGGTGGGGGCCTTGAGGCAGGACGGTATCTCTCTTGTTTAAAGAAATCAGAGATGTTTTGTGACTAGAGAGTATAAAAGACACACAGAGGTCAGAAGCCTAGGTCACGTGATTCTGGCGGACTATCACAGAGACCTTTAGTCTTTATTCCAAGAATGAAGCTCTAGAAGATTTCTAAGGAGAAATTTAACCCCATTTTGTGCTAAAAGTCTCCCTAGTGGCTCCAGGGAAGCCCCAGATAGTAGTGGAGTTTACGGCCATTGCTTTCTGGAAGATGTTTATGAAGTTGGCTTGCTCTCCCATGATGCTCTCCTCCTCATCAAGAACCTTCTCCATGACTGGAAGGTATGTAGGGGCAGAGTACTTTCCTAGCTCCTAGGAGGCCCTCGGTTCAAAACCCTGCACCACCATGAAGAATCCCCTCCTGGCCTCCACTGCCTATATCAGCCTGTTATTTTTTCCTTGTTATTGTTGGGTTTTTGAGGGGAGATCTTACTCTGAAGCCCAGGATGCCCCCGGAACTCACTGTGTTACCCCAGCTGGTCTCAAACATTTGGCAGTCCTCCTGCCTGAGCCTCCTAAATGCTGGGATTCACAAACATGCCCTCCGGTGCCTGGCTCCTAAACAACGCCTCAGCTTGCTGCAGCAGCGCATGGAACAGGGTCTCCTTGCCTTTGGAGAGTCAATTGTCTGTAAGGCTTCCACATAAACTCTCAGAGCCCATTGGGAACAGCTCCTGCAGCTGTGAGGTTCGCTGTCAGTTAGTATCCACCTCTGATGTGGGATCCCCTCTGTGTGCTGTGATCACCATTAATGAATAAAGAAACGGCTTTGGACCTATAGCAGGGCAGAACTTACCTAGGCAGGAAAAACTAAGCTGAATGCTGGGAGGAAGAAGGGCGGAGTCAGAGAGAAGTCATGTAGCCCCTCCAGAACCAGATGGAACTTTAGCCGGTAAGTCACAGCCATGTGGAAATATACAGATTAATAGAAATGGGTTAAATTAAGATGTAAAAGTTAGCCAATAAGAATCTAGAGATTTAATTAATACAGTTTCTGTGTGATTATTTCAGTTCTGGGCAGCCGGGACAAACAAGTGGCTCCTTGCAATATGCCTCTATTTCTGAAACAGGCATTTCCAAAGGAGTTTCTTCTTGCCATGGGTGAAGATTAAGGAAGAGATCCACAACTTGCCAGAGTGCAGAGAAGAGACTGTGCAATGTTTGACACTAAATGAGATATCTATATCACATGCACGCAGGTGCGCGCGCGCACACACACACACACACACACACACACACACCAAGGCTCAAGTATCATCTTCGCAGACCCAGGGGCAGAAATAAGATAGTGAAACTATTTGCTGGCCATTTTACATGTGAACTCATAGCAGCAATGGCTGCACATACAAGGCCTACAGAAGATCAAGCCAGCAAAAATTCCAACATAGTAGGTAGGATTCAGAGAGTCCCACCCCTCACAGAGAAGCTATATGATGGTGGCAGGAGGGATGATGGCCAGTTTTCTTTAGGGATGTAGCCCCTGAACCCATGCTCCAGGAGGTGGTCCTACACCCACGTACATACCACGGCAGCACTAAATGATTTTGGTGTGTGTAGGGGGGGGTTGTGTGTGGGTGTGTGTATGTGTGTGTGTGCATGCGCACACGCATGTGTGTGTTCATGTGTGTATTGGTCTTGGTTTTTATTTTAAGAGCACATAAAGCTGGAAGTGAAAAGTTTGTGGGAGGAATAGGGGAGGAAATGGGGGGGATGGCATGGGGGATTGGATTTGACCAAAACACTTTATAGTCATAAAGCAACTCTCAACAAAAACAGTATTTCCCCAACATATGAACATTTCTAATGGGTTTGTTCATCTTGTAACTGAGGTTTTCCTCGCTGCTATCATTTCAAAGCTCCATTCTCTACCAGGACGTTATTCATTTGGTGTCTAGTTCTATGACTTCAAATCTGGCCCTTTTCCTTATCTCTTGTTTAAATGGACTCTGTTTTGGAAATTCCTGTGGTGGAAGAGAGCCATTCACTGTTTCCCAACACTGGGCACCAAACTCTGCACACAGCAACTGTGCAGTAGGTATTGACTGGCCTGGTGAGTGTTAATTCCCTTCCATCTCAGCGCCAGCCTGAACATCAAAATAATCACAGAATAAAAAGACACACACATACACGCATGCATAGGCACACATACATGTACAAAGGTACACAATCATCCATGTACACATACACATGTACATATATGAACATACATAGACCCCACTGTAGCTGGTTTTTAAAAAACTTTTTTCTCTTTACTCTTTGGTCTTTGAGGCCTGCCTCTCAGTTCCCAAATAAATACACAGAGTCTTATTATTACTTATAAATACCTGGCCTTAGCTTGGCTTATTAGTAGCCAGTTTTTCTTAACTTAAATTGTCCTGCCTACCCTTTGCCTCTGGGCCTTTACCTTTCTCTATTTCTGTATATCTTTCCTTTCCTTCTTATTCTGTGTCTGGCTGTGTGGCTGGGTGACTGACCCCCAGCATCTTCCTCTTCTTCTCCTTTTCTTGCTCCTCTCTCTTCTCTTTTTCTCCTATTTATTCTCTCTGCCTGCCAGCTCCACCTGTTTCTTTCTCCTGCCTAGCTATTAGCTGTTCAGCTCTTTATTGGACCAATAAGGTGTTTTAGACAGGCAAAGTAACACAGCTTCACAGAGTTAAACAAATTCAACATAAGAGAATGCAACACATCTTTGCATCATTAAACAAATGTTTCACAGCACACATGCATGTGTGAAAACACATATGCATACTTATACATGCATGCACATATATGCATATGAATATACTCACGTATACACTCATGCATGTGTACACACACGTGTATGTGGGCATAATGTCTGACAGGTAAGGACAGCTTTGGATAGCATCTCATAGTAGTAGAACATTGGGTAGATATGAGAACTGGTCATTACGACAGTGGGTCCCATAAACTCAGAAGACAGCAGAATGGAGTCAAAGAGCAGAACAAGACTGAGGGGAAAGCAAGATTTGAGCGGGAGACATTAAAAAATGAACAGACCCTAACAAGACAGAGCCACGAGGCTCCACTAACAGGGCAGAAACAAGCTGGGTGATGGGGGTAAGTGCCTTTCTCGGGCATTAGAGAGCGTGTTTGCCACGTTCCCCTTGCCACGGCAAATTGTCTGCCCTGCTGGCATTAACTTAAAAAGAAGAAAGGTTTACCTTGGCTCCATTCTGGAGGTTGGAGTCCACTGCTGAGGTTGGTCCACTGCTTTTGGCCCTAGAGGCAGAAGCTCATGGTAGCAGATGTGGCAGAGGAGATGGCTCATCCCATAAGAGCAGAAAAGAAAGTGTAAGCAGGTCCCCACCCTTGCTCAGGGCCTGTCCCCAATGACGGCATCTCCCCAGAGGGTGGAGACTGAGCCTTCTCATGTGGGTCTTTGAGGGGGACTTGCCTTAGTCTGGGTTTCTATTGCTATAATGGAAAAAACATGATCGAAAGCAGTTTGGGGAGGAAAGGCTTTGTTTAATGTAACACTCCGTGACCCATCATTGAAGGAAACCAGAGCGAGAACTCAAACAAGGCAGGAACAAACTGAAGGAGAGATCATGAAGGTGTGCTGCCTACTGGCCTGCTCATCATGGCTTGCTCAGCCTGTGCTCTCAGGACCACCTGTCCAGGGATGACACTTCCCATCTGTAGGTTGTGCCCACCCACATGGATTACTAATCAAGAAGATGCCCCACAGGCTTGCCCACAGGCCTGACCACAGGCCAGTCTCATAGGCACTCCTCAGTTAAGCTGCCCTCTTCTCAAATGGCTCTAGCTCGTGTCTAGTTAGTCTGACTAACCAGGGCAGACCACTTAGCCAACCCACAGAGGACAAATATCAGCCTGCGGAGCAGCCTGGAGTTTCACAGCATCAGAGAGCAGAGGGGGCACAGGCATCTGCAGAAACTCTATAGATTTCCCGTCAGTAACAAATCACAGCCCAGGACACTTACTCCCACCAAATAAGCTCATGTGCTAAAGGTAAAAATACATCTGGATTTTAGGTAAGAGCAGTCAGGCATCCGGGGCTACAGAAGGCTGCAATGTAAGAACTCAGGATCTGGCGGCTGGCACCGGCGGTCACCGGGGGCAATACTGGGGGATGATGGGTTTACAGGCAGAAGCAGGGAGCATGAAAGGCTAAGAAGACAAGATAGTCTGTGCATGAAAGGCCAGCACTGTGGCCACTGTTCATCAAGAGGCGGAAGGAGGGTGTTTGAATACCAGTCAGTACACGAATCTGTCCCATTGTGAGTAGGAACCCCAAAAGCTCCTAGCAGATAGACAATCCAAGATAAGAAACAATGGAACAACTCTTCCCAGACAGGAATGAGGCTGGGCACCTGCTGCTTGGTGTACACATACACCAGCAAACTTACTAATAACACTCAATAAAAGAAAGGCGTCTACAGCCATAAACAAGCTAAAAATTACAGCAGGATCCTGGGATGTCTGTATAGACACTGGTTATATAAACCATAGAAACAGTTTTTCATGTGCTAGTATAAAGGTTTACAATGCCTGAATGATGTCTACTGCAGATCAGACCACTCTACAGTTCAGTAAACTGTTATTTATTTGTGTGTGTATGAGTGTGCAGTATGTTTGTGGTATGTGGTATGCAGGTGGGTTCGTGCATGTACATATGAAGGCCCAAAGTGTTTGTCTATGACTCTCAACCTATTCCCTGAGACAGGGTCTCTCAGAGAACCTGGAGCTAGGCTGACGCCTCTCAAGCCCCACTCCTCCTTTATCTCTGTCCACGACAGTGCCAGGGTTACAGGCACATCAGGCGCACCCTCCAACTTTTATGTGGGTGCTGGGGAGTTGAAGTCGGGTTTTCATTGCTGTGCATCTAGCGCTCTTAGCCCGCTGAGCCCTCCCTCCAATCCCTACTGCTTACCATTTAATGTCTAGCACTTTCTGGGTTGCAGTGGCAAAGGTAGCGGCTAAATGTTGTTATTTGACTCTGCTGGCAGCCTGAATCTCTGCTGAGAAACTAAAGTTGTATAAAGTGTCTGGACTTACAAGTTGAACAACAAATATCTCTAGTTAAAGCATCAGTGTGTGGACTCACAGACACACAGGTTTCGGGCTAGGAATCTGACCAGCCTTTTCATTATAGAGTAATTATTTTGAAAAGTGAAGCTCTCGTTATTTATCTATGTAAAGCGTGACTTCCACCTACTGCAGTTTCTGACTATCAAGTTCACTTCATTTGCCTTTGAGGGTTCCAACTTCACAAATAGGATTTAAAAGAATAAAGGTCAGCTATCTTTCAGATGAAACAATGAGCAACCTTCAACGAAAGACATAGGGGACACCAGGTCACTGTGTTCCATCTTTTGTTGCTTTGGGTCTTCGCTAGATTCAGCCTTAGCCATGTGACCCGATTAAAGCATCATCTGATGTGCAGGCTTGCCAGGAAAGGGTAGGGCATACCTAATATCTTGACATCATTCATTTTTAATTTTTTGCATTTATTTATTTGAGAAAGACTAGGGGAGACATGCCACAGCACCCACTGAAACCAGAGGATGAACAGTGGGAGTCATTTCTCTCCCTCCACCATAAGGGTCCTGGGGACTGAGCTCAAGCCAGGAGGTACTGAGCCATCTTCCTAGTCCTGTGGCAGAATTCTTAAACATACCTCTCTCTCACTCTTTCCAAAGTATATCATAAATTATATAGTGACCCTGTAGCGAGGATAATTTACAGAACCAAGGCTATATTGTACTTTAAAGTCATTTAGAGGCAGCGTTTAGTATGCTAGCTGCAACATCGCCAGCATGAGGTCCCAGGACTCTGCTGCTCACTTGGGAGGCATCCTGAGTATAGTTTTCAGTTGCCCCTTTCTATGGGGACAGGTGCCAGGACACCCTGCAGATTCTAAAATTCAGGGCTACTTAAGAAGGCACAGGCTTCTACATCACCTAAACACATTCTCACACACCCACTTCTACATTTTAAGTTTGGCATCTGCTATTGGTTGAATCCCCAGATGTAGGGGTCCACTCAGGCCTCCATCTGTGAGCTGGTTAAGCCTGTGTTTTCAGTCCCAAACCAAAGCCTATGTCTGCTTCCCTCTCTCAGGCGGTCACAACCGTTTTCACCAGACAAAAGTAGACACAGTAGAGATCATTTGTAAGTTAACAGGTGAGATCAAACAAAAAGTCATTATTGATCCCTGAAAACATACCTGAGAAAATGTGCAAATCCCTGGTAGCGACATCTTGACTGGGATCACCTTTACACAGCCCTGAGGACTGGAAAAAATTACATCTGCTTTTTTGCATGTGAGACCTGACACTTAATGAAAGAGTCAAAGCCTACTCACTGGGAGCACAAGTCCAAACTCTGCCTAGCAACTCACAAACCATGTCCCAACAAAAGTACACACACCAAAAAACAAAAGTACACACACACACACACAAACACAAATAAGCACACACATTCATGCATGTACACACACACTCACATACACACATACTCACATACC
This sequence comes from Arvicola amphibius, assembly GCF_903992535.2. Lineage (NCBI taxonomy): Eukaryota > Metazoa > Chordata > Mammalia > Rodentia > Cricetidae > Arvicola > Arvicola amphibius. The sequence continues at coordinate 4,694,390 of NC_052058.2, read as the reverse complement.
CACAAATAAGCACATGCATGCATGTACTCACACACATACAAGCATAGACATATACACATGCATGAACAAGTGTACGCATATTCACACGCATGCACATACCTTCCTGAGACCAGCAAAGGACCTTCAAAAAAAAAAACCAGTCATTTTACAAATGTCCTATTTTCTAGCACCTGCCCCAACCCTCTTCCTCCGCCCTGGATCAGTAATGGAGCTAATAAGGGTTCAAGACTGTTCTTGCCGGGGCCAATTTCCCTTCTCCATGTCTTCCTTTTTATTCAGAAAATAATTTTCTTTGCATTGTTTGCATGAAAGCTTTCCAACACCCCAAATAATGACGAGAAATTGGCTTTTATTTCTGAACAGGCTTTCTCGGCGCACCCTGTATCTCTCGGCATATCTATTCTATTAATCTGAGCCTTAATGACACAATGGCTGAGAACAGTGTCCGGATGTGTATAAATGAAAAAATTTAATAGATTTCCCTCTTAATGTAATAGAATTGGCATGCCACGCCGGGAACGGGAGTGAAAGTAGTCTCTCAGGCATTGTGTTTACATGGTATTTAAATACAAGTGGCTGGGGCGTAAGGACCACTAACTACACCTGAAAGGGACAGTACCGCCTAATCATTGTTTCAGCAATTGACAGTTGTTTACACAACAGGCAGTACATCCACTGCTGATTTGAATAATAAACACGCTTAAATACCAGCTGGATAATAGAAGGGTAATTGAAACGTAGTTTAGGGCTCTGATTCATAGGCATTGTAGTAACACTTCCATTTGCCATACAATGCCACACTTTGGTGCAGGCTCTAAAAAAAAGATTAAGGCATTGTTTCAAGCGTTGGGGTCTATTAAGGTTGATGAATACACACAGAGTGTATAGTCCCGCACAAGCCATGCCTGGGCACACTTGAGACTACTATTGTGTAGTGGGTTTTATCAAGGCACTAGGAAGCTATGAGAGAGCCATCGGGGTGGCCCACCCTGCATTGTGTCCACTAGGGTGGTGGATGGCACCCGGGTCCTTCCCTACCCACCCAGACCACATCAAGGGCTAGTGGTTCATGGGGGGGGGGGGAACCAATAACCCTAGCTTCGTACCCTCCTAGGTCCTCTGAAGCTGTTGACCCGCCTTAGCTCAGGCCAGCTTTAGCTCCTACTGGCTGTAAGTCTATAAGAGGCCAAACTTGGGCTTCTGTTCCCACGGCCTTTCTGTTTCTACAGCCCACCTCACCTCTCACCCCTGGGCCCCTTTACAAAGCATCACTGCCAGGTGGGCTGCCCTGCTCGAGTTGGCCTTTGTGGGTAAACAGCACCCAACGGGAGTTCCATACCCATCATAGTCCTCAGATCTGAGCATCCCAGGAAGAGATGAAACCTGGATCTCACTTGGGAAAGTTACTCATGCAGCCCAGTTCACCATCCCCAATGCTGATAGGTGAATTGGTTTGTCCGTTTACCATGGCAGCTCCAGCTCACAGGTGACTCACACTGAACATCCAGGGCACTCTGTCCTGAGCAATGGCCTCGGGGAGCAAAGGACCCCTCACCCTCACATCGCAAGAAAGTCGCTTAATGAGTGCAAGGTGAAAGGCAGAGAGCCAGGGAAAGTTGTAACACACCCCGCACCGGGCAGGAGAACCATTACCACCGATTCCTGGAAAAAAAAAAAAAAAAAAAAAAACGGGGAATAAATTATTACACCACTTAAAATACAAGGGACTAACCTGAGGCCACGGAGATGCTGGACTACAGCATCAAACACAGTTGATGACCAGTGATAATTACAAATCACTCTCCTTCCTCTCTCTCTCTCTCTCTCTCTCTCTCTCTCTCTCTCTCTCTCTCTCTCTTCCCCCCCCCCACACACACACTCCTCTCACCTTTATCTCTCGCCTCTTGCTTCTCCCTGTCTTGCCTCCTTTCCGCCTCTCCTTGCCCCACTCCCTCTCTCCTGGACTGAGCTGGGTAAAAGCAAGGTGTTTATTCTCTGGTTCCCTTTTTGGTGATGTCACCCCATCCATGACTGACAGGGTGACAGGGCCTCTTCTGCCTCCTCTTAGACCTGGCAGAGCCTCCAGATCCTGTAAACTGAGTGGCTGGGGGAAAGGCGCAATTAACCAAACCTGGTTGTCATTTACAGCCTGGCTAATTAGGACACTCACTGCACCTCCCACCCTTGAGGAAAGGGAGCTGCTTCTGGAATGGGTGAGCACATCTGGCTGGCACGGATGGCTACTCAAATTCAGTTTCCCTTCGACCACAGCCTGAGATTCCAAAGACACACGCCCAGCATCCCCCACATGTGAAATCCTTTTCCTTCACCTCACACTCACCTGCGCAAAAACCTGGGATGAACTATGAGATCCACGTTTGATCTTCAGTGCCGGGCGGGACAAGATGGTGCCTGGCAAACATGATCCCTGGTCACAGCCACTGCAGTGGTGGTGATAGCCCCAGGGGGTAGAGAAGAGGTCACATGACCAAGGACAAGCATCAACAGCCAATGGAGTGGCCGACAGAGGGGGTAACCTCCCCTAAGCTTACTCCAGTGAAACCAAAGACAAAACCGTGGAGAAAGAAAAGCAGAGGCAGAGGGCCTAGTGTCTGAACAGGCTTCAGTGGAACAGAAGCAGGAAGTCTAGGAAGGCTAAGCATCAGGAGAAGGGGCAGGAGGTCAACCAGCTCTGGGTTCTAACCTCAGCTGAGCCTTCGACACAAGGTTTCCTGGGGCTGTTTATTGTACCTCTGCCATGGCACTGTGCCCTGGTGACATGCAGGATAACGTTGCTGACCACTTGTGACACACCAGCCAGTGTTCTCCCCACATTATACATACAGACACCATATACAGCAACCCCATAAAACACTGTTCTCCTGTTCATTCTGAGCGTGCTGTGCCTGAGGCCGTTGACAGGGCAGGCAAGGCTTGGAGTGGGACTTAAACACATCCAACAGCTCTAGAGTGGCAGGACACCTGACTGTCACCAAGCACACTCAGACACCACCAGCCCTCTGCCAGCGGTGGTCGTGAAAGGAAAAGATTCACTAAAGATGAGTTGGTTACGCAGAGCTCAGCTTCAGAAGACAAGTGTGCTGGATACAAGTGGGTGTTGCACAGTGAGGGGGAAGAGGGGCAAGAAGCCCCGCCCACAGGCCCAGCCAGGGAGTGAGGAGGAAATTAGAAAATGACTTCTATCTGTCGATCCCATCCAGGGCCCAGACTTCAAACCCTGAAGGTGACCTGTGGGCACCTGGTGACTGCACTCATCAGTACGTGTTCTGCAATTTAAGAAGTGCCTGAGCTAGAGAGTAGCAGAGGGTATGTGAAATAAAGGCAGAATGTGGGGCTCTAGGAGAGAGGCAGGGGGCAGCTGAAGGGAGTGGGGATGAGGAGGGGAGGGAACAACAGAACAAGCGGAAAGTGCTGTTACGAATCCATCACTCTGGATGCTAACTCAAAATCAATTTAGAAAATCTATATATCACAAAGAATGTTTCTTATCATATGAGAGGTGTACAAAGCACGTGAAATGACAGCAAATAATGCAATATTATCAATAAATGGGACAGAAGAATGCAGGGAGGGGAATGAGAAAAGAAAAGCAGAGTATACTGTGCACCTCAGCACAACTGCACCCCTGCCGGGGGAAGAGAAAGGACCACTTGGGTCAAGGCCTGGGGATGCTGGACCACAGTGGGAACTCCAGAATACTCAGAGGGGCCTGCCTGGGCCCAGGAAGAAACCAGCGGGATGGCTGGGAAGTCCTGAAAACGCAGAGAGCAGGACTGGCTTCTCAGCGGACACTGGCCCACCCCACTTTCCCTCACCAGCCCAGGTGTTGGATCCCGGATTCCTAAACATCAAGAATGTATCAATAAACTAGGTGAATGAGCTGTGGAGACGCGGCAGCTGATGGCGAACACCACGGCACTTAGGGGGCAGCATGGAGGTCGAGCTTCAAGCTGCTGAACATAAAAGGAAGTTTCACGGGTGCCACACCCTCCACAAATACCCAGAGAGAGCAGTGAGAACTCCCGGGTGCCACTAACAAACAGTCGTCCACAGAGGGCTTACAGAGAGGCAGCCATAGGAAGGAGAAAACAGACAGCTGAGGGACGAATGGGGAATTCAAATAAAACAAAACCCCATATGATGTGTTTAAATGCTTGAGATGGTCCTAAAATAAGGTGCTGGTTCATAGGAAAAGACATGAGGAAATTCTGGGAACTAAACACACACACACACGCACACGTGCACACGTACACACACCATGTAAGATGGAAAAGACAAAACTAATTTGATAGGTAAACTCAGCAAAGTCATATAAAATGATTTTAAAAAGAAAAAATATAAGACATGAGGAGAAACAAGTCCTCCAGCAGGTGCGGCCTCAGAGCTAGAAGTAGGCTATCCCTGCACTGAAGGACGCACACCTTTGGTAGATGCATCTATTATGGAAATGGTGATTGAGAAAAGGAGTGTAAGCGTGAAATGAATGAGAACGGGGCAAGCAGCGTGAAAAGAGTGATAATGGCACTATCAGTGTGAACTTTCAAATCTGTAACAATCAGTAAAAGGTTCTGGAAGTTTTCATTGAGAAAAATGTCTTTAAAAATAAAGATTGTCATTAATCACCCATGCAACACCCATGCCATAAAACAAAGGAGAGAATGACTTTTAAGATCCCAGAGGAGGCTATATGCACCACCCGGAACTGCTGAGCAAGTGTGTCATCTTCAGCTACACTATGGAGAGCACTTCTCGTATGCTGCAGATTGGGAAGTTCCTGGAGGGCCCACTCCAGCAAGACAGAAGAGGAGCCCAGGAGAGAAACAGGCTTGAGACATCCCAATGGCTGTGCCAGCCATCTAGAAAGCAACCGTTTCAGAAACAATGCCAGAAGGGAGGGGCACAATAACTAAGACTCCATGTAACTGATTCTGTCCTTGAGACCCTGAAGACATTTTAAGTCTTAAGCAGGAAGTATAGGAACTCACCAAACCCTAGAATGTGGCTCTTCTTACCAATCACTTGGCATTTTACTATTAAAGGAGCTATTAAATTCTGCTTTTACCTTTTTTAGTTACCTCAGCCTGCTTTTTCTGGGGCTCCTTTATCTTATTTCTGAGTTTTCAAACTGAAATACAATCTACTTATTTTCATTAATTCTTTTTGTAAAGTTTTTTTTTAATCTTATCAGATGTGTATAGGCATTTGCCTACGTGTGCGTCTGTACACCAATTGCGTGCCTAATGCCTGTGGGGGTCAGAAGGGGGCTCAAGAGCCCCAGGAACTGAAGTCACAGACAGTTGAGCTGTAGTGTGGGTGGCGGGAATAAAACTCTGATCCTCTAGAAAAGCAAATACTCGCGACTTCTGGACAATCTCTGTGGCCCCCATTTTCACTAATTTTTAATGATGAAAGAATTCAAGACGATGTGTTTTAAATTCTGTTGCTGCTTTCACCGCATCTGGTAAGTTCTGCTATGTGGTGCTCCTGGGCGGCGGGTCTTTCATTCTGCACTGTGGTGAGATTCACTAATGGGGAGTGGGGGGGTAAGTGTCTAAGGTTGAGAGACATTGAAAGATAGTCTGAGTGATGCAAGTTAGAATAGAAAGTGAACTAGATACAATCTTTTGGACTCACCAAGATAGGACAGATACAGAGTACTGTCTATGGATTTGTCAATTCCTATAAATAGACATTGTTGATGTACTTATTGTCTGCATATATTGTATATAGTTATTGTACTTATTATATATAGTTTTTTTCTTATATTGGCTGTAACCTTATGAATGCAAACACTGTGTGCTAAACACTATGCCTAGAATTTGCTCTCCTGGATTCCTGGGTATCTCTGGGTATTCCATGCCTGGCACATGGCATGAGCTCTAGAACTTGTGGCATTCATGAGCGTGAGGAAAGGACTCAACAGGCTGCATTATCCTACTCTGACAATTGTCTTTCCACGCACTGGGTAGATCCCACTGTGCTCTCATAACCACCAGGATCTCCCGGCCATAGACATCAAAAGTGTTCACCCTCAAGTCCTATGTATCACTCATGCTCACCTCCCTAACAGACCCAGCTGGTTACAGGCTCACTGCCTCCACTCACTCAAGTGTTCTAAGTCCTGTCTGCACTTCACAGCCTCGTCAGTCCGTCAGGCTTTAAAAAACTGGACAAACGAAGCTGGGTGCGTCAGATATTTAAGTTCCTCCAGAGTCTTAATGAATTTCACAAATATTTAACAAGCAAATTAATTTATGTAAAGATCTGTTCATATTTGATAAACTTGAAGCAATTTAATAAATCCTGTCCTGTTTTAATAAACGATGGATTAGGGTAGCCTTCTTACAAACAGTAAATACATAAGGAAAATATTTATTATGCACCTGCCTTTTCAAAGATCATGGAAAGATTATCTTTGCCATAAAGACTTGACATCACTGTGCTGTGTGTATTTGCTGGGGCAGAGGGAGGAGAGTGAGCAGGCACATGTTCAGACTACCAAACCAGTGATGACGTCATGGGCAAGTTGGAGTACTAGGCACAGACTTACTTGGCACAAACCCTCGGGCACACCCAAGCACCACAGCACTGTGAGCATCAGCTGAAAACAGTTGTCAGGGTGCTCCCACCCCTTTAGTAATGGCAGATGCCTCTAACACACTTTCTTCTCCTCATGCATTGCTTTATGAGCCATAAAAATCCTATCACAAAATACTAAATATTATTCAAGCCTTAGCTCAGATAGTTAGCTCAACTACAACCTTCTCCACCCTCCTGCTTCCCTTCCGACAGAGTTAGCTTTTGCTGCCCTAGACTGAGAGCATGATGGGAATATCCACAGGACAGCATTTGTCTGGCTGCTTTATGGTTCGTGCTGCACACGTCACCCTCTATCTGAGCTCCTCCACCCTCACCAGCAACTTTCATTCTCCCAACAGATGATAGACAGTGTATGTGGCCTGGTTCCCTGGATAGTGGTGGTACCATGGAGAGAGGATGACGGTGGATGGTTCTTATCATCTTCTAGGGGTACCGAAACTGTTGAAGTGATACCTATTGCCTTTCAGCATTTGCCTCCCTGGATGCAGGGATCTTTGGTGGGGAGATACAGTCTTAGCATGCTCAGGGCAAGCAAAGGGGCAGGACAAGAAGCAATGATATCGACAATTTCACTTGATGATGGAAAGAAACGGGATAAACAGATGCCACCATTCTTCCGTCCTTTGGCTGGGAACATGGGGACATGTTTCACACTGTTTCCAGAGCTCCTCAGCAGGGCTTCTCTCTGTGTGTCCTGAACAGTGAGTCATGTGGAAACATTTCCTTCACAGACTTTCTCAGCTTTCCACGTTTTCTAGCTGCATTTCCTGGGGTCATACAAACACTGTGGTCACTGTAGTGGTTTGAGTAAGATTGGCCCGCATAGGCACCTGTGTTTGAATGCTTAGTTATCAGGGAATGGAACTGTCTGAAAGGATTAGGAGGTGTGTCTTCATTGGAAGAGGCATATCACTAGGGGTGGGCTTTGAGGATTCAAAGCCTAACCCAGACCCAATCTGTGTCTCTGTCTTTCTCTCTCTTTCTTACTCCTCTCTCTCCCCCACCTTGCCACTGCTCTCTCTGCCTGTGGGCCATGTTGTAGCTCTCAACCACTTCTCCAGCACCATGTCTGCCTGCCGCAAATGCAAGGGCACCCACATTTGTAAAAGAAACATTACTAAAGCATAAATCACATATTGAACTCCATGCATTAATAGTGGGAGACTTCAACACCCCACTATCACCAATGAACAGGTCTGCCAGACAGAAACTTAACAGAGAAATAAGGGAACTAACAGATGTTATAACTCAAATGGACTTAAAACAGATATCTACAGAATATTTCACCCAAACACAAAAGAATATACCTTCTTCTCAGCACCTTATGGAACCTTCTCTAAAACTGAGCATATACTTGCTCACAAAGAAAATCTCAACAGATACAAGAAAAATTTAAATAGCCTCCTGTATCTTATTAGACAATCATGGATTAAAGCTGGATTTCATCAACAACCAAAAGCCTACAAACTTGTGGAAACTGAAGAACTCTCTCCTGTATTCCCACAGGGTTAAGGAAGGAGTAGAAAAAGAAATCAAAGACTTCCCAGAATTCAATGAAAATGAATGCACAACATACCCAAACTTATGGGATACAATGAAAGCAGTGCTAAGAGGAAAGTTCATAACACTAAGTGCCTACGTGAAGAAATTAGAGAGATCTCACACCAGCAGCTTAACAGCACACCTGAAAGCTCTAGAACAAAAAGAAGTAAGCATGCTCAAGAGGAGTAGATGGTAGTAAAATCAAAGAGCTGAAATCAATAAAATGGGATAAAGAGAACAATACAAAGAATCAACACAACAAAAAGTTGGTTTTTTGAGAAAATCAACAAGATAGACAAACCTTTACCCAAACTAAAGGAGAGAGACTATCTAAATTAACAAAATCAGAACCCTGTCTCGAAAAACCAAAAAAAAAAAAAAAAAAAACAAAATCAGAAACAAAACGGGGGATAATTACTAAGTCATACTTCAGAAACCTATACTCCACAAAATTGAAAAATCTAAAATAAATGGACAAATTTCTTGATAGATATCATATGCCCAAAATTAAACCATGATCAGATAAACAGTTTAAACAGACCTATAACCCCTAAGGAAATAGAAGTAGTCACTAAAAGTTTCCCAACCAAAAACAGCCAAGGGCCAGATGGTTTCAGTGAAGAATTCTACCAGACTTTCAAAGAAGAACTAATACCAATACTCCTCAAATTTTTCTGCAAAAGAGAAACAGAAGTAATATTACCAAATTTATTGTATGAAGCCACAGTAACCATAATACCAAAACCACACAAAGACTCAACAAAGAAAGAGAATTACAGACCAATTTCTCTCATGAACATTGATGCAAAAATACTCAATAAAATACTCACAAACCAAATCAAGGAACACAACAAAAAGATCATCCATCATCATCAAGTAGGCTTCATCCCATAGGTGCGGGAATGGTTCAACATGTGAAATCTGTCAATTCAATCCAGCATATAAACAAACTTAAAGAAAAGAAGCTGCATGATCATCTAAGGTGATGAAAAAGCCTTTGACAAAATCCAATACCCCTTCAAAACAAAAGTCCCGAAGAGGTCAGGAATACAAGTGACATACCTTAACATAGTAAAAGCAACACACAGCAAACTGATAGCCAACATCAAATTAAATGGAGAGAAGTGTAAAGCAATTACACTAAAATTAGGGACAAGACAAGGCTCTCCACTCTCTCCATATCTATTCAATATAATACTTGATGATTTAGATAGATCAATAAGACAACTAAAAATGGTTAGGGGATACAAATTGAAAAAGAAAAAGGCAAAGTATGACTATTTGCAGATGATATGAGGGTATACATAAGTGACCCCAAAAATTCTATTAGGAAACTCTTACAGAAAAAAAATCAGGGAAACAACATCCTTCACAATAGCCACAAATATTATAAAATGCTTTGGTATAACTCTAACCAAGCAAGTAAAAGACTTGTATGACAAGAACCTCAAATAACTGAAGAAAGAAATTGGAGAAGATGGAAAGATCTCCCATGCTCATGGATTGGTAGGATTAACAGTAAAAATGGCCATTATACCAAAAGCAATCTACAGATGCAATACAATTTCTATCAGAATTCCAACAAAACTCAACTTTGTAAATAAAAACAAAAACCCCAGGATAGTTAAAGCAATCCTGCACAATAAAGAAACTTCTAACAATATCACCATCCCTGATTTCAAGTGCAATCACGATTTAAAAAAACAACAACAACAACATGGTATTAGCATAAAAACAGCCAGGTTGATCAATGGAATTGAATTGAAGACCCAGAAGTAAATCTCCACACCTATGGACACTTGATTTTTGACAAAGAAACCAACATTATACAATGAAAAATAAGGCATCTTCAACAAACGGTGCTGGCATAACTGAGTGTCAGCAAGTAGAACAATGAAAGAGATCTGTATCAATTACCTGCACAAAACTCAAGTTCAGGTGGATCAAAGACCTCTACAGATAAACTAGATACACTGAACCTGATAGAAGTGTAGAGGGGCCTGCTGCCACAGCTGACAATCTGAGTTCTATCCCCCAAAGCCCACAAAGTGGAAGGAAAACAGATTTCTGTAAGTTTTCCTCTGACTACCACATGTGTGCCATGATGGGCACATACATAATATTTTAATGCTTTTTTTAAAAATATGAATTACATATGAAAGATGTTAGTATCTGTTCATTTTAGGTGATGTTAGTTTAAACTCTGTGATTTTCATTTTCAAATAGAATGTTTTAATATAAATGATGTGAAACATACATACTAATCTGCACTTGTAGGTTAAATAAAATAAAAGAATTTTTTTTTTCGTTTTTTAAAAAATGTTTATTTTTCAAAGAAAAATGGCAATAGCCAATTAGAAACCTACTTATTCTTCCAACTCCAATTTTGTTTTCTTTAAATTTAGAAGTGACTTACTGATTTACTATTTTAAACAAACCCCCCCTTTCCCCTTTAAATGTTTACCATCTACTCGTGCTGAATCCTTCCAAGGAGATTGCTCCAGCGTTTATCTCCAGGTCCTCGCTTTGCTCCTTTTACCAAAAAATGCAAAACACAATTCCATCGTGCATCTTAAGGGCTCCAATCGTCAAAAATAGGAAAAAAAACTCTTTGGAATAGCCAATTAAGTTGAATGAAAAAAAAAATCCACACGAATGCGGTTTGGTTGGGGCAGGAAGGAATCCACTCCTATGTTCCTGGTAATCTGATCCCGCTCCATGAATCCTGGTAATTCATCCTCCCTATCCTATCCACATTATGATTTGAATCCAATGATCCAGCTCCAAGGATTGGGATCCAGTGAGCCCTCTCCAATTCAAACCTTTATAACCAGCAAAACCAAAAAAGAGGAGGCAAAATGTTAGATACTGTAATCAAAAAAGGTTTCTGGGGAATGATGAGTTATGTCTGTCATCAGTTTAACAGATGTACATCAATAACTATCAAATTCCCCAAAACAAGTTTCTGTATGGTGTTTAGATAAATTTTAGAAACTTAATCATTACAAGAGACTAACTGGAAGAAGCACTTTATATTTACACTTCAACTGATAATGCCAACACTTGTTACTGTACAGGTATCACGTTTTGTGGTTGCAAAGTTATGTAATTGAAGTTTACTGGTATTGCTACCCACCTAAGACTAAACTAAATCTATTGCTCCCGTCTGCAATTTAGCTTGTAAATTAAAGTGTTTTAAGCATGAGTCAATTATGAATAGTAAAAGGGTAGGCGAGACTTAAAGTACTCCCAACTAGATTATCTACACTAATACGTTGGAATTCTATATTCTGCTGTCATTTTGTCTTTAAAAAATGAAATAATAACGCTCTATCAGTCACACAGAGGACATGCAGATTTAGCAGTATTGATATTATACTCTGTTTGGAAATAGACACCCTGTACCCACATGTACACCAACAGCAGGCCACACATTAACAGTTGTACTAAGCACTGACAAATTAGCCATTCTTCCCACATTAGTCCCTATTAAAACAAAAAGGGGGGAAGGGAGCAAATAATTGTTACAAAATGGGCAATTTTGCCACAATTGCCAAGGTTTAAAAAGCAAAGCAATTGTAGCTAGAAATAACCGCATAAGATGCTGATAAAAATTTTAACCCTTGTCTTTTAGTATAAGGTCAATACTGCCAATTTCATCTGTGACAATAGCACTTGGAGTCATACCATTGCCTCCATTATTGATCTGATCCTCCTCAATCCTCCTTTTGACAATCCTAAAATGATTGAAATGTGCTCCACAATCCTTAATCCAAAGCATTCTTAATCCATCTCTTCAGATATGTCTACAGAAAGACACATGAAAAGCAGGATAAACATAAGAACTTCCCCACGTAAGATAACCACAAACACCCCCAACATCCCATTTCACACAAACCAGAGCAGAATAGACATTTACACAATATCACAGTCTGAAGAGCATGGAAATTAACTAAATTTAAACAATCCTGTCTATGACATCACTTAAAATACAATTTACTAAGACATGAGGGGAATGTAGATGTTAGGAGCAAGGGGATATTACATAAGAATGCAATTCAACACTTTAGCCCATTCTGAACAAAACAGTTTGAATTAAAAAAAACGAAAAGATTGTACTGAGTAAAGGAAAACTGTATACAACATGTTTCTACAAAAAGTGTCACCAATCATCTATGTACGAGAGCGAGATCTGCTATGACGGGGAGAATAGCGTGGTGATCCTCTGCTTCTCCTTGGGGAGTAACTGCAACTCCTGCTGTTGCTTCTGCTACGGCTTCTGCTACGACTACGGCTTTGAGATCGAGATCTTCCATAACTTGGACTTTGGGCCTAAAAGAAATTTTTATATTGACTAAAGGTCTGATCCATAAAGGAGACACAGCCATTGTAAACATTTGCACTTACAAAAAGCCAAGGGGATTTATAGAGCAAAATCTATTAAAAATATAGAGAAACACTGAGAAAACTGTCATAATAGTAGATTTCCACTTGCATTTCAGAAGAAATCAATAGATAAAAAGATAAATAAGGATAAAACAAATTTGAAGATCAACATCAAAAACCCAGTGTAATAAATAGATTCTTGAACTTTATAATAGAATACTGAATGCTTATACTTTTCAAATACACTTGGAATTAAGCACACACACACACACACACACATTAGAGCACAGATAAAACTGAATAAAACTAAAAATGCCTAAAACATAAAATGTGACAAGGTTGATATCTTGACCTTACATTAAAAAGTGATTACTTTAAAAAGTGATTACTTTAGGGAAAGGTGAGAAAAATGGTTCCCTATCTTAAGGTCACTTAAAGAAGAAAAGAGTCCATTATTAAACTCATAGCTTCGAAGGGTGAGTTCATGACCATCACAGTGGGGAGCATGGCAGCAGGCAGGCAGGCATGGCCCTGGAGTGGTAGCTGAAAGCTTATATCCTCATTCAAAAATAGGAGTCAAGAAAGCTAACTGAGCCTGCCATGGGCTTTTACAGTCATATCACTTCCAAGGCCACACCTCCCCCAGCAAGGCCACACCTCCTAACCCTTCCCAAGCAGTTCCAACCACTGGGACCCAAACATTCAAATATGGGAGCCTATGGAGATCATTTTCATTCTGGTCACCATATCCCCCTTACTAAATTCAGCATTAAAGGTCAGTACACCTCTGGGACTTACCTCAAGGGTGAGCCCTCCCTACTGTCCTGAGAGATGAGATGCCAGGGCCTTTGTATCCATCTCTGGACACAGCTTTTCCCTAGTCAGCTCTGTTCATGTTCTTTCTCAGGAAAGGCTGTGTCCAAGAAGCTCATAAGGATTCTCCATAGATCCCTTTGCTAGCTAAGTTTCACTTCCTGTTAGCTAAACTTCATAGCATGAAAAACGGCAAGCAGAAACACGTGCAAAAGGGAACAGCTGAGGAGAGATGAGGATGAGGTGATCTCCAGTGGTGTGTGGGAGTGTCGTCTGCAGAGCACACCACCCCAGCCACCCAGACAAAATGTCTCTGTGGCTGATTTAGCCTGTTTGGTCTGGGTTTGCTCGCTGTGAGGAGCAATGCATGTCAAGTTTCTACGGTCATGCATGAAATGGCAGAACAGGCTCGGCTGAGCCCTCCCATAAACCCAAGTCAGAAATAAATAGGAAGATTTATAAAGGGGAGGGCACAGTTCTCCGGCTACATTGATTTAAAAGTGGTGAAATAAATGATTAAACTGTTCACTCAGGTGTTCCATGAAGCAGATCTAATGTGCAGTTTTGTGACCTGAGATGACTCCAATGCCACCATAAATCAAAAAGCTTAACAAATATTAAGATAGTAAAAAAAATTACCTGTATTGGGGCAGGTTTGCCATTCCACCCACTATCACTTAGGGAGCCCAGGGCTCTATAAGCTACAGGCTGGCCTATCAGAAGGCTAAGGGTGTAGCAGTATTTCAAATGTACTTTAATAAATAAAGATTGCCTGAAGGCCTGAGAGTAAAGCAGTCCCACTGGTCAGCCTTACAGACCAGGTTATGGTAACACACACTTTTAATTCCAGTAGCCACCTTAGTTGCCATAGAAATTGGGTGGTACATACCTTTAATCCCAGCCCTAGACAGAAATATAAGACAGGGCAAGACAGCTCTCAGACTCAGTCTCCTTCTGAGATTCTAGGATGCAAGATCACCATTTCAGACTGAGGTCAAGGTAAGAGCCAGTGGCTGGCTGTTTTGCTTTTCAGATCTCAGGTTAAACCCCAATTTCTGACCCTGAGCTTTTATTAATCATGCTACATTTGGCACCCAAAGTCAAAAATTAAAAATAACAATTAAAGAAATAGTTTAAAATAAAGCCACATCAAGATGGAAAATACACTGAGAATCAGATACTATATGTTATTGTGTTGTTTTTTTGAATTGACTACTGAGAAAGGAGTAACAGCTTCTGAAAAACATTTGATTATTAATGCTGCTGGGTTAATTTAATATACATATTTTGAAAATGCCTTGACTTCCAAATTTAAATCAAAAGATATGTTGCTTTGGAGAAGAGATTTTGCTTTTGTTTCCAAAGAAAGTGAGAGGCCATGGATTCATTCTGGGTTAAGAAAAATAAGGTTTGATCAAGGAAGACCCCCCTGAAAAATCTCCAGGGGTAGCAGATGACCCAAATGATCCAGTGTTTCAGAGCACAATTGTTTCAGTTTCCTCTGAGTTCTACATCCACAACAGCATCAAGACTTCTGACTGAAATGATTCAGCCTCAGAAAATACTCCAGTAAGAACTTGACCATAACCATAAATTTACTTTGGGTCCCCATAAGATTATCAGTACCCCCAAGCGGCAGGAAGTGACCTAGAAAACTACGCCCACATTCCCAAAAAATGGATTATAGGTGTTTATTTTTGTTTAATGTGTTTGCTATAAGTTGCAATGGATAATGGTCAGGGAAAAAGCTAAACAAAGGAAATTAGATTTGATATTCTTTTTTGAAAAAAAAAAAAGGTCAGGCGGTGGTGGCACACACCTTTAATCCCAACACTTAGGAGGCAGAAGTTGGCAGATCTCCATGAGTTCAAGGTCAGCCTGGTCTACAGAGCATGGGTTCCATAGCTACTGAGAAACCCTGTCTCAAAAAAAAAAAAAAAAAAACCAAGAAAAATAGAAGGAAGGAAGGAAAGAAAGGAAGGAAGGAAGGAAGAGCAAAAAGGGGATATAAATATAACAAGATAGAAAGGTAGATTATTGAATCGACTTTTTAAAAGCAACTATTAGTTTTAAATGTTTTACATTGGTTTTACTTTTATATATTGTATGCAAATTTTGCATATTAATACAAATTTGAGATTAATTTTGTTAAAACATATTGCATATACATTTCTAATCTTGTTCAAGGTATTATACCTATACAGCTCACTTAATGATGTAAATCAAATTTCTAGTCTTTGAAAATTATTATTATCAACTGTTTAAGATAATAAAGAAATATTAGTAGTTAATCACTTAGAATAATCGAACTTGTGGTCACATAGGTATGTTTTCAAGATCAAACAAAGATATAATTCATATACATAAATCATCTTCAAACACTTAAGACATCAACAGAATATGGCACTTAAGGTGTTTTAATAACCAAGATTCTTCTTTTTTATGACAATGAAACATATCTGCTCCTGGCAGCACCAATCTACGTCAGAGAAGATGATGGTCATCAAAGAAACTCCACATGGAATTTACTTTCTTTGTGGCAAAAGTGAGCCACTGGGCAAGAAAATGCCCCTTCCTTGACTGCTGACATTATGCTGTCCTAATTAGACAAGAAGGACACAAAATATCCTGCTTCACAGAAAAGTCTGTTAAATATGCTAAGTCTGTAGATCGAAGATGGATGCCCCAATGTTGCAAAGGAACTTTGGGTGACTGTCCAGGCAGCCAGCTGTTTCTGTCATTACTCACATTTTTGGAACCGCTTGCTTGCACCTCCTGATTATTCAGTTAATATTACTTCCTTCTTGGGTCTCTGAGGGAGTTGAAGATTAGATAGCTATAGTTGTAGTTTACCAGACACAGAAAGCAAGTTATGATAGAAAGTAAATTAGGTACAAGACTTTGGACTCACCAAGATAGGATAGATATGAAATATTTTCTGAGTTTGTCATATGCAAATGGACTAGACATTGTTGGTGTATTATTACCTGTATATATTGTATATAGTCATTTTACTTATTGTATATGGTTTTCTTATATTAGTTATAGGCTTCCTTTTTATTTTTTAGACAAAAGAAGAAATGTAGTGGCATTTCAAACGTATTTTAATAAATAAAGACTTCCTGAAGATCTGAGAGTAAAACAGTCCTACTGGTCAGCCTTACAGACCAGATTATGGTAACACACACTTTTAATCCCAGTAGCCCTCCTAGTTGCCATAGAAATTGGATGGTGCATGCCTTAATCCCAGTGGTGCATGCCTTTAATCCCAGCCCTAGAGAGGAATATAAAATGGGGCAGGACAGCTCTCAGACAGTCTCCTTTTGAGATTCCACAGGGCAGGATCACTATTTCAAACTGAGGTCAAGGTAAAAGCCAGTGGCTGGCTGTTTTACTTTTCAGTCTTTAGGTTGAATCCCAATTTCTGACCCTGAGTTTTTATTAATCGTGCTTCACAAGCGGACTTGTTCAGAGGAGATAGAAGTGGCCAAGCCACCCTCCTCCAGGAAACTTTACCAAGGAAGTTTTTAGAAAGCGAGGTGTTCCTTTATGCTAGGTGTGCTATGCTCTTTCAATCCCAACACTCAGAAAAGCAACCCCTGTTTCTGGGAGCCCCAGACCATGTGTTGGTGGCTATCATCAGGGAAATGACCCTGCGTCACCTAATACAGCTGGGGCTATGCTGTTTGGGGGAAGAGTTGCCCAAAGTTTCAGCTTCCTGAGAGCAGTTTGGGAGACCTCAGGAGAAAGAGCCTTTCATCCAAAGCAGAAAACTTAGGAGGGCAAAAGCCAGAACTCACTCTCTTTCCTCATATACAACAAGACCCTGGGAGCCAGCAGTGGCCACTGATGTAGTAAATTGCTATTATTCATCTAGTCCTGAGGGTAAAAGTGCAGCTCACAAAACCTGTGCTTAGGTCTTTCCGGAGCTCCCGGAGACAGATGGGAAGGAGGAACACTGAGGCTCCTTCCCTAGCATGCTCAGACAAACCACCTCCAATGAGTGACTCCACTGTCTGAAAATGTATGTAAGATTCCATGGAAAGAGAAAAGCTGCTTATACTTGGTTTATAGATGCCAGAACCAAGATCCAGAGAAGATACCAGCAGGCTAAGTTTGTAACCCAGCTACAGGAATTTCAGTGAAAAAAACAGGGTTACATGATGTGATGGTTGCACCGTCAAGGGGATCTAGAATCACTTTGAAGACAGGTTTCTGGATAGATCTGTGAGATGTCTTCTTGCTTAGGTTAACTGCAATGGAAACATCATTCTAAATGTGGGCAGCACCATCCCACAGGCTGGGGTCCCAGACTGAATAAAAAAGAGACAGTGAGAGCACCAGTATCCGCCACTCTGTGTGTCCAGAGGAGGCAGCTGACCAGCTGCCTTGTGTTCCTATAGCCATGCTGTTCCCACCATGGTGAACAGTGAGATATAATCAGCCTTATGTTGCAAAATGGAGACAGGAGGATTCCTGGACACTGGCCACCTAGCCTGGCTTATTTCCCAAAGTCCTGGGCCAATGAAAGACCCTGCTTCAAACAAACAATGAAAGGTGCCTGAGAAATGACACTCAACATTGTCCTCTCAAATATGTCTGTGTGTGTCTGTGTCTGCATCTGTGTGATGTGGGTGAATGCACGCACACATGCACCTCCACACACGAGAAGGAGAAAAGAATGGGAAGAAAGGCAATGGAAATGTCAGATTCTGGACACTGGCAAGAGATAGGTGACTAAGTGCAAAAGACGAGCCCGAGTTGGCAAGTGGTGAGACAGGACCCATGGCTAGTCTTAAGTCACGGGCACCGTGTGCCCGCCACACCACTCCCTACAGTGCAGGGTTGTGAGTTCATCCAAGATGGCATGATCTAGGCTCCCCTGATCTATCCATCCATCAAATGCCCCTGTCTCCCCACTGTCCCTCAGAGTTCAGGGAAACACTTTGTCTCGTATCTGGGGTGTTGCCTTGCCTGCATTCAGGGGAGAGAATGGAGAAAGAGACGAGATGTATGGGTTTGTTTTGAACTTCCTACCAATATCTAACAAAATGACGATCTTTCTTTAAATTCTGACTTTTGAGGGTATTAGTGCCCATTATTACTTGTCCAGGAGTCCATAATAGGCTCATTTTATTAGCTCCAAATTTCCTATTTAGACAGCAGAACCTAAGAGCCTCTTCAGAACAAGTAAATAATATGCATTTTCCGAGGTAATTTGCAGACACAAATACATATGTGTGCCGCCAGATTACCAAAAGGACAAAATCACCAAGAAGACAGCAATGCTGTTTAGTAATTTCAAAACTAAACATCTTTGCACCCAAACAGAAACACCTGCCGTGTCCTAGAAAGGTCTCTGCAGCCTGCGTGATAAATTGCTCCTCATTTTTACCACCTTGCTGATGCCATTTCTGATGGCTTTGAAAAAACAAAACAAAACAAAAAATGGGCTGGGAGCACATAATCTTCAAAAACATGCAGTGTCTTCAAGAATAGATGTCCTGTCCCATCCCATAGTCAACTGCACAACATAACCTCATGTCTCCTCTCAGAAGCATGCACCTTCAGATAGGGGTTGGAGCACTGGCTGCTCTGGGCTTCCAGTCACTTCTACTAGCTGTCTCCAGGCTGCGGACTGGGATCCCAGGTGAGGAGAACCAAGCTGCTGGTCGACATCCACCCAACACCCACCAGTAGCCCTATGGGAGAAATGAGTTCTCTTACCCTGAGTGCAGGAACAGTTGAGCTAAAATGAGTCTGAGGCCTGTGGTCAGAGATCTTAGAAGGAAAAGTGGGGGCCATGGGGGGTGACATTCAGAGAATCATGGACACCTCCCAACCCCCTAAAGGAGGCAGATAGAAGGTGCGGGATGCTGAGAAGGGGCTGAGGTCCAGCTGCCTCTGCACCTCAGAGCAGACCTGGAGCAGGTGACGCCCCACTGTTCCCACAGGTAGATATAATTCCGTGTCTCCATCTGAGTGTGAAGAGACACATGCCCATATGTGTACATGGAGTGGAGGAAGCTATTGGTCATCTTGCTTATCACTCTCCAACTTATTCCACAGGGCCTCTCACTGAACCCGAGGTGAGGCTGCAGCCAGCAAGCTGTTTCCACCCGGCCACAGCACAGTACTGAAGTGACAGGCTTGTGTGATCTCACCTGGATTTTTACATTTGTGCTGGGGATTTGAACTCAGGGCCCCATGCTTGTGCAGCTCTTACCTATGGATCATCTCTCCAGTCACATGGGGTCATTTTCCTTGTTACAAAGGCCAGGCGTTGTAACCTGAAGTAACCTTCTAAAGTTGAGTTCACTGGGATAAGAGTCCCGTGATGCCAGCATGGGTTACTATGGTCACGTTTCAACATGGTTGTCATTCAAGGCCTGTAAATCTTGCTGCCCCTTCCAAGAAAGCAGGCGCAGAACATGGGGGTCAGAACTTGACAGGAATCCCCAAAACTGCTTCCTTTTTGCCTCCTCAGAGAGCCCTTGACTGTGTACTTTTCTAAGAAGGGACTCACATTTCCCATAGCAACCTCACTGTGTACTCATGGGATAGAAACATCCTCTACGGGTGGGTGCTAAAAATATGGTGTTGGTCACGTGAGATGACTCAGTGGGTAAAGGCTCAGTGTGCAACCGAGCCTGACGACCTGAGTTCAGACCCCAAGGACCCACGTGGTTGTAGAAGACAAATGACCCCGGCCGGTTGTTGTCTGACTGAGAGAGAGAGAGAGAGAGAGAGAGAGAGAGAGAGAGAGAGAGAGAGACTGCCATCTTTTTAAAATGTAAAAACCGATTGTTGACTTTTGATGGAGCCCACAGTCTTCATCCCAGGAAACATGCAGCCACAGGACCAAATATCCCCAAACCCCTTACAGATGAGGTACCCATGGTCGAACCTCAACCATCACGAAATCCTCCAAGCTCCTGGGCTCCATCAGAAGGCTGGGAGAGCCACAATAGCCATTCAGCACTGAAGCTTTCAGGTGCTTTTGTGTTAGCATGGTCCAGTTTTGTGTCAAACGGGGAAGAATAAAGGTTAATTTATTCTATTAGTCTCAATTGTCATAAGAATTTTACCCAACAATATGGTTCATTAAATGCTGAATCTAACAATTATGTTCACCATGATAGAAATTATTCAGACAGATATGATCTGAATAGTTGTGATTTATTAATTTAGACACAAAATTTAATTAGCAATTGATTTCCATTGTGTCTCTATCTGAACAATAGGTTTATGGAAAAGCATCCTGTAAAAAAAATGTCAACTTAGAATCAGGTAACAATAAAGGAAGTAACCTCTCTGCTTTCAGAACTGTGATTACAGCTTTCACTTGAAACAGAACAACAGAAACCACCCCAGGCAGTCTGAAGAGGTGGCTATTTCCCTCCGGCAGAGATGCTGCCCCTGACCCTAGAGGCAGTGACACCCCCAAGGACTGCACAGATGCACAGGTACAAACTCACAGAGCACTGGGACTGAGAGAGCCCTGTGTTAGTGCTTGTGGCTGCGAACAAGTACCTGACCAAAGGGTCTCAAGGAAGAGAGGCTTTATTCTGGCTCCCAGTCTGAGGCTGTGGTCCATCACGGCAGGGATGCCATGGCAACGAGAGCATGCAGTGGTTGTCCACACTGCATCCATGGTCAGGAAGCAGAGAGAATTGAATTCTGGTGCTCCACTCACTTTCGCCTTTGTATTCTGTCAGGGACCCCAGCCCACAGGATAGTGGTATTCACATTTAGGGTGGGTTTTCCCTCCTCAATTAACTCATCAAAACTCTCTTTCCAGACAAGCTTGGTCCATGGTGATTATAGAAAGCCCCTGCTCTTCTGGACCCATTGGGCTTTCCATACGAGGGGAAGATGTACCCTGGTAACCTTTACCCGGAACCACAGTTCCCTTTCAGCATTGAATATGAAAATATTGGCATTGACTATACAAAAAAGGAAGATAAACCAGAATGCTTGGTTTTAAAAAACAAAAAATAGAATTTTCCTCTAAGTTGTTCTTTGAGTATTTCCCTATCACCAACCCCATTCCAATTTGAACCATACCTCATAGACCAAGAGTAACTTTTTCTTCAGGAAAAAAGAAATATTTGTTATCTCCCGACGCTTACGGCTTTGGGGGTAGGAGGACAAGGTAGGAGCACAGAGAGGGTGGAGGGGAGGCTCAGAGTAGTTCTTTCCAGCACTCATTTCTCCATCTGATAAGCGCAGTCCTGAGTGACTTCTCTCCCGATTTCTCCGTCTCAGACGTCAGGCCATCATCACCTTCCTGCCTCTAACAGATCAACACACTAACAATAAGAGCAGACAATCTTATGTTTATATATTGGTATCTAAATATAATTTCCCAGTAGAAGAAAGGAGAGTACTTAGGTAAAAATGGCCACTTCTAGGTCTTAGACCTAGAAGCTAGAAGACGAGCCTGCCAAGGGCAAGACTGAAGTGGTCCAGTACCGGCCCTGTACACACCAGAGCACACAAGGCCAAGTCCAACCCCCAGCGTTTCTGGAAAATATGATCAGACCAGGCAACAGAAAAACAGGCACGGCCTCATTAAAAGAACATAGTGTTTTTAAACCTCTTCTTAACCCCACACATGGATACATGTAGCTCTCACTCCCTATGAAAGAAGCATCTCTCTGAGGCAGAGAGAGACCATATATAAAGCCATAACTAGTCAAAAGCAGAGAACAACTACCCAAGTGTGCATTCCCAGTCTATGCATCTACAGCACAACCAAGGCTTGGGGACATTAGAAAAGAGGGGACAGAAAGATTCTAAGGGTCAAGGCTCAGGGCCACTGAAGAAGAGGGGACAGAAAGAGTCTAAGGGCCAAGTCTCAGGGACACTGGAGAAGAGGGGACATAAAGAGTCTAAGAGACAAGGCTTGGGGACACTGGAGAAGAGGGGACAGAAAGATTCTAATGGCCAAGTCTCGGGGACACTGGAGAAGAGGGGACAGAAAGACTCTAAGGGCCAGAGAACCGGGATATCTCCATCGGAGAGGGTCTTCTACATACGACAGGGAGGCTGCATCCAATATGCTGCCCAATCAAGGCCTGGACAACAATCCCAGTTGCTGTGCCAACAGAGATGAGCAAAATCTTACAAGGCCCACCCCTAAATGAAGAGGTACAGGTGATAAATGACCACTGAAAATCAGTTTTCCCTGGGGATGGGCCCTCTAATTGGTATCCAAAACCAAGACATCAACCATAACAATAAAATATAAAATGTATAAGTAACACTAAACAACTTAGCAATATGTATTTATATATGATGTGTTATATATATACATGTTATATAGATATAGATATATATGTGTGTGTGTGTGTGTGTGATGATAATAATAAAAGGATAAAAGGGACAGAGGCCATGAACTTTAGAGAACAGGGCAGAGTACATGGGAGGAATGGGGGATGGTGATGTAGATACATTACTCATATATGAAATTCTCTAGATAAATATTTTTAAAATAACAAAGCCAAAGGAAATTTTAATTCTCAAAAAAGAAGGAAAGGAAAGGAAAGGAGAGGAGAGGAGGGGAGGGGAGGGGAGGGGAGGGGAGGGAAGGGAAGGGAAGGGAAGGGAAGGGAAAGGAAAGGAAAGGAAAGGAAAGGAAAGGAAAGGAAAGGAAAGGAAAGGAAAGGAAAGGAAAGGAAAGGAAAGGAAAGGAAAGGAAAGGAAAGAATGGGATGCAGGCACCAGCTTAGAGAGGACCCAGCTGCGAAGGCTGGAATAACTAATACAACACACCAGAGACATTACAAATTCATTCTTTCTCAACACACACACTAAATAAATAAACAAACAAACACACTACAACCTCATTGCAGGGTTGAAGGAAGTCAACTCATTACTCTGAGAACGGGCCATAAGTGGGAAAGATTTGTGTGAACAGCATCTTTGTGTGAACTGAGAGGAACTGAGAGCTGGTGACAAGGTGCCTCTTCTTACAGAACTGCTCCAGCTCACAGCTGGACAAAGAGTCCTAACTGAATATCACCATTCTGTAACAGACAGAGCCAATCAAGGCAGTCATCGATCATCAGGGTTAACTTACGTCACAAGAGGAGGACCATACAGCGTGTGGCTCTGCATAGATGTACAAGTTGTCAGCCATCAAACACCCGTTGGAAAACACTGAATCTAATCAAGTCTCTAGAGTAATTGCCCTTTCCTAGGGCATGCGTGAAGATGAACATACACCATGTGTTCAATGCCTTCGCATAGCCAAGAACATGGAAAACTTTACATATTCTCCACCATGTTTCTGTTTTAAACTATAAATTAAAAAGAACAACTAAAAAAGAAGGAAGGGAGGAAGAAAGGAAGGAAGGAAGGAATGAACAAAGATAGATGGATAAATGCAAAACACATAGACTAAAAACAAGCCTGGGGCCCTGTCGTTCAAGTGTGATTCACAGGGCTCTTTCCTTCCACTCAGCTAACTACTATAATATCATCAGGGAACTGAAACACTGACTAGATGTTTGATGGTACCAAGCAATTTTTAGTCTTAAGCCTGATAATGGTTATGAAGTGATTTTTAAATTTTATTTATTTGATATTTAGAGACAAGGTCTTACTGTGTTGCCCTGACTGGCCCAGAACTTGCACTGTAGGTCAGGGTAAACTCAAATCTCGTAGAGCGTAGTCTGTTCCTGCCTTATAGATGATAGAATTCAAGGTGTACATGACTTCACCTGGCTTGTAGTGATTTTTGTTTCAAGAGAGATGAAGACACATTCAAGTTTTTCCTGCGAGATGCTATGAGTCCAGATGGGGCTCCAGAGAGGCAAATAAAGCAACGGGGGCCAAGCTAGTCTGGCCCACAAGAAGGCCTGGCTCTGGGGTCTTCAGGTCACATGCAGGTGGGCCAGCAATGTTCCCTTTCCACATGCCCTGTACATCTGGCCTGCTCTCTCCAGTCCTGACTCTCCTGAAGTCCCGGGATTAGGGTCAAGCAACACCCTAGAGGAGAGATGTTTGTTGCTGGGTGTATTACATAAAACAACATTTGAATCTTTCTGTAATAAAAACTACAAAGTTCTTAAAATTGGTCATATTTTTCAAAGCAAACAGTGACTTTTGAGATAATTGGTAGTGACTTCAGGCTTGCTAGCAATCCTCCAAGTCTGTGAGCCCTTCCCTATCAGAGTAGATTTAGCTTTGATTGATTGGTGTCAGACAGACAGCACACATCTCTCTAGGCAGCCTTTGTCCTAGGAGCTGGAAAGAGAATGTGGCACAAGGAAATCCCTGCCCACAGGGCACCTGTCTCCACAAACTGAGCCTGGGTGGGTCAACATCACATCATGGATTAGAGAGAAACAGGTTTCCAGTTTCTCACAGCCCAAAACTGAAACCACGGAACACAGCTTCTCAGAGAGGTGGATAACTGAGGCAAAACACTGTTGCTTACTGTAAGGAATGAGGTGAGACCCACACACTCTGGCTATTCTAATGGAAAAGGGAAACAGCCTCTCAGCACTGAGTGGATGGGGTTAGGTAGGGGAAGAGCAGCAGAAAGGGAAAGATGGCGGGAGCACAGTGGGGAGATTGGCACAGGAACGGTGCCGGGTGGAAAGGCAGGTTGAACTTAGCTGATGGGAGCCATGCAGAGGGATAGGACGATGCAGAGCCATCATGACACGGTCATGGGCAAACTTCTCTCTCTTTGGAGGCCAACATTATTGAGATGTTGTCCCAGCCAGCATCTTCCTTGTGGTCCAGTTTGGCCCAGCACAATATCACTGACACAGGTACATTGAAAAATGTCAAGCACTGAGATTGACACAGAATAAAGGCATGAGAAACCCTTCCCTAGGGGATGTAAACAACTATACACCCTCCCCCAAAAGTCCCAAAGTTTAGTTCTACTAAGTTTACCCCAGGAAGCTAATGGGATCTGGGGGCTTGGTTACAGAGTATGGTGAGGACCATGGGTGACCCCAAGAGCAGCAGCCTCATTGGAAAGCCTCCACCCAGCATGGATTAGGGCTCCCACAGAGCTGCATAGAGGGAGACGGCTCAGTTATAGCCCCATCTCTACCCACAGCCTGTGTATTCTAGCTAGCGCCTCCAGGAACCTCTGCAGCTAGGGCAGGATTACATACAAAGGGCTGACAGAGCAGCTGGAATCCTAGGTGAGGGTCTAGTACTCTCCTCACCTCTCCTTCTCTGGAGGAATCTCAACAGTCCACAACCCTTCTGTTGTACTCTAGCAAGTGGACACAGCTGATCTGGTGACCAGGCTCTCCCACAAGGTCACCTGCTTGCCAGTTAAGACGCCCTCAGGTTGTGAAGCACCTAGGAGACATGACGAAGCCAGGTAGACAAAGATCACCCGCAGGGCCTGATCTCCTGAAAACCTTAGTCATGAGTATGGAAAGCACGTGACCTGCTGTGTTCCTTCCACAATGTGTTGCCCCAGTCTCCCTCTGGGCTTCATGGGAGGCACCTGGGAGCCAATCCATCTGGTTTGAGCCTGGCCATGGAGAAAGATGCACTAATCCACCCAACCTGAACTCTGGGTGAGAGCTCTTTTGTTCCCTGTGACTGGCGTTAAGCAGCAGAAGAATGAAGTGCTTCCATAAAACTGCTATTCCAGGCCATTTCCAAGACTTGCAGGGGAACAACAGACAAAAATGGAATAAATATCCCGGCCTTTGCTCTCTCTCCAAGGAGCACACAGCACGAGGCACAGTGAAGTACAAGTCTCTTTCCTGTATAACCATCCAAGCAAGGACAATACTTTGCAATTTTTAAACATATTTTAACATATTAACATATTATTACAGAATTAATCGTATGCATATGAGTGTTTTTCCTGCATGTATGCATGTATACCACATATACGCTGAGACCAGAAGAGGACTTGGATCCCTTGGGACAGGTATTACAGGCAGTTGTGAGCTGCCTGGTGGGCGCTGGGTCTGAACGGAGATCCTTTGCAGGAGCATTAAGACCTTGAACTCCTGATTCTCCTGCCTCAGTCTCCTGCATAGCTGAGATTACAGGCCAGGGCCAGCTTCACTTCTTTTATATCTTCTTTTGTTTCTCTTGCTCTCTCTTCCTGTCCTTCTGAAATGTTTCCCCTGCCCCCGTCTCTCTCCCCTACTCTACATATCTCTCTATTTGTCAATTGAGCCTTCACGTTCCACTGTTTTCTCCCTAGCCTTCCCTACCTTCACATTTTGGATACTCTAAGCTTTCTTTTGCTATTATCCATTTTCTTCTTCATTAAACGCCCCCCCCCCCCACAAGCCAAAAACATCTTTTAAGATGTTCTGGCTAATGTTTCTGCACTGGCGTTCCTGCCACTTCGGGAGCTGTTGGTTTTGTGATTGGTGTGAACCTTTTACTTCTTTGTGCGAGTCACTAATAGTTGTTGCTCCACTCCTTTACACAGTCAACCACATCACCTCCGATGTGTTACATAGCTGCTCTCCGGCTGAGCCTCACTTCCCAGCCCCCATTAAGGACACTCATTGCTCCACACAAAACCCATTCCCACTAGAACTTCAGTAAATGTTTTACACAAGGAATTAGTGAGATTAAAACCCCAAGATGAAAACCAGGTTCTAAGTATGTATTGGTGTGTGTGTGTGTGTGAATGGAGGGGGGTAACTCTTAAAGACATACCCCTGGCCATCAACCCACCCAGCAGTAGGAGAGAAAAAATATTTTTAAAATACTATGGACACCACGCTTATGATGGACTGCTGCAGAGGTTACTCCCACATGCTTTCAGATCACACACTGTTGATGGGATGAGAGTCTCTTGGGTACAGCACATCTGCCTGGTCCCCACCATTGTGAGACCTACAGAGACAAAAGGACCTATGGTTTCAATATAGCATTCACTGTGTCTGAATGTGCTAGTCCCCACCAAAGAAACAGCAAGAAATCTATACTACTACAAAATCCTAGCAGACTCAACACTTCTTCATTATCCTAGGTCACATTATTGGGAAAAAGCCAATCCCTAATAATGTCTCACAGAAAATGGAAAGAGATGTTCATCCCAACAGAGAAGTAACTCTCAACACAGAAATGTTGCAGAATGTTTGCTTACACTGTGAAGATGTGTTTTTGCCAAGGCACCTTCTGATTAGTTTAATACAGAGCTGAATGGTCAATAGCTAGGCAGGAAGAGGTCAGGCAGGACTTCCAGGCACAGAGAGGACTCTGGGAAAAAGAAAGGCAGAGACAGCAGGAGACATGGAGAAGAGACAGGATGTGCAAGAGAAGGTAACACCATGTGACAGAACGTAGATTAGTATAAATGGTGTGATTTAAGTTATAAGAGCTAGTTAGGAACAATAGGCTGAACTTTCATAATTAATAAACAGTTTCCAAATGGTTGTTTGGGAGCTGGCTGGTGGGACCGAGAAAGGCTTGCTACACAGAAATATGAGCAAGACTAGCAGTGTGACATCTCCAAAGTTCATCATTCATCAGCAATGGACTCTAAAGATATTGGGGTGGACAAACTTCAAAAGAACAATTCTGACAAAAACCAATAAATTCCATAAAAATACAGAAAAACAACTGAATTAATTAAGAGAGACTATATAAGAGATGGTTAAAAGTTCAATACAGAGATAAGAAAACAACAAACAGAAATCTTGGGAATAGAAAGTACAACAGGTCAAATAAAACTTCAGCTGAAAAAAAAAATCTCATGAATAGATCAAGCAGAAGATAGAATTCTAGGGCTTGGATGAAAAGCCGGTGGGTAAAGAGGGTAACAAAGAAAACGTGGGATGTGCAAACAAAGCATAGAGAACCTCTGGGACAGGATTGTATTGGTTGCTTTTCTTGTTGCTGTGGCAAAATGATTAACCAGAAACCACTTTTAGGAGAGAGGGTCACTTTGGGTCATGGTTTCATGGTGAGGAAGACAAAGTAATAACCTGTCTCAGTCTGTGTGTACTGATGGGAGAATAAGGGAGGTCACATGACAGTGGCAGACCAAAAAAAAAAAAAAAACAGAGTGAATATTACATAGAGGAGCCGGGGATAATATACCTGCAAAGTCCTGAGTCCAGCGACCTATAGCTACTCCCTACTTCCAACAATCCCTAAAGATTGCACCTGATAGCCCCACCAGCTGGGCAAGTAGGTCTACAGCACATGGGCCTGTGCTGTATTACCATACAAATTAACCATAACTGTTATTAAAGATGCATTTACATATTTTACCTAGAACGTGTTTCAATGTAGAACAAAAGCATGGAAAATATACTCAGTGAAGTAAGAGCAGAAAATTTCCCTAGGGAAGACAGGGAGATCTAGGCACAGGAAGTATTTAGGACCCCAAACAGACAGGATCAAGAATGAGCCCCCGTGTGACAAACCACTGTTAACATTGCCAAAGTTTGGAACAAAGAACACCGAGAGTGTGAAAGAGAAGCACCGGTTACCTATAAAGCCGAAACAGTCAGATTCAAACATGTCTGTTTAACTAAGAAAAATGTCTGTTAACTAAGCTGTTGTATCAGCATTCTCTTTGAGAACCAAGCGAGAAACAGAAACCTTCTGCTGTGATTTGAAAGAAAATGCCACCCCCACCCCCCACCCCTGCCATCAAAGGGAGTGGCACTATTAAGAGGTGTGGCTTTGTTGGAGTAGGGGTATCCTTGCTGAAGGAAGCCTGTCACTGTAGAGACAGGCTTTGAATATTTTGCTTAAGCTTCCCTCACTGTCATAGTCCATTTCCTGTTGCCTGCAAGATGTAGGACTCCCTGCTACTTCTGCAGCACCACATCTGCCTGCTTACCACCATGCTCCCCATCATGGTGATAATGGACTGAACCTCTGAAACTGTAAGTGAGCCACCCCAATTAAATGTTTTCTTTATTCTTTTCTGTTTTCTTTTTTTTGGTTTTTCGAGACAGGGTTTCTCTGCAGCTTTTTTAGAGCCTGTCCTGGAACTAGCTCTTGTAGACCAGGCTGGCCTCGAACTCACAGAGATCCGCCTGCCTCTGCCTCCCGAGTGCTGGGATTAAAGGCGTGCGCCACCACCGCCCGGCTTAAATGTTTTCTTTATAAGAGTTGTTGTGGTCATGGTGTCTCTTCGCAGCAACAGACACCCTAACTAAGACATCTTCCAAGATGTACGTAATCCGAAGGAACATATAACTAGAATTGCAGAAGATGCTTAAAGAAATCTTACACAGAGAAGAAAAATATAGCCATAAGGGTATAGGAAAGAATAAATTCCATTAGGCAGTAAATAAACAAACCAGAATTAGAAAAGAATCAAAAACCATAAAAAGAATAAAATGATGGAATTTGTACATGACCTCAGACTACAACCCTACATGTAAATGGCCCTATTTATCCAATTAAAACACATAGTTTACTGATTAAATTAGAATCAAGATCCAGCTATTTGCTGCCTACAAGAAACTCACCTCACCGGCAAAACACACCAAGAAACTGGAAAAAAGTAAAAATTATATTGTAAGCAAATAGAATATGGAAGTAAACTGGAGTGTACTTATATCCAATAAAGTTACCCTCACACAAACAATCAGTCAAAAGAGACAAAGAGTGCTACTATATAAAAGAATAAACACTAAGAAAACATAGTGGCTGTGAATATACATGCATTACATATTAGCACACTCAATCTCATGAAATACACTCTACTAGAAAGGGACAGATGGGTCATAATACAGTAACAATGAATGTCTCTCTCATCCATACCAAAAGAATTAAAAATAAATTTCATAGTTAAACTACACTATAGTTCAAATGAACTTTACGAACACCATCTATCATTAATAAACTATTCTATTCAACAACTGTAGAATACACATATTTGGGGGAGCTCATGGATTTTTCCCCAAAATAGACTATATATCAGTTCATTAAGAAAATGCATAGATATATTTTCTTTTATCACATCATATGAAAACTGGAATGAAATGAGAATTTAATGGCAAAATAAGCTAGAAAAAAACATAGAAATTGAACAATACACATTTTATGGATTTTTGAAAGATTTATTTATCTTATTGTATGAGTGTTTTGTGTACATGTATGTCCTAGGACACCACAGAGGGCATGAGACCCCATGGAACCACAGTTACAGATGGCTGTGAGCCACCATGTGAGGCTTGGGAATTGAACTCAGGATCTCTGGAAAAGAATCCACTGCTCTTTACCACTGAGCCATCTCCCACCCCCTGCACATTATACAATTTAACAATCTATCATCAAGAAAGAAGCCGAAGAAGAAGTTTTAAAGTGCCTAGAAGCAGACGAAAATGGAAACACAGCATAATAAAATTGGTGGGATAGAGGGAAGTTTTCGGTTATGAACACATATATTAAAAATTCAAAGATAAAATAAATAACCTGACAATGCACCTGAAAGCATTAGAAAAAGAACAAGTCAAACTGTAAAACAGTGTGAGAAAAGATCAGAGTTGAAGCTAATGAAGTAGAGTACAAAAGATCAGTAGACAGCCAGGGAGAAGCTCAGCAGGTAAAGACATCTGCCTTCAAGCTTGATGACCTCAATTTGATCCCCAGGATACACATGGGGACAGGAGAGGACGTACTTCAGCAAATTGTCATCTGATCTCCACAGGAATTCCATGGCTTATGCATACCCATACATGAAACAAACAAATAAATAAACAAACAAACATAAATAAATGGGAGGACAGAGAACAAACAATACAAAGGATCAGTGAAAACATAGTTGATTCTTTGAAAAGATCAATCATCCAAACAACCCAAGAGAATAAAAACAAAAACCAAAAAATACTAGAATAATATGAAAAGGGGACAACAGAGGACCATTAGTGTGGTAGCTTGCATAAAAAATGTCCCCCATAGATTCAGATGTTTGAACACTAGGTCCCCAGTTGTTGGGGAGGTTTGGGAGGTACAGTCTTGCTGGAGAAAGTAGATCACTTTGGGAGGGGGATGACTTTGAAAATACATAGCCTTGCCCTGCTTCCAGGTCACTCTCTCTGTTTCTTATTTGCAGTTAAAGATATGATATCCCAGCTTCCTGCTTTTGTTTCCATAATTGACACTTGTCACTTTGCCTCCCTGTCATGATGGACTCTTGCCCCTCAGGAACCATAAGTCAAAACAAACTCTCTCCTCCTTAAGTTGCCTTTAACCATGGTGCTTCCTCACAGCAGAAAGGTAACTCATAAGATCGGGGGTTACTTTGAAAGCTTAGGCTCAAATGAATTAGAAAGTCTTTAGAAAACAGATAAATATATAGACACATATAATCCCCAAAATTGAACCAATGAAATTTTTTAATTTAAACTTATCAATAACAAGTATAAAATTGATGCAATACAAAATCTACCAAAAAAGGGTCAGACCATATTTACTGTTAAATTTTATCAGATAATTAAAGAAACTAACACCAATTCTTCTCAAACTATTCAACAAAATAGACATGAACAAACACTTCCAAAATCAACTTATAAAGCCACTATTACTGTGATATCAAAACCAAATCAAGACACAGCCAAACAGCAAGCTATAGAGAAGCATCATTGTTAAACAAAGACGTAAAAATCTTCAACAGAATACATGCAAACTGAATACAATGCATTAAAAATTATACTATAATCGAATTGACTTCATTCCAAGGATGCAAGGAAGATTCGCCATACATAAACCATTTATAATACAGCACATAAACAGAAGCAAGGACAAAAATCACATGACAGCTTAATAGATGCAAAGAAAGCATTTGCAAAATCAACACCTTTGCATTACAACAGCACTGAAGAAAATACAACTTGAAGAATTACATCTCAGTCTAGTCCTCAGATACACAACAAACCTAAAGTTAGCACTACACTGAATGGGGAAAACTGAAAGAATTTGCTCTTGAATAAGCATGACACAAGGAGTCAGTTCTCTCCACATATTCAATGTAGTATTCGAATTCTTCGCTAGAGCAATAAGGCAAGAAAGTGAAATAAAGAGTGTATAAACATGAAACATGAAAGAAAAAATCAAAGTATCCCTATTTGCAGATGACACTATCCTATACTTTAAAAACTCCAACAGACTTCCACCATAACTCTTAAAAATAGTAAGTGCTTTAGTAGGATACAAAATCAGCACATAAAATTCAATGATTTTTCTTTATATTAACAATGAATATATCTGTAGGAGGCATGGAGGTCCTTGTGCTCATAGGTAAGCACTAGGAAAACCAGGAATGCTAAACACCCAGGGTTGTCTCTTCATACACAGAGAGACTTATAACCTGATTTCTACCCAGAAGAGTGGGCATAGATGTGGTTTTTGCCCTATCCGTATGATCTTTGCCCTATCCGTATGGTTGACACCATGCCAGATCCTTCCCAAGACCCTTATCATGAGCTTGTTTTTCTGTCAATCTATACAATCTATCTTTACAGAAGATGTCACAGGTGCTTTAAGAAAAATTTCTATGTAGTCACATCTTAAGCTTTGGGTTGAGTTAATTTTCCACAGGAATTTTTTTCTCCAAATTGTGCTTAAATATGTCTAAAATAAACTATTCAGAGTTAGAGTTTCAAAGTTGGAACCAACACTCAGTGCTGAGTTGAGCTGAACAGAGCTGCCTTCTTGCCTCCTGCTGGTCACTCTGCTGGCTGTGGTGGTCTCAGAAACCACCACATATAATGAAAAACAAAGAGAATCCCATTCATAACAAGCTCAACAAAATAAAATTAAATACCTAAGACTAAGTCTAGTCATGGGTGGGAAGGAATTCTGCAATGAAAGCTTTAACACGCTTCAGAAAGAAACTGAAGAAACCCCCAGACATGGGAAAGCCTCCATGGTCAGGGTTGGTGGAATTAATACTGTAAAAGCAGCTGTGTTACCAAAAGTGATCCACAGAATACAATAATTACAATGATATTGATCACAGGAATATAAAGAATTTTATTATTTATATGGAAGCATGAAGACCACAATAGCCAAAGAAATCCCAAACCAAAAGAACGATGCTGGAGTATTTTAATATCCAGTTTCAAGTTATACCACAGAGTCATAGTGACAACAGAACCATGCAACCAGATCAGAACCAGACACTCAGACCATAGACTGGAGTCCTAAAACAAACCACATGGCTATAGGCTCCTGATTCTTCACAAAGGTGCCAAAAGAGATACACTGGAAAGCTGACAACATCGCCACAAACAGTTATGGGAAAGTGAGTTAGCCGTGCGTGGAAAAATGGAGTTAGACCCTCATCTCTCACCCTCAGAAGGAACAAAGGCCTTCCTGTAAGACCTAAATCTGAAACTACAAGCAGAAAAACACTTCAATACACATACATAGGCCATCACTCCTAAATAGGGCTCAGGTCATTAGCGGTGATAGTCAGAAGTAGGAATGTAAGTACTTCTAACTCAAAAGTTTCCGTCCAGCAAAGGAAACAGCAAACAGAATGGAAAAGGAAGCCTGCAATGGGGAAACCTTTACCGCTTGCTCTTCATCTGGAAGAGTGCTAACACCCAGAACAGAGAAGCAACTTGGAAATCAAGCATCAAAAGGATAAACCAATCAATACACAGAAAAATGAACAGATGCTTTTCAAATAAATAACTACAAACGTGCAATAAATGTATGAAAAAAATGTAGCCATTGGGAAAATGAAATTCAAAACCACATTGAGATTCTATCTGTCTATGCTATCTGAACAGCAGTCACCAATAAAACAAGACCCAGCAAAGGTTGGCTATGAACCATGGGAAGAGAATTGCCTATGTACTGCTGGTGGGATGGTAAATTAGTTCACCATCTACATAAGTCAGTATGGCAATTCCTTTTTTAAAAAAAAGTAGAAATAAGGCTATGACATGACCTGCTACACCACCCTCCATATGTACTCCAAGGAGCCAAAGCAAGTACACTACAGACACACGCAGACACACCTCTGTTCATGCTGCCTTAGCTATGGAGTCAACCTACGGACACCCAATGGAAGGCTGGATAAGGAAAACATGGCGGAGCCACAGTACCATTCCTCCATGGTGAATGAAATTATGTCATATGCAGGGACATGGACGGAAGGCGAGATCATCGCGTTGGCTGAAATAGCCAGACTCAGAAAGGCAACATCACGTGTTTCTCTTCCATATGGATCTGTGGTTGAGGAGAGAAATGGGGGTGGAAGGAAACTATTTAGAGAAGGGGATGGGGCTTAGGAAGGTGAGGGAGAATGATTTAAAAGGGTCGGGGGGAATGGAACATGATCAAACACTATATGCTTGTATGAAAATAGGACAACAAAATACATTGTTCTCATAATGAACAGATACAAATAATTTTTTAAATAATCCAGGTCCTTTCCACCTCGTAATGGATGCAGAGAGATTGATACAAAAAGAGAGTGTGATAAGAGAAAATCACATAGGAGGGTGTGTTTTAGGAAGGGGCCCCGAGTAAAAGCTCTCTGAAGATAGTACCATACTAGGGTTTTGCCAAAAGGTTTTGCCAAACTACCAACTCACAAGGAGGCCAGAAGCTGTAAAATCATATCTGCACATCTGCCTCCAGAATTGGGGGGGGGGGATATGAAAGGAGAGGGAGAGCCTGCTCACTGACTGGATGGCAAGGAGAGTACGTTCTGGGCTCCTCTCCATGGGTCAAATGCATCAGTGGTCACGTATTTATTTCCCAAGGTGGTAAGAGTCTAAGAGTGGGGATATATTTTGAGCTTGTGACGTTGAAAAGTCATGATCTTATGAGCTGGTATCTCCTGTGCAGGAAAAGCCCGTCCGAGATAGGGAGAGGCTCCCCACTGACTCAGCAGGAAGCAAACATGCAAAAGCTGAGGCCAGTTCACAGAAGCACCAAGATACGTGGGACTGACACACAGCCAGCAAGAGGCAGACAGGAGCAGCTGAGGTGAGACGCAGGAGGGACCTCCGCCATTTAACCATTGCAGGCAGAGCAAGAGTTTGTTTCTACATCCTATGTCCGCTGAGACACCAGGGGCGTTTGGTGCACAATGCACTGAGTGTGTTGATCTGTTGCCCCAGATTGACTCCTATTCTTAGAAAACTGCTCTGTTGGGGCCTTAGACAGAGGCTCTGAGTGGATTCATTCCTAAGTGTGTATAAATGTGAGTGTGGAGACCAGGGATTAGTGTTGGGCATATTCCTCTATTACCCCTACCTTATTATTTACAACAGGGTCTTAGTTGGGGTTTCTATTGCTATGATAAACCCCAAAGACAAAAACAACGTGGGGAGGAAATGATTTATTTCAGCCTACACTTTGAAGTAACAATCCATCACTGAAGGAAGCCAGGGCAGGAATTGTAGGAGGGAGTCCCTTTGTTTCACCCCGGTGCCCGCCTATCTTACCCCCAAATAATCACACAGAAATTGTATTAATTAAATTACTGCTTGGCCCATTAGCTCTAATTTCTTATTGGTTAATTCTCACATCTTTATTTAACCCATTTTTAATAATCTGTGTTGCACCATGAGGTCGTGGCTTACTGGGAAAGATTCTAACCAGCGATAGTCTCGGGCAGGAGAACCATGGCATCTCCATGGCAGCTCTCTCTGACTCTGCTTTATTCCTCCCAGAATTCAGTTCTGTCTCCCCACCTATCTAAGCTCTGCCCTATCACCAGGCCCAAAGCAGTTTCTTTATTAACCAATGAAAGCAACACAAATACAGAAGGACCTCCTACACCAAGGAACTAAAGCAGGGCAGGAACCTGAAGGCAGGAACTGATGTGGAGACCATGGAAGGATGCTGCTTCCTGGCTTGCTTCTTATGTCTTGTTCAGTCTGCTTTCTTACAGAACCCGGGACCACCAGCCCAGGAATGGCACAGCCCACAGTGAGCTGGGCCCTCCCACATCAATAATCAATTAAAAATCAAGAACATTTACCACAGGGCTTGCCAATAGGCCAATCTCACAGGGATGGTTTCTCAACTGCATTTCCCTCTTCTTAAACCACTCTATCTAGCTCGTGTCAAGCTGACATAAAACTAGTCAGCGCAGAGCCCCCTGGTCCTGGTGCTCCCAGATTATACTGGCTGATTGGCAAGTGCTGCAGAAATTCTCCTGCCTCTCCTCCAGTGCCCTGGGATTGCAGGTGCCTGCTGCTGTGCTCACTGCTGCATCCAGGTGCTGGGAATCCAAGCTTAGGTCCTCACGTTGGCATAGCAAACACTTTACCAACGGAGCCATCAACCCATAAAAGGGAATGTAATTGAGAAGAGCAGAGGCGTCAGCAGGAGTCGATGAACAGGCAGTAATGGGGCATAAACAAGACCAATATACATTTACACATGCAAATGTCATCATGAAACCCATTATTACATCACTACACATAATTAATAAGTACTAATAAAAACTTCTTTAAAAATGAAGGCATCAAGTGGTTTTGTCTACCAACTCAGAGAGCTGCAGAGAAAGCTTAGAGCATGGTCTCCCTTGAAGGACTCTATGGACGGGCAGGAACAAGGGATTTCAGGGGGATGGGAAAGGGGAAGCCTGAAGCCACCGGTGGAGGGAGCGGATCTCAGCACCTGGAATTTACCCCCATCTGCAACCCCAACGTGTGTCTTCATTTGCATAAAAAGCAAGTAAAGTCCAGAGTCAGCAAGCCTTCCTGATTAACCTCAGCCAGATCTGTAGCCCCGCCAGTTGCCTCTTGCCCCAACACTTCCACACATGTTGCTAGCTTGCTTCAAAGAGCACAATTTGCTGGTGCATTGTTCCAGGCCATTACATCTGAATATTTTGGTGCTCATTTGAGAATTCAGGTGCCTGGAACTTTTCCCTTTCATTTGGGAATTCAGGTATAAAGTCAATTTTCTGTAATTGTTTGTGGCGCTATTCCCAGAAGGGGACTATTGGATAACATCTCCACTGGAGATGAACACTGACCAGCCATTTTGTTTCCACATTGCTTGGTCATGGAATCCCAACTCAGTTGGTGTAATTTGAATTGATTCTTCCCATACGCTCTCTAATCAGTTCCCAGTGTCTCCACTTCCTCATTCAGCCCTGGAATCAATAGACTCTAGGAACGTCTGCCCAGAGGCCATCAGTTGTGTGTGTGTGTGTGTGTGTGTGTGTGTGTGTGTGTGTGTGGGGGGGGGGGTCCTCATGCCTGGGCACTCGAAGTGGAAATAAAAGTCTGAAAGAAGCAAAACAAAAAGAAAAAAAGATTTGTACTCATTTTCTTAAGGCTCCTGGACTTGCTTTCTATCAAATAGGTGGAGGCCAGAGACGGGGACTTACAGTGTTCTCCACTCCGTAGACAGGATACATGGTGGTTTATTTTCATGACTGACTGGCATCTTTTAAACGAAAGCAATGGCCTGCCCGTCAGAGACTCCCTCGGCCCCTTGTGTGTGCTCACCTTGGCATCTCAGAGACAGGGTAAGTATCTAAGACACAGCACTGCCCTCGGTACGGGAACACAGAGAGTTCTCCCTGAGCAGCGGGCCTGAGAAAGGAGTCATTTCAGGCCGTGTTCATTGGTATTGCCTGGTCTAAGAGCATGCTCCCTTCAGAGTACATTTGCTGTGTTTTCGGAGCCCAGGCTGCAGTGAAGCTGTGCCAGGCAACACAGGCAACACGGCCCCAAAACGCCTGGGATCTGTTAAGTGCTTGAGTCTGACATAGTTTTTAGTTGTGATGTGTTCAGAAAAGGTTCAACTTGACCAATTTCTCTCATGTGGTTACAAGACCCTGACGCAGTGTAGAAGCTGGGTTTAGACATTTCTGTGTTACATAACAAATAAAGCTTGCCTGAGGAACAGAGTGTGGCCAGGCAGTGGAGGCACACACCTTTAATCCCAGCACTCAGGAGGCAGAGGCAGACGTCTCTGTGAATTCCAGAACATCCTGGGCTACACTAGATTAATCCATTCTCAAAGAGAAGCAGAGCTAGGTGGTGGTGGCTCACACCTTTAATCCCAGTACTTGGGAAGTAGAAGGGAGGTGGAGACAGGAAGGAATATGGCTGGGCAGAGAGAGGAATATAAAGCAGGAGAAGACGGGAGCTCAGGATTCAGTCTGAGGACTTAAAGAGACAGGATGCCCCATTTGGTCTGGGATTTCATAGAGGTAAGGACTAGTGACTGGCTGCTCTGTGTAACGACTGAGCTAAGGGATAGTTTGAGAGCCAGGCAAGGGATTTAAGAAACACACAAAAGACGTGGGTCATTTGTGAGGAGAGAATGTCAAATACCGTTTATTCAAGCTTGGAAAAACCCTATATACCTAACTGCTGCACAATGGAAATCCCCCAGGCAGGTGGAAAATTACCAGGCCCAAAATGGACAGCCCTATAGCTAACTACCAAAGATCTTTCCTGTCCTTGGCTCACGAGTCACCCTTCACCATGTTCAGTCAGATTTACACTGAAGGATCCTCCAGGACAATAGCTAAGAGGACTTGCCGAGTGGAAACTGACCTGAGCTTGCCTCTGGCTCTGGTGCCATGAAAACATGAAGATGATGCTCCAGCACATATCAGCACTCCTAAGGAGACCGTGCCTGCCCAATCCTTCCCACAAATTGGAGCCCTTTAAGTAAGGTCTCAGCGCTGGTGGGAGGAACCCTGGTATTGTTAACTAGAATAATCGCATGAGCCAATTTGTAAATTGTGCACTCCAGGGTCTGTGAATAGCAGCATTAAGCATTTTCTCTGTATCTGTTAAGTTGTAACCTTAGCAGTGGTCTTGAACCAAAACCAATTGCAAATGTAACTGCAATATTCCTTTGTGAATATAGCTATTAATATCATTTTGAGTGGCCAAGGCATTTGCAACCTGCCCTGATAAGTAGCAACTGGCTGACGAATTGCAACTCCAGCAGCTGTGGCCGCTGTGGCAGCCACAGCAATGGTCACCACTAGAGGAACAATCCTCAGCACTCAGACCACCACAGCCAGCTCCTCAGGATCCCAGCAACTCTTCAGTTGACAAACACACTTAGAACATTTTTAAACTCCAGAAATATTAGCAGGATGATCAAAAACAACAAAAAAGACAGGGGCCGTGGCACAAACTCCTGACTGGAAAGTAGAATTCTTTGCTGAACGGGATTAAGAGTCCAGGGGGAGGCGGTAATGCACTCGGCCCAAAGTATGGAAAGACTCAAGTTATAACTCAAGGGCCCAGGCCAGCAGTGACTGAGTGGAGCTGGGTGAATTCTGCTAACAGAAACATACATCCTTGAGACCTACAACTGAGGAATTTTCCAAATCCCTGTGATAATATTTTTGGTGGTACCCAAAGGCACAGTGGGTTTACCTGTGCTAAACTTGATATAGGAAATAGGGCCACACAGGGCTGGCCAACCCCACTGGCACCAGAGACAGAGGATTCCTTACCAGTGTCCACTGATCTCTTGGCTCTGTCCTGTCCTCAGGCTCCTGGGCAGGAAAATCCCAGCATGCACCAGGTGCTCAGGGACCCACACTGGACTGTCAGCATCCTGCAGGAAAACACAA
This sequence comes from Arvicola amphibius, assembly GCF_903992535.2. Taxonomy (NCBI): domain Eukaryota; kingdom Metazoa; phylum Chordata; class Mammalia; order Rodentia; family Cricetidae; genus Arvicola; species Arvicola amphibius. Next base: position 4,654,522 of record NC_052058.2, on the reverse strand, counting down.
ACAGCCCCTCTCCCCGACACCAGTATGGGATCTGGACCACACCAAGTGCCACCTGCTAGATTCTTCCATTTGACATGAGGCATCCCTGAAGAAACTGGCTGCCAATGCCGGTCGGCAATTGTACAAGATTGAGCATCAACAGTCAAAAAATTTTAAATGTATAAAATAAAATATAAATGATCTTTGGGGGTGGAACCATATTCCCCCTTTTTGTTTTATGCAAATAGGTTTTGAGTGCTCCACTATAGTCTGTCTTTGAGGATTATAAGGTATTCCCGTTTTGTGAGAAATAAAGAAGTCCAAGCAAAATTTAGCAAAGTCAATGCTGGTGTAGGCTGGCCCGTTGTCAGTTTTTACAATTTTTGGAACTCCCATGTAGGTGAAAGCTTGGAGACAGTAACTTTTAGCATCCTTTAATTTTTCTCCTGTATGGGCTGAGGCAAAAATAAGATGAGAATATGTATCCACGGTTACAAGAACATATTGCATAGGCCCAAAAGAAGAAACATGGGTAACATCCATTTGCATATGTGATTATGGGCAAGCCCACGAGGATTAACTCCCAAATGGGGAACAGCTAAAAGTTCTGTGCACAGAATTTTTTTAAACAATATCAGTGGCCTGCTCTTGAGATATTTTAAAATGAAATCTTAAAGACCCAGCATTGAGGTGAAAATGATTATGAGCTTTTTCTGCAGCTTCATAAGATTCTTGATTAACTGCACAAATTTGGCAAGTAAGCTGATTGGCCAATGCATTCCCCTCAGTCAAGGAACCAGGGAGGTCAGTATGAGCCCACAAATGCCCTACGTCTCTAGGGCTATTGGTACAGAGACCAGTTCAGCCACCTGAGCAGATTTAGCATCCCAACTCTGCACACTGTCATATTATTTTCTTGTCCACTAAAATTTGCAGGTCTCCCTGTAGATTTTGGCCCAACCCCCGCCCAGGGATAAAGCCCTGGTCTGTTAACATACACTGCATAGGTTCAGTGGTCAGAACTGCTCCCATAGCTGCAAAACATCTCTTCCCCACAAATTGAGAGAAAGGTGTTCCAGGACAAATGGCCTAAAAATGCCTTTATGGCCTTCTTCATCCTCCTAATCTAAATATTGGGTCCTGCACTCTGGAGAACTGGCCATTCCTACCCCCTGTAATGCCGTAGAGGCTGACTGTAGAGGCCAGGCCACGGGCCAGTGTTTTGTTTTTTGTTTTTTTTTTTAAGCAATCACAGAAGAATCAGCTCCTGTACCTGGAAGACCTTGGAACCCTTTCCCATTAATTGTTAAGGTAAGTGTGGGGCTGTTCTCTAAACTAGATAAACCCCAAAACCCAAAAAGCTCCTGTGGAGCCAAACCCCTTGTCCCCTCGTTCTTGTTTAAAAAATGGATTAGTAGAGCAAAACATGGGTAAAAGCACTAGTCGAGCTATTCTCGCTCCTTGAGGGGTGACAAGGATTCCCACTCCAGCTTCAATCATAATTTTAATTTCTCCAGTATAATCACAGTCTATAATTCCCAGTAAAATTTTAATTCCTTTAAGTGCTGAACTACTTCTTCCCAAGACTATTCCTACCAACCCCTCCTGAATAGGTCCATATACTCCAGTCCCCAAAGCCTGCACACCCATCTGTGGGGTCGGTACTGCCCAGGCGGAGTTCAGTCCCGCACTTCCTGGGGTGCCTTGGACAAGGTCATAGACAGTGAGACGTTTATTTGAGGAATGAATCTGACAGGAGCAGCCAAGCCGCTCATTGCCCCTTACACTTGCGCTTTGGGGTCGCCAGGCAGCCCCCTCCTTCTGCTTCCCAACACGGTAAGGGGATTTCTTTGAATGTCAGTTTTAGAGTGGCACTCATTAGCCTAATGGGTTTTCTTTTAACTTTTTGGGCAAAACCTGGATTTCCCCTGGGCTGATTACCTGCAAGGCAATTCCATCTGAAATGTCCCACTTGCCTGCATTGAAAACAAGCCTTTGGTCTAGCTCCACCTTGACTCCTCCTAAGGGCAGAAGCAATTACTTGTCCCATCACATGAGTGCCATCAATGACCTTGCATAACCAGATACAGTCATTTAAACTCCTATTTCTATGGGGGTGTACAGCCTCCTGACAGTATTTGATAGCATTTTCATAGGCCAATTGCTTTATGACAGGCATAGCTGTGTCCACATCTCCCAAAATGCATCATCCCAGCTATAACAGGTGGTCAACAAACTCAGGATGTGGTTCTGAGGGTCCGTGAAGAACCTTAGACAGCTGTTCCCCTGCTCCTTTATTAGGTAGAACTTCCCACACTTTAAGGCCGTGGCAGCTATCTGAGCATAAACAGCGGGGTCATAAGTAATCTGTGCTGCTAAGCCTGTGTACTGCCCTGTTCTAGTTAACATGCCAAGGTTATGCAGTGTGGTCAACTCTCCATAACAATCTCCTCCTGAAAGACAAGCTCGGCAAAGCTGCATCCAGTCACTGGGCATAAGGTTGAGTTCCACAAAGGATTCCATTAAAGCCACAGTGAAGGGGGCATAAGTCCCATAGGCCATAAATGCTTCTTTTAGTTGTTTAATGTCTTTAAAGGCCAAAGGATTATGCTTCTTGATCCGCTGTCCTTGTCGATCAATAACCTCCACAACAGGATAAATTTGCTTCTCTCTACTTAGATTATTTGGTCTATCTTGGATCTCTCTGATTTCTGCCTCTAAGTCAATAGGGGCAGAGGCAGCAGCAAAAGGATTTGAAGCGGCAAGGAATGGATTCTGCCGTGGAGGTCTCATGGAGACATCTCTGTCTGCTTTCTTCCTTTCTTCTCTTCCAACTTCTTTTTTAACAGCACAATCTCTCTTTCTAAAGTCTCTTCTTCCTCTTCTATATCCCTTTTAGTAATTTTAACTTCCCTCTCCTCAAAGATCTTAATAGACTTCACAGATTCTTCATTCTGAATCTCCTCAAAGGTTTGAAAACGTTGCTATAGGAAATTCTTCTGGCCCTCACTCTTTTAATGCATTTTGAAGGTCAGCTTTCACCTGCTCCCAATCAGGAATATTAAAGCCCCCTGCTTGTAGAAACCAGGGACTAAACTCTCTCAGAAAATTAGGCAATAAACTACCTTAAGACTCAGCAATACCACTTTTGGGCCTATACACAAAAGAAAACTGTCTTAATGAACTCTGTGCTGTCTTAGTTTTAATAGCGGTGCCTTGCTTATCTAAAAGAACTATCAATTGGCCCATCAATACTGGAACAGAATTACTAGCAACCTTCTTCAATTCACCTTCACCATCAATATCTTACCTACTTACCTGCTGGCCAGCCTTCTGAGGGTGATCTCTCAGCTCTCTAAGATCTACTTCCCGATCTTGCTGGTGGCCTCCAACCATAACGCCTGTGCTACTGGATGGTTTGTGAGCCAGGCAAGGGCCTGGAGATTAAGAAACACAAAAGAGACATGGGTCATCCATGAAGAGAGAATGCCAAATGCCATTTATTCAAGCTTAGAAAAAACCCTGTATACCTAACTGCTGCACAACGGAAATCCCCCCAGGTAGGTGGGAAACTACCAGGCCCAAGACAGAGTAAACAACAACCCTGTAGCTAGCCACCAGAGGGGCAGAAGGAGCATAGGAACAAACAGGATATTTTGCTGGAGATATTTTGCCAGAAACTGCAAGCTATCCTCAATATGAGCCCCAGGAGGAGGGGTAGACCTGTGGGCTCTACAGCTCTGCTTCTCTGATCTTTCAGTTGTCACCCACCAATATCTGACTCCAGGTTTTTATTATTAAGACCAATTAGAAATCATGCTACACATTCCCTCAGCCAAAGGGAGCTGCTCACCTATGAACTCACCCCTTCCCATAAAAGCTCAGAAAAGGTCAGCTTAAGGGGAACACAAATACCCAACCTCTGTGCCTCCACTTAAGACATCCCAGGTTTGAACTCACAGGAGAAGGACCTGGGCCTTCTGGGAAATCACTCTATTGCCCAGTCTCTCTTTTGGCTAATCTGACTTCCCCATCTCTCACACAGGTATTGTTCCAGGAAGTATGCCAAAAACTCCTGCATACGATGTCCACACCAGAGGCTGTCCCCCAGGAAGCCTGGCCTCTGCCCAAACCATTTTATTTTATTTTTATTGCTGTGGAAGCACATTCTGCTCCTTCAGCCAATAGCCTTTAAGACACCAGCCCACTTGGGAATGGTCTCTTATAATGTAAAAGCAGTGGTAAACATGCACCCGCTCTCTTGCTTCTGTCTCCCACTTTCAACTGCTAGACTCTGTTCCTGTTCGCACAGAGGACTGTTATCTAGGACAGTGATCTGTAAGGTTTCCACTTAAATAAATAACCTTTTATTATTCATAATTCTTGTAACTTACATCATCATTTTATTGTTTTTTATTAAACTATATTTTTTCTCCACTCCCTTCCCTTCCTCTTCCCTTTTCTTCTATCCTCTCCCATGGTCCCCATGCTCCCAATTTACTCATGAGATCTTGTCTTTTCCTACTTCTGCCAGGGTCATTTTCCCGTTGGTATTTCTGACATAGTTTGCATTCATGAGCCTTTTTTTACGTGTCACATTTATGTATACTAGGAGGAAGTTCCATACATACAGGTGGAATCGTGGGATTAAAGGAAACTTACATCTCCAATCTCACCAGAAGTGACCCATGAGCTCTCCAGCAGCTGTGCCAGGTTGCCCTCCTCAGAGCAATGAGTTGAATCCTCACTGACATCCTCCTCCTTCACTTCCTTTATTTTTTGGTTCTTAGAGACAAGGTCTCATGTAGAACAGGCTAGCCTCCCACTCACTGTGTGGCTTTCTGTAGTGAGGAGCCTCAGGTTGCGTTCCTGCGGCCCAGTTCCCGGCCTCCTGACTAGCTTATGCCCCAAAATAACAACACACAAATTATATTATTTTAAACACTGCCGGGCCCATTATTTTCAGCCTCTTACTCACATCTTGATTAACCCATATCTAATAATCTGTGTAGCACCATGAAGTGGTACCTTACCGTTTAGTTTCTAGCATACGTCCAACTTGGGCTGGAGCTTCAGCGCGTCTGGCTTCTCTCTCTGAGGAGAGGCACAGCGGTCTGTCTAACTTAGGAGAGGTGTGGCATCTTACTGATCCTTCTACCTCACTTCCTCTTCCTGTTCTGTCTACTCCACCCACCTAAGGGGCGGTCTATCGTACCCGGACTAGACAAGCACAGCACAGGGAGACAAAACTGTGGGCCCACATCGCCTGTGAGTAGACATGTAGAGTCCTGCATAAAATATTAGCAAATCAGCCCCAGATAAGGAGCAATGGATCAAGGTGGTCTCATACCATAAGGATGACTGAAGCTTTAAATCGTTATTAATGTGGCCCCTTGCGTTAATGGAACAGAGGAAAAGCCAACATGATTATCTCCGTAGCTGTCCCAGAATGCACACCCATTTACAGCACCGAGGAATAGATGGCCAGTGTGGCACCGTGTTGTGTAAAACACGTCGTTATAATTTTCTACACTAGGTGACACTTTTGAGCATTTATTGCATGTCAGACATGGTTTCAAGAGCTTTGCACAAATTAATTCTTTTAACCAACACACAATCCTATGAGACAGATGCTGTTATTGTCTCCATTTTTTTTCTTCAGGAGAAGCTGGGTAAGCTGAGGTACAGTGTTAGGTTACTTGCTCAGGTCACCCAGCCAAGTGACAGAGTTGAGGCCCAAAGCCAAGCAGACACGGTCGGACGTTTGTCACCTTGTGCTTTGCTAGATGGTTCCTCTAGGCATAGCTAGGAAAGGGGCTCCTAAAATCAGTATCATGTTTTAAAGATTTATTTTTGTGTGTATGAGTGTTTTTGCTTGCATGTATGCCTATGCACTGTGCGCATGCCTAGTTCCCACAGAGACCAGAAGAGGGCATCAGAATCTCTGGAACTGAAGTTACAGATGGTTGTGAGCCACTATGTGGATCCTGGGAACTGAATCTGTGCTCTATGGAAGAGCGGCCAGTGATCTTGGCCACTAAGCCATCTCCCCAGCCCCAAACAATATCACATTTTTAACAGAGGCACCTCTAGCCAAAATGGATTGAAGTGTTGGTATAGATGACTCAGGTCGGCCTGTTGTGGTGATTTGAATAAAAATGGCTCCATAGGCTCACAGATTTGAACACTTGGCCATCAGGAAGTGTTACTACTTGACAGGGATTGAGTGTGCCTTGATGGAGGAAGTGTGTCACTGGGGGTGGCCTCTAAGGTTTCAAATGCTCAAGCCAGGCCCAGTGTCTCTCTCTTCCTGCTACCTGCTGATTAGATGTAGAACTCTCAGCTACCTCTCCTGTACCATGTTGGCCTGGGTGCCACCATGCTTCCCACCCATGACATTAATGGACTAAAACCTCTGAAACTGTAAGCCAGTCCCAATGAAATGTTTTCCTTTATAAGAGTTTTCTTGGTCATGGTGTCTTTCACAGCAATAGAAAAGTGACCAAGACACCTGTCTTGTTGAAGTGCATAACAGGAATAAACTCAGCTATCATTGTGGAACATTTACATAACAGTTCCAAATTAAGAGGCAAATGATTGCTGTTGTTGGAATGAGTGTCCCCAGTGCCCTGCCCACTAAAGGGAGGCCCCAGCTCAGTGCTGTGGGGAGGGGTGGAACATTCCTGAAGTGACAATTTAGACACTGAGGTATGTTCTCAATGAGGATGCAATTTAAAACGCTTTCTTATTCTCAGTCTTTCACATCTACCCTGAGCTAAGAGGCCTGTGCGCTCTGTCCCAACATACTGGTCACCACCTGCGCCAAAAACCCATGTCAACCTGCCTACACCTATGATGGAATAAAACCGCCAAACTACAGGTCAAAATAAACCTTTGTTCTTTTCAAATTGAGCATCTCTGGTATTTTGTTATAGTAACGAAGATGACTAACACCATTATAAATCTTACTAAGATTTCTTGGAATGAATTAAATAGTAAAAGTTGAATGCAGGGCTAGCTGATTCTGTCAGGAATAAAATTCAACATAAAAACACACAGTTGCGTGCATCCACACAGCAAGGAGCACTGTTTCAGAAACAATCTCTGGAAGTTTGCTTGTGGTTGTAAGAATGTCTCACTGAATAAGAGGTACACTACTTCTTGTTGAATTTCAAGACTGATGCAAGTCTCAGGTCTTTTATGTCAGTCGAGAGTCTGATGTGCTGAGATGCATGAACCCGGCAATAAGTTGCTGATAATAATTGTTTATCAGTGAATAAAATTCTCAGTTAAAATCATCTCCCCAAAACCCAACCCTGGGAACTTAACTGATGTGCCACTGGCTGGTTCACCTGCACTCACCAGGGCATAAAGGCCTTGGAGTGCTGTCTCAGCAGTTCCTGCTCAACCCAAATACTGGAGTTCAGTTTCCAGCACCTACAGCAGGCAGCCTACAACCACCTGTAACTCTTATCTCCGAGGAATCCGACATCCCCATTATGGCCTCTAAAGGACCTGCATACATATGGCGCACACGCACACACACACACACACACACACCACACCACACACCACACCACACACCACACCCTGGTCCCCAGAATCCCCAGCAGGCACAGAGCAGCCAGCGGCTCCAGGCTCTGCTTTGCAGAAGTTAAGTGTTGAGCTCCAGCTTGGACCTCACCTCACAGCTCCAGCTGCCAACCCTTGCATTAAAATCAGGGCCAGCACCGCCACCTCAGAGTCTGAGGAAGGGATGGGACCTTGAGAAGTCACAGTTCTCGCCCTTCAGCCTGGTAGACGAAGTGTGACTTTTCCTGCCTTTTCTTCCCAGGTAACTACTCTCTCACTCCGACCTTGCTGTTGCCACACCCTTTTTAAGCGCTAGTCCAGGCTCTCCTTGGGACACTTCTAGATTTCTCCTGTCCCTAGAGGAGTCAGGGAAGAAGCACGAGGCCTCCAAAACAGCATGCTCCCTGAAGCTGAAGAGATCCTCCCCACTCTTAGCCCTGCTTTACCGTCCTCTAGTTGAACAATTTCTGTTTTCCTGCCCCCGGTCTTCATTAACTCACCTGTGAAACCGGAAGTTTCGAATTGTCCAGTGCCCTTTTCGGAAAGCATTTAGCATTTCTACAAAACCCTTCCAGAACCCCCAGCCCCACATCCCTTTCTCTTCTCCAACCTCTGTCTGAGTACCAACTGTACCACCTTCCCCCAGACCTGCCAAGTCACCCCTCTGCTGGCTGGCAGTACAAGGTGACCCTTCCTGCCTAGAACCCCTCCCTCTGCCTCCCAGGAGCAGGAGCCTTGATAGTCAATTTGACTATCACGGTGTAGAATCCCCACAGAAATTAATCTCTGGGCATGTCTGTGAGGGGTTGTTTACACGGTGTTAACTGGGTGGCAACATTCCCATGGCTGGGGCCCTGGGTTGAATATTAAGCCAAAAGCAAGATGAACGGTAGCATTCACATCTCTGTTTTTCCCAACTCTGGACACAGTGTGACGGGCTGCCTCACCTCCTGCTGCTGACTCCCCAACCATGGTGGCCATGATGGCCTTCACCCTCAAACCACTAGCCAGAACAAGCCATTCTCCCATAAGTTGCTTTTGTCAGGTATTTTACTGTAGCCACAAGACACATAACTCATTCTCTTTTCTTGGAAGCCCCCAAGAAGTCTCCGTCAGATACCTTACAAGTGGCTTGAAGTAGTCTTGTCCCTCTCTAGCTATAGCCTTCGACTCTCACTTGTAGGATGCATGACTGCGCATGTGTGCAGCCTCCACGAAGACCCTGAAGTTATGTGCCCAACCCCCAAGCATGGTACCTGGTACATATTAGATATATAAGAACTGTTTACTAATAAGTGGAGGAATTGATGGATCATCAATTGGTAATTTTCCTCTCCTTGCCATAAGTCAGGATGCTACTGTATGTTCTGCGCGGAAGAGATGGAAACCGGAAGTAAGAGATGGATGGGAGGGAGAATGGCCAGTGTAGCAACACCTCCCAGGGTCTCTCTGGTCAGATGCTGCCACACAAACTGACGGTGTACCTGGGGTGCGGTCCATGGACATATTGAAAATGCTAACACTATTCACCCAAGCAAAGCAGAAACCACCATGTAAATCTGGCCTGTGCAAACCATGCTCAGCATTCCAAAGCCAAGGAGAAATGAATATTGGATTAGCCTTCCATTCATGCAGATAATTGAGAGTTAGTCCAGTTCAGGCTTTGTTTGCTCCTCCTGTACTTTTAAATCCTGGCCGTGGGGTCCTGCCAACCTGGGAGGACAGTGGCACTAGTGAGTCAGGAAAGGCCAGGGCTGACCCTCCTGCTACTGAGAGCTCCTGGCCCTTAGGGAAGAGGGACCAACACAGGGCTGTCCACTGGGACCTTCTCGGTCAGGAACACACAGGGATAAGGAAGAGTTATACACTAAACTCTCTCATGACTTCTCCTGACCCAGGGAAATGCAGGAGAAAGGCTGGCAGCCATTTAATCTAGGAGCCAGGAGCTCCCACCAAGAAGCAATAAGAATTTGAATAACAAGAACATTGTCCTCAGAGAGAAAAGAAGAAAGGGAAAGCCATCACCCACCCACCCATGAGTGCCAAGACACAAAATTTAATTAGGAAGATAAGAAGTAGAGGGGAGGTTGGGCCCATGTTCCTTTTGAATTTTTTTTCCTTGTTATGAGCTGGGGAAAGGAGAGAAATAATTTAAGCATAGAATTAACATCTTCTAATAATCTTAGACAAAAACCTGAGTCTGTTTTGCTTTGGTTTGTAAATTAGCTCATGATTAAAGTGTCTCTTCAGCCCGAGTGCCATTGTCTTCACAGGCCCGTGTGCTGAACGGCGCCTGACCCAGACGCCCTTGGCGCTCAAGTACAAGACTGGAGAGCACGAGGGAACGATTATTATAAAGTGAAGCCCTCGCAGTTTCGCTGCAAAATCAATGAACTTTTCAAGTGATTTTTATCATATTTTGCAGCTGTTCTGAAGCCTCTTGAGTGCCTCACACACCGTGGGGCCTGGTTCCTAAAGAGCCTTGTTCATCTGGTTGCCGGTTGCGGCTCCCTCCCGAGGAGCAGCTAGCACTGCCCTGGCTGGAGGCCTGAGTTGCTGGAGGGGAAGCCCAGCGGTCTTCCTCTCCCTCATTTCAAGGTGCGATGTTGGGGTCAGCTCTGAGTTCCCCTGGCTGACTTAAGAGAAGTCTTCCGATGTCGGACCCTGGTGCAGAGGGATACTAAAGCCGGAGAAGGCTGGACTTCATGCTTGAGTGACAGGAAGTCGAGGTTCGTGGACACAGGATGGCGACCTCGAAGAGGCTATGTGTGGAGCAGGGCTTTTCAGAACAGATCTGAGTTGGGGGTGGGGGGGAGGAAGAGGGACCCATTAGGGTTGGATAGCTCAGCAATCCTGATGCCTGGTGCACGCTGAAGAGGCCGTGAAGTCAGGCGTTCCAACAGAGCCAGTCTGATGCTGAAGGCCTGGAAGATTCTGAGAAGGCTACAGATCTTTAGTCTATAGTGGAGTGCAAAGAAGCTCGTGTGAAGACAGCAGCGCTGATGGTCAAGAAGGTAGGCAAGCATGCAGACTGATCGTCTCTGGGTGGGCCAGCAGGTGCCACCCACTCTGGGAGACCATCCTCTTCCCTGGGTTAATTCTTAGAGAACCCTTCAAAGACACGCCCAGAGGCCAGCTCTTTCCTGGTTCCAGATCTAATCAGTTTGCCAATCAAGATTAACCAGGACAAGACCAGACTTCCTACAGATGCCCTCCAGCCCACGCACCAGCCACTTCCTGGGCCGCAGCCTGGAGAGCAGCCTTCAGGGGAGTCCCCTGCCGTGAGGAGCAGTAGGAGAGGAAGGGAAGCCCTGCTCTGCACAGTCTTCCCCAGGATTGGGAACAAGGAAGCAGAAGAACAGCGATCTATTTGATCCATTTTCTCATATTCCCTGAGAATCCAGGTGACCCGTATAAAATGCTCAGGCTTCATATAAACCCGGTTTACTTAAAATGACTCTAAAACAGGCCTGTGTCGTAACATTATATAACACTATATTTAGTTCTGGGCTGAATTAGAAACATGGCCGCTGCTCTCTCACACCTAATGGTTCCAAGGCCCATGGGCTCTCACCGCCAACAGAATCCAAATTAGCAGCCAGATTTGGCCCATGAAGGAATGCTCGATGTGGACCAGCTATGAACATTCTCCAATAACTTGTTCTAGGTGGGCACTATCAGCAGCTGGTCAATGGACACGAATTTCTAAGCATCTTCCATCTCTGCATCCCATGAAAAACATCTTCCGGAGATAGGTGGGAGGAGGGGGACTGCCCACTTCACGTCAGCACAAGAAAAGGCGGCATCACCGGAGGCAGATGTGAGCGCCTGCCTGCGTCTGCTGAAGTCCAACTCAACCAGGGAGAGAGGGAGCTAGCTGTACAAGGAGACAGCTGTCATTCTTCACCTCTTCATCGTGGTGAAGGGAAAGCCTCCCCTGGCAACGTAACGGAGTCACGCAATGAACGTCACACAACGTCAGATGCAAATGAACGTCACAAACACCGCCCTTGCTTCAGCTATTGTCTCTGAGAAATATTATGGAAAATTAGAATATTCCTAGCAGGGTCTGGTTGGCTGCTTTGGGAAAAGGTTTGCCACAGTCATAGTAGGCATATATTGAGTTCTTCTGTATACCAGGTGATAGCCTAAGTACTCCTTTCATTAAGTGGATCAGGTTGGTACAATCACGAGCTCCATTTTGTAGACGAGAAACAGAGAGGAGACAGGGCAACTAGTCGCTCCCACTAAATGGAGGGAGGGGGCATGTGTCTGAGACATGGTCTCTGGGAAAAGGGCAGGTCTCTGGGAAAGAGAAAAGGAAGTAGGTGGTGTACACATGAAAGTCAGAAGCAACCTAGGTCCTGGAAACGTAACTAAAGAGTAGTTACGTCAACAGCAGTTTCTGGTAGACTTCTTTGCTGCCCACAGAACTGGGTCCTACACGTCACAGGCTTAAATTTGGGCAGCCTCTAGGGAAGGAGACAGCGACTTGTATCCCTCTAAAATGTACACAGAATTCCTACTTCCTGATGAAATATTTAAACATCGTCCCTTTAAGGGGGTAATTGGGGGTTAAATGAGGCTATAAGATAGAACACTGATCCAATGGGGTGGACGACAGGCAAAGCCACCAGGCATGCCCACAGAGGGGAGAGCGTGAGAGGGCAGACCACAGCCTGCAAGCTAAGGAGAGAGACCTTAAAACAAAGCCACCCATAGTTTGACCTTGACCTTTTAGCCTCTAGAACTACAGAAGGGCAGCACCTGTTGCTTCCGCCACTCAGTCTGTTCTAGTTTGCTGTGGCAGTCCCAGCAAGTTGAGCCGGCCGTATAATGAGAGGCAAGAAGAGATGGAACCTGTCCACACAGGCACCAGAACGGTGCACGGGTTTCAGAGCCCGAAGTATCTGCCCTGGTGGCCGGGAAAGAGCTCCAGTTCTTTGCAGAAATTCTGACCTCAAGGCTGACTGAAAAGTTTCAAGGCACACAGGAAAGACACTGTGAGGAAAGCGTCACAGAGGGAAGATAGATGACAAAGGACTTCTGTGATGGTTTATATAAAGAAACTGCTTCTGGTGCTGTCCAATCACCAAGACTTCCCAAGTTGGGGCCACTGGGATTTCTATAGAGAGCCTCAGCCCAAAACACAGCAGCAATGAACCCTGGGGGTCAGGGACAAAAAAATCAATACACGCACTGCCTTTGAACACTCAAGATGTTCTATAAAGGCTTTGAGAAAGGACAAGAAAAAAATAGGGCTCCTTTGGCTCTAGAGATTTTTTTTCCTTTAACAAAAAAAAAGCAGATCTCCTGTGAGCTCCAAGAGACGGTGACTGGAAAGTCTTATTCCCTGGGTGAAGGATCAGAGGGAACCTTGAAACTCCACAAAGCATCTCAAGAAGTGGGGCTCACATCCTGGTGTCCTGGCTTGCACCAGTGTCAGGGCGGTACAGAACACCCCACCGGGGCTAGAACAGCCTTGGAAGGGAACAGAGCTGACCTTGCTATGAAGACCCACCCAGGTCTCTGAACCCAGCAATACAGGTAATAAAACAAAATAACATGGGAAAGTAAAACAAGGTCTACACCTCTTGCAGTTCTGACCTAATTTCAAAAGAAACTGTGTCTCAGCAGACAGTTGTTGGAAACCAGCTCCCCAGTGTCCGCCTCTCAAGACTGCATCAGTGCCCGGGAGCCCCCGCCTCTTAAACTGCCTCCACTCGAAGGGTTCTTGCTTATTCTCATTAAAGATGAAAGTTCTTTTCAGCACAATATAAGTAAATTTTCTGGAACATCCAGCGAGTGCATGATACATTGTAGTTCCCATTTTTATTACTAGATTTAAAAGATGTAAAATAGCCCTGCCGACGGTTACGGAGCATCTTAAACTCACGCTCCTCGTATCTGCTACCATCTTCCTGAGGACTGGTCAGAAGCAGGCAGGTCTAAGCATATAGACTATATTAAGTGTGACCTAGTGTGGGTTGCCAGCACACGCCCAGGCCAACATGCCCTGGCCGTGAAAAAGCAGCCAGTCCCGAGGGAACTGAGAGAAGCATGCTTGCAAGCCCACACCGCCGGATGGCTACTGAGCACATCCTGGCCTGCCCAAATGGTGAAGCGCCAGAGGCACAGCACATGCTGGATTTCAAAGTCAAACCAGCGAGATGGCCCAGCGAGGAAGGGCATTTACTGTGCAAGTCTGTTGACCTGAGTTCAGTCCCTGGAGCCCACTTTGGAAGAAGAGAAACAACTCCCAAAAATTGTCCTCTGGCCTCCATATATACACACCAGCAAGTACACACACACTAAGAATTAAAAAAATCAAAGTCAACTATAAGAAAAAAATGTGGCGTGTCCAATTAATAATTATTTTTTGTGTTGGGTATTGTGAGGATCAGTGTTCACTGTCAGTGTGACAGGCTGTAGGATCACTTGGGAGGGGGCCTCTGGACAGCCTGTGGGGAATTGTCTTGATTACTTTAATCAATAAGGACAGAACTTTCTTAACTGTGGGTGGATCCATTCCTTGGCATGAGATCCTGGACTATACAAACTGGAGCATAGGCGCTAAGCACAAGCATGCATTCGGTACTCTGCTCCTGACCATGGGGGTCATGTGACTAGCCATCTCAAGTGCTGGCCATACGAACTTCTCCATCCTGGCCTACTGCTGTACCCTTCAACTCTGAACCCTCAAGATGTTTTGGCTGGAATCTTTTCTCACAGTGGGAGAAACATAAACTAAGACAGCTATTTTGTTTGCTTGGTTTGATTGGAGACAGAGTCTCAATTTATAACCCAGGCTAGCCTGGAACTCACTATGATAGTCTAGGCTAACCTCCAGCTGGCAGGGATCCTCTTGTCTCAATTTCCCAAATACTGGAACTACAGGCATGAACCACTGCAGCTAGCTTGATTTAAAGGGAGGATTACTTCCTTGGGAACTAGTGGTACAAGCCTACAATCCAGGATACTCAGAACTATGAGGCAGGAGGATCACAAGTTCAAGGCCAATCCGGGATACAGAATGTCCAGTCTGGGCAAGTTGAGGAGACCCTGTATCTATCATGAGCCCCGCCAGAGGGAGTTCTGCTGGAGTCTATGGTCCCAGGTGGATGTGAGAGTCATAAAGATTTACAACAGTGAAATGCTCCTGATATACAACAATCAAACACGAATTCAAACTCAAACAAGGAAGAATCCGAGGACTTCCAGGCGGCATCTCCCATGTGGCATTGAGCAGTAGAATCAGAGACAATCGTACTCAATTTATACAGCTGTAAGAAAAATCCTCCCATGCATGTGGTCAGGGTTTAGATGTTATATTTCAATAACCTCAGGCAGAAAATGAACTGGAGAGAAGAGGAGCATTGAGGGTATGGATTAAGGCCTGCCTACAGGCACCATGGCTGCCATGAAGACCCCAACGGGGAAGGAGGTGTTGCCATGAGGGTCAGATGCCCGGATGGAAGTGCTGCTAGCCCTTGAAGCCCGGGCTCCAAAGTTTGGACTCCTGCTTGTTTGAATAGAATGATCCTCTCCCAAAGACTCCAAGAGGCAGTGCAGTGTGGGAGATAAGGCTCGGGTTTGGAAGCAGAAGACCTGGACGTGTGTGTGGTACCCAGTGCTGGCCAGGAGTGGGAGGAGACATGGAGGAGGAAGGCCCAGCATCCTTGGAGCATGAGGCTTCTCTGTCTGTGGACTGTAGATAACACCTCCCGCTAGGAAAGGCTTGGGGAAGCTTTGTGCTCGGTGAATGGGAAGGGCTACCAGGCACCTGGAGCCAGACATAGGCCTCTTAGCAGGCAGCCTGCTGTGGAACTCTGCCTTCTGTCTCCTGTCAATTCCCAGTCCCCTACCTCAGGAGAAAGTGTGAACAATCATAGCCAGGGTGTGGCCTCCTGAAGAACTTTGAATTCCTGTTTTACTGTGCCCCGTGTCCCCAGTGAAGCACAGGCTAGCCTGTTCCATTCCCTTCCAAACTGTCCCTCTTGAGATGCAGTCAGCTGGGCCCTGCTGGGCACTTAACTGTATTCTAAGTCCTTCATCTTCCCTCTGGTCCAGACTGCCTGGATTTCATCAGCATTCCTCCATGAATGGTTTCTCCCAGCCAGTGGAAATCTCAGAAGACGACAATGCCAGTTGCACGGGGTGGAATGACCAGATTCAGGACTGGTGCTCAGGGCTTGGGTACCTGGAATTTGAGAGAATTTGCCCCAACAGGGGTACGTTTTCCTGAAACTCATTAACCACGCTATGTCTCAAGGTTAGGCAGGACGTCTGCTCCTTCCCTGAGAACAACTTCTCAGGAGGACATTCCTAGTACCAGTCCTTCCGTGACCGCACGCCACCTTGCCTCAAAGCTGCAAGGAGGCTGAGAGACTCCATGCCTGGTTATTGCTGTTGCTTATACATTGGTGCTAAAGATGGAACCCAGGGCCTTCCACATACTCAGCCTCTGAGCTATGTGTCAACCCAGCAAAGTGACAGTTTCCAGCGTATAGGTTTTAGCCTTGCTGAGTGACTTTTCTTCTCTATACCTCGCTTTCCTGCTTTACAAAATGGTAAGACCTGACGTGCAGCTGAGCAGAGTCACTGTGGACAATGGTGTAGCAAAGCATTGCTGGACACCAGCTCTAGACCAGACACTTCCCAGGGGCGTATATTTGGGCTACATCGGATAACAAAATGAGGATGCATCATCCTAATTAATGCCAGCAATTTTCACATGAAGGAAAAATAACACAAGAAAATGCAATGCCCGAAAGCCATTTGTCCCAAATACAAAAAGCATAACAATGCTAATCTTCACTGTTAGGTCAAGTGTGGCTGAATGAGCAACAAGAAATACTAAGGAATGATTCCCGCTTCCTTGGCCATCTTCCTAGGAAGATTAAAGAAATCTTCCTGGCCAGTGCTAGCCAGGGTGCTGTCCTGAAGTGTGCACTAATCTCACAGGGTTACTTCTAGCTTTCTGTCTGTTCATCGCAGGCATCCAAGCCTTGTTCTCTATGAGTGAAAAGTATTGTCCCTACGCTTCAAGAATGCCTGGCTTACATCTGCTCCCAGTATCTGGCTTATTCACCCACTCAGAAAGCACTGATGGGGTCCTTATGCACTTTCTGTCAAGGGATGGGTACTGGGATCATGGTCTTTAGATAACATGTCCAGCATCTAAGCATACTGTGTAGTCAAGTTCATTGGTAAGAATCCTCTTTCTGTTTTCTTCCTGCTCGACCCCATCTCCTGTGTGACATCCCCAGGACCTACACCTGCCTGCTGGTCTCTGTCCCTTAGAAAAATGGACATGAATAGACATACACACTGGAAGAATGCTCCATGAGGCTGAAGCTACATGGTCACAAACCAAGGAACGGCAAGATATGTTGGCAGACACCCCATATCTGGAAAAGGACGCATGAGCATTCTCTACTAACACATCACTATTGTGGGAGCCACCCATCCATAACACAACTCTCAGAGACTAGCAGGGAAGACAAACCCAGCAAAATCTCCCCAGCTTACTTCCGCCCCACCCTACCCCCATGCGGTCTCCCAGTTAAGGGAAGGAGAACTCAATTTCACGCTCCTTCATTTCATATAAAGAAATCTTAAGTTTAGATGACCACAAAGACTGTTGCTTTCAGCCCTGGTGGACTGTTAAGCTAGATTTACTGTTCCACCTGAAAATGACCCCAAAGAACAGAAGTATGGAGCCATGGTTTGTACAGTGGATACCAAGGAGCAAACAGCAACCCTTGGACAGGAAACAAGCCAGTTTTAGTATAATAATACTCTGAGAGTTCTTAGGATGCAGTGCAGGGGCAGGAACTCAGGCAGAGGCTGGGGACATCCTGGGCAAGGTAAAATTTAGAAGTAAAACTGACAACTAAACCAGAAAGAAGATACAGGAGGACCTCTGTGAGCTCATGGCCAGCCCAGTCTACATAACCGAGGCTGCACAGTGAGATCCTGTCTAGATAGATAGACAGACAGACAGACAGACAGACACATACATACATACATACATACATACATACATACATACATACGTAGATGGATACATAGATAGATACATGATTGATAGATAGGTAATAGAGCCCTAGAATATTCATAAGAATATAAAATATTCTCACACTCAATGAAGTAGAATTTATAGTATCTCATATAATCTGTCTAAATAAATAAGTAGATAGATAGATGATAGATAGATGATTGATAGATAATAGATCCCTAGAATATTCATAAGACTATAAAATATTCTCAAACTCAATGAAGTAGAATTTATAGTATCTCATATAAAATTAGAATGACCAGGCTCAGCCAGGAGTAGTGGCACACATTTGTAATCTGAACACTCGGGAGGCAGTAGAAGGATCATGAGTTCAAGGCCATCCTGAACCACCTGCATAGGAAGATTCTGTCTCAGCAAACCAAACAACAATAAAAAGACAAGTAGACAACAAGATAAAACATTAACAGCAAAGATAAAAAATAATTCATAACTGCTACAGATGTTCCTGTTATCAAAGGACATTAAATAGTAATTATAATGATATTCCAATTGTGAGAAAGTTAACTGGGGGAGGGGCAATATGAAAGATACTTTCTAAAGAGAAAATGATGAGAAGGAAATGTCCAGCGCATAAAGCTGAGAGCAGCATGCACTCCTCTGAGAGAGCCAATGAGCTCGGAGACGCTAAAGTAACTGTCGGAAATCAAACAAGGCGCCCTTGCTGTTGTTACTTCTCGGCTGCTGTAATGAGACACCCTGGCCAAAGGCAGGTTAGGAAAGGGGGTTCACTGGCTTATAAACCCAGGTACCAATCCACTGCTGAGAGAAGTCAGGGCAGGAACTGGAGGCAGGAGGCGTGGAGAAATACCGCATGGCTGCACGCTGGCTTGCTCTCTGGCTTACACAGCTAGCTTTTATTATACAGTCCGGGCCCTTCCGCCAGAGGAGTGGCGCTCCACACAGCGATTGGCAATTCCTAGCCAAGACAACCCCTCACAGACATGCCCACAGACCCACTGATCGAGGCAGTTCCTCGACTGAGGCGTCTCCTCTAAAGTAACTGTAGGCTGTGACAAGTTGACATCCAAGTGAACAACAAAGACGCTAAGTCAATAGAACATTATTATGAAGCAATTCATTATATGAGAAGTCAGTGTCCTGAAGAAAATCCTGCTGTGGAGCGGCAAGTGAGAGAAATTCAGCCGTAAACATCCGTTCAGGCCCAGTCCCCATTTTCTTCTTGGTGTCAATCAAAAATAAAAAATCCTCCCAGAAGAAAGGACAGTTTTCAACTTGAGCCGTTCCTGGCTTTACATCTAATTTGTCAAGACGCTCCTCCCTCCTCTCCCTCCATCTCTCAGTGCAAGACAAGGCAAGCAGCAGATTCGGGGATAGAGGAGTGGTTACCAAAGAGGCAGGCCCTTGTCGAGGCCCTGCTGGCATCTGCACCATATGAAACACCGCCCCTGATCAGGGTTCTTACCAAATTAGCACCATTTAACATGCACATGTGGCCAGGGGAAAAGTAAAGGCTATCAGCGAGAACAGGAAAACGACTCCAGAGAACCTCTGCGGCTCTGCGGGCTGCTGCTTGGCCGTGCGGTTTTACCAGCGATAATGATGTGTGGCTTACATTTTACAAGGCTTGGGGATACAGAGCCAAACATTTACTTAAAATACCAGGAGCAGATGTGGGTAAGACATGGACTAGACCTCACTCGGACACAGATCACTACACACCATCCCCCTGCCTGAATGTGTCCATTGCACCAACAACTCACAGGCAGCAATGCCAGGGCTGCATATGGGTGGTCACATGACAATGACAGCTAGGGAGGACGCTCCCACCTGTGTCAGATCATGAAGAAGTATGCTGTTTCTGGTCTCTCTCTCTCTCTCTCTCTCTCTCTCTCTCTCTCCCTCCCTCCCTCCCTCCCTCCCTCTCTCTCTCTCTCTCTCTGTCTGTCTCTTTCTCTCTCTCCTCTCTGCGTGTGAGTGCGTGTGTCTGTGTGTCTCTCTCTGTGTGTGTAGGCCAGAAGCATTGGATCACCCTGGAGATGGAGTTACAGGTAGTCATGAGCTGTCTGACATGGATGCTGGGAACAGAATGTAGGTCCTCTGTAAGTGAAATACGGTGCTCTTAACCACTGAGCCATCGCTCCAGCCAACATGATTGCTTTCTCTTTGGGGAGATCTGTGCCCTGTTTATTCAAATGGCACACACAGTAATGAAATTGTCCCACAGAACTCCAAAGGAACTAGAAAGCTAAGAGGCCCCTCCCTGCTCATTCTGCTCCATCCTTCAGTCCTGCCCATTACATCCATCTCACACTGGGGAGCGAATCCATCACCCGGATGGGTACAAGTCAGCATAGACTGTGACGAAACCAGATCCAGAGCCTTTATTTTCTCTCTGTGTGTAGAGAAAGAGAATTTGCCTGTGTTTTTTGTTTGTGTGTGTTTATATATGCATGAGAGAGGGAGGAAGAGGGGACTTATGTGTGTGAGAGAGCATTTACATGTATGTTTCTGGTTTTGCTTCTGTGTGTTTATATATGTATGTAAGAGAGTGAGGGAGTTTACACATGTGTGATTTTACCTTTGTGTGTTTGTGTGTGTGTGTGTGTGTGTGTGAGAGAGAGAGAGAGAGAGAGATACACAGAGAGAGAGTCGTGTCAGCCTAAGAAACAGTCACCACACCTTTAGAGGCAAGGTCTCTCGTTGGCCTGGATGGAGCTAAACAACCAGGCTAGACTGGCCCAGGGACCCTCCTGCTGCTGTGTTCTCAGCACTGGAGTGACAAGCCACACCACCACTCCTGGTGTTTTTTCATGAGTTCTAGAAACCACATTGGTCTTCATGCTTGTGACCTCCCAGCTCCCAGACGTGGACTCCTAACCTCCCAGCTTCCTCCAGGTGGCCCTGTAATGTCTGGCCTCTGTTCTCATCAAGGCCTTTGTTTCCTCCTTAGTTAACAGAGCGGAAGCCACAGATGCCTTCAAGGCCCACCCAGCCCTAAGTACCCTATGCTTTGTCCAGCCTCTAACCTCCCACCAAGATTGCTAGCTTTCCCAGGCTCGTTGGTCTCAAAATAATTATTTCCACTTAAGAAGTTTCACTCTTCTAGTTCCTGTGGGACTCCAGCTTCTGCAGCAGATGGCAAAGGCTATAAAAGCAATAAAGAAATTAAGTAAGCTCAAAGATGGTAACTAAGAGAGAAAAGCAAGATTGGCCAGAGATAAACTGTGGCATAATCTGCTTATCGTCGACTGCAAGTTGGCTGTATTTCCCATCGTCTGGGCATCCGTATGATGCTCAGAAAGGGAAGGACCCAGGGAGACAGGATAGATCAGGCTGTATTTCCCATCGACTGGGCATCCGTATGATGCTCAGAGGGAGAAAGACCCAGGGACACAGGATAGTGCACAGCAGGCACAGCATGGAGTGGGGATCATCCTGTTGGTCCAATACTTACTTACCTGCTACTTAGCGCTGTTTATGGAACCTACTCTGGAGGCCCAGTGTTGTCCCAGGTCAGTGGTTAGTATGTAAATGGCGCTCAGATTCTTAAAGGAATTATGACATCTCCTGAAAGGATCACAATCTGTAGGGCCATTTTCAACTTAAGTTAGGTAAAAGGTAGTGTCAGAAATTGCTTATAGGATTTCTGCAAAGGCCAGAGGCTGTGACATGGGTCCTTTTCTCGCCTTGAGTGGGGGTCTGAAAACTCACCTTGCTTTTCATCTAGCCTGGATCAACAGAGTAGTTCCCACCAAAGTGGGGGGGAGGAGGGGAGGAAACGTCCCTCCCTCTCCATGAGGAGGTTGAGTAGAGAACCCACACCAGGAAGCACAGTCTGCAGACAGGACCTGGAGATCATCCAGGAAAGCATCAGGGAACACGTTCTGCAGGCACTCACAGGGAGTGAGATCACCCAGGAAAAAGGTAGAAATTCCAGCTGTGCCCCTAACAGACTCACCAAAGCTGTCTGGACCAAAGACCAATAGAATCAGGGATGTCCTGACCACGCCCTAATGAGTTTGAGCAGTCACTATACAGACTCTCTCGCTGGTGCCCTGCGTGCCCACCTCCACTTGGACACCAGCAGTGGCGTGAGTGACAGCCAACCAGTGCCAAGAGACTGGAAGGAAGCCTTTGGGGTCTTCTCGCTAGACTCCAGGTGAAACACTCTCTGCATCTTCCACAAGTTGCCAAAACTTCCAAAAATACCTACAGCTGTCCATGTTCCTGGTTTTCCTAAAGATGGAACAGGTGATCTAGCTCACGTCAACAAAATTCTTCCAATGGCATGTTACGAGTTTTTAAATTTTTCAGGCTAGCATACAAAGCCTATATGTGCCATTATTTGGTGCTCTCAATTGTCCCCCCTCCTCCTCATGCTCCAGATAAGACCCCTTCTGTTTCCTTTACCACTTTATAGAAATAATGTTCTTAACAAAAAGGATCTGTCAGTTGTGCTGGTATAAACCTATAATCCCAGGCAGAGACATGGGGACCAAGAGTCTAAAACACTCTGAACTACCTAGAGAACATTTCTCTAAAGACAAAAGAATACAGGGAACATAATGAGGGAGGGGATGGGGGAAGGAGAGAGAGAGATGGGAAAGACATGAGAGGGGAGGGGAGAGAATGGAAGCAGATGGGGAGGGGAGGAGAAAAAGAAAAGAAGAGAAGGGAGGGGAGAGAAGGGGAGAGAAAGGAGGGAATGGCAGAAAGCTGCCCTCCATAGCACAGCTACCTTGGCTAAGGTGTACATGAGTTCACTTCCTGCCTCTACCTCAGGAATTCCTGTCAGCTTGACAAAGGATTTAGCAAGACCAAGTCTTGGGACCTTATCTCTGACTTGAGTAAGAACGAAACTGTTTATTATTTACTACCAAGAGCTGTATAAAGCTGAGACCATATCCACACGTATATCGTAGCTCTGGGTCTCTCACCGGAACATCACATTCCTGGGCTTTTTCCTCTTTACATTTTTGTAGACAATGAAGTAAATATATAAATTCTGTTCCCAGTCTAGTAATTTATGATTAAATATGGGCTCTTTCAAATCATATCAGAATTGAACTTTTGCTATGAATAATACACAGATGTAAGCCTTAACATTCTGCCAGTCCATGCTTACCTATTTAGTGGGCAGCAGGTTTGAACTAAATGAAGCAACCACACACGTAACAAGCACACATAACAAACAGGTGTGCCCACCTGAAGAGAGAGTACATTGGGCATTTGGAGCCCAGTGGGTCTTAAATGTTTTCATTAGAAAGCTTTGCTCAAGCAAGATTGTTATTGAGAACATAAATGTCCAGGCTGTCCTAGCAGGAAGTGGGGGACCTTCAAAGATAAAAACTGGGTCTCCACAAAATTTAGCCCTACCTGCTCTCCCAAATACATCCGCAAGTTTCTCACCCCTGTCCTGGATGGCACCATCAGAACCAGCCCCAGAGCAAAGAGCTGGAGAAAGGGGGCTTCCTAGGATCTGAGGCCAACCATGTTTAGAGACTGGAAAAGCCTTTCAGACGCAAACTGCACAAACAAACCTTCAGAACTCAATGCAAGACTCAAGTGGGACAGGCAGCTCATTTGGTAGAGCATTGGCCTAACATGCATAAAACCCAGGGTCCCATATCAAGTACCACATAAAACCAGGCTTGGTATGCAAGCCTGTAATCCCTGCACTGGGAAAGTGGAGGCCAGAAGATCAGGAGTTCAAGGTCATCTTCAGCTACAAAGCAAGATTGAGGCTAGCTCAGAACACATGAAATCGTGCCTCAAATAAACAAACAAAAACCAATGACAAGCTAGGGAAGCCACCACCCAGTCACGGTGCTCACTTCCAGCATCACAAATCCCATGCACTAGCACCGAGGTCATCCTTGTCATCCACACGAGGAAAAGAGGGGCCCAACCGTAAAAGAGTATGAAGAGAAGTGAAATCTCTTGCTTTGATGTTGTTTGTTCCACCTTAAGAGCACCCACAATGGGACTGTTTCTCCCCCAACCTCAGCATGCCCGGCAGAGACCCCTTCTCGGTCCCACAGGCCACACACTTCCGTGTCCACCACTGCCACCACTGTAGCAGCAGCCACGATGATCCTGAGCAGACCCCCTAAAATGGCAACTCAATAAAGACAACTGGGGAACAGTATCCAAGCAGGGCAGGTTGGCATCGGCCCCCCTGCATTGTGTGGCCACCTTGGCATGGAAATGGTTAGAGACCATCTCCCTCCACACCGCCTCCTCTCACTGCGGTGGAGAGCTCTTGAGAATGTTATTAGCTGGGTGTGCGCCTTGCCGTTTTTCCACACGAGGCAGATGGGTAATTACGAAGCTAATAGTCTGATTGAGAGAAATCAGATGCAGTGGTTTGCCCAATTAGATGATACATTAGCTTCCTTCTTTGTAAGCAGCTAATGTGTGAAGCAAAGTGGTATTTTCGAGGGTCAGAATCCTTAAACAAGTGCCGAGTTGCAGATTATTGTATCTGTCTTTTTTTTTCTAATGGAGGAAAAGTGCTAAGTCTTCATTACTAAAAGCATAGAAAATGCAAATCAGCCCCAGAAACAAAAGAGAGAAGGGACAGGCGAGAATATTCGTGTCCGATGTGTCAACCTACAACATCAATTACATTGAAATGCAGTGCGTGGCAGCCTAATCAAGGAGAGTGTAATTGTAATAATTGCGTGCTTTTGTCAAAGAGCCGCTGCTGTTGTTATTTGTCGACCATTTGTTCCTCCTATTGTTAAGGGGGGGAAAGATTTTTTTTTAACGTAACTGAGAGATTGTATAGGTAATGGTTGGGCAGGCGGGCGGCCGTCCTCAGAATGTGGATAAGGGGGCCCTTCTTCCCCTGCATGGGCAGCTCCTCCATGGCCCTGGCGAGCTGGAGGCACAGCCAAGAGAGCTGGAGGACAAGGTGGCCAGCCATGTTGGGTGGGTTTCAGGCTCATCCAGGTCCTGATGTCCTGAGGCCAAGAAGAGCTGAGTGGCAGGCCGGAGAGAAGAACCTCACACTCCCTTCTCCTTTGCAGAGAGGAGTGAGGAGACCAGGGCTGCCACACTAATTCCCCACCTCTCCTTCTGCCTGGCCCTTGGGCCTAATAAGAGACTTTTAATTTTGCAGGGGAGTCTTGCCTGCGAGTCCCCCATGGGAAATGCCAGAGGAAATTCTGAGTCAAACAGAATGGAATACATGAGGGTGGGCCCACCAGCCAGGCCTGCACAGTCCACCAACTCAGTCGCTCACTCGCCTGGAGACCCAGCAGCTCCCTGACCACACACAGCAGAGGTGAGAGCCACCCTGAGGAGCGCTGTGCAGAGGGACAGCAAACTCGATGCTCCCGAGTCTGCGGCAGGTGGAAAGGGCGCTGACCATGCGTCTGAACTGTATAAACAGATGTCTTTTCCGCTCCATCTCTGCTGCCCGCTTGTTTTCTCTTGTGTGTAGCTGTTTCGTAAAATGCACTTGTAGGGGAGGAGATGAGGAAGAGGCATCGGAGCAGCCAACTCTGGCAAGAAAAAGGAAAGAAAACCACAAACCCAAGCAGTTAAGCAAACCAGGGATGTTCACCAAAAGCCTGAGCTGGGCTGGAAAATCCATCTCAGGAGCGGCCCTCGGCATTCAGATCAGACAAGAGGTTTATTTTCTCACTTCAATTGGTCTTGCCAATGGGTTGAAACAGAGGCACAATGGGAATGGGCTGAAACATTTACCAGAGCTGTTAAAACACTAAAAAAGAACAATCCCGGGCTATCTCTACCAAGGGGAGGCTTCCTGGGCTGTGGGAGGCTTTCTGGGGATCCCTGACAATCCTGTACATACTCCAAAACTCACACTAATTAAAAGCAAATAATCAAATACATTCAATTTGAAAAGTTGGCAAACTCGCATGTATTATTGCGTTAGCACCTTGGCATGGAAGCTCTCACATCGTGCTAATCTCGTTGTACACAAGGGCTCTTGAGCTCCTCTATTCAGCCAGCCCATGCCCCCTCCTCCTGCTGCCTCCCCCGAAGGCATGCCTTTCCCCCACCCTTCCCCTCACCCCTTCCAACTCTCCTACCCAAAGGGCAGCATAGGGGAAGAAACTTGGCCCCAAGGTGGGTACCATCTCTATGAGGAGCCAAGAGATTCTGAAAGGTGTCCTTCCATCTTGACAGTCTCTTGTCTGCCTACCTAGATCCGGAGCTTGGGGTGCACAGGAAGGGTCACAAGACACCGGCTTTAAAATAAACTTTTCGGTAGTAAGCCGAGCAGGTCACCGTCCTCGTCTCGGTCACTGCTGCCACCCTCCTGGAGACTGTCCATGTCAAACTGGTGCCCAAATCTGAGCAATGAACCATCAGAATGAAAAGACGGTGTCCGAGCCAAAGCCACTGCCTCTGGGGTCAGGGTTTCTTAGGGGCTCAGGGGGAGAGGAAAGGATGGAGTTGCCCAGAGACACATAAACCTCCTGCCACCAAGAATGGGGTGAAAAGAGCCCATACTGGACAGAATTTTTCTGGCAGATCTGCTTCCTAAGGCACATTTGTCTTATGTCCTGGGCCACTGCCAATCACAGTCGCCCAGCATCCAGGGCTCGGAGGAAGATAGGCAGCTTGTCCTTAGTTCAGAACAAAAGAAAAATAAATAAAGTGACATTCAGCCACGTGACTTTCATGTCCGATGGAGGAGTGGGTGGTGCAGGCAAGCATGGAACTGGATTCTCTAGGTAAGGAACAAATGAGGCAGACATCGAGTCTGGAAGGGCTCCCAGAGGAGATGTTGAGGAAGCTGCGGGGACATGCAGAATGACTCTAGGAGGGCCCGTTGGTGACCAGGATCTCATGTAACTTCCTGGGATGATGTGAACAGATCTCTACGCCAGAGAAGGTGCCAGTGGGGCAAACCCAACTAGCTTGGTTAACCACCTGGAAGGACTTAGAGGAGCAGGGTAGCGCTTCCTTGCTTCCTTACAGGAATATTGGTGACTCCATGGCCGCTGTCTCACTAAGAAGCCTCACAGCAAGGGTGAGGATTCTGGAAAATTCATCCTTGGAGTTCCCTGCCTACAGCTCCACAGAGGAGCCTCCTTACCCACTGTCTTAGTCCAGGTTTCTATCGCTGAGACACTGAGACAGAGTACCATGACCAAAACAACTTGGGGAGGAAAGGGTTTATCTGGCTTACACTCCCACATCACTGTGCATCACTGAAGGAAGTCAGGACAGAAACTCAAACAGGGCAGGAACCTGGAGGCAGGAGCTAAGGCAGGTGCCATGGAGGGGTGCTGCTTACTGGCTTGCTCCTCATGGCTTGCTCAGCCTGCTTTCTTGAAGAACCCAGGACCACCTGCCCACCCACCACCCACCACCCACCATGGACTTGGCCCTCCCCCATCAATCGCTAATTAAGAAAATGGCCTACAGGTGTGCCTATAGTCTGATCTCATGGAGGCATTTTCTCAGTAGAGGTTCCCTCATCTCTGATGATTCTAGCTTGTGTCAGGTTGACATGAAACTAGCCCTCTCACCTGCCGCTGTTTACTGCCGTAGAAGCATACCAAGAGGTGTGTGAATCCTGTAGCTTTCTCCACATCTTAAACTTTATGAGCTTATAAACTTCCTCAGTGTCCTGAGTTTTTAGAGCCACCCTTCTCCTTCCTCTCTCCTCCCTTCTCCCCTCTCCTCCCTCCCTCCTCCAGTTTCCCTCCCTCTTTTCTCCCTCCTCCCTCTCCCCACCTCCCTCCTCCCTCCTCTCTCCTCTCTCCTCTTCTCTCCTCCCACCTCCCACCTTCCTCCTCCCTCCTCCAGTCTCCCTCTCTCCTCCCTCCTCTCCCCTCTCTCCTCTCTCCTCTTCTCTCCTTCCAACTCCCTCCTCCATCCTTCCTCCTCTCTCCTCCCTCCTCCCTCCAGGAGGACAAGTTTCCATTCAGAGTAAGTATAAACAGCGAAACCCTAGAGGACTGCTTCCTGGCAAGTCCAGAATTCTACACAAACTCCACCAGTAAACAAGACACCAATCTCCTGTGCTTTTGCTTCAGAAGGAAGGCTTTAGGACTAAGCAGGCGTCTTGGTTGGATCCTTCCCACTGTGATCAAGAGCCTGTGCAGACAAAGTGTTGGATAGATCTTGTGATTTTTTTTGTACGGTTTGGCAATGCCCTTCTCCTTCGGGTGGGGGTACAGGCTGTGCTGAACTGACCCTCTCCTTTCTTACCAGGGCTCTGTTTTGCTCATTAGTCACTCGCTATATTCATATAACACATTACATATTACCTAATAAAATTCAATAGCATCATGGGGCCATACAAGGAAAATTGAGAAAGAAGGCTTCTTTGAAGATTTGAGACCAAGATCCTGGGAGTCCTTAGGTACCTTCAAGCCTCAGGAGAAGATTTAGGGACACAGCTCTGGGATCCCTAGTTTCCCTCCTCTCAAATGCTCATGAATCGAAGAAGTATCTCCTGAAGAACTGGATTCAGGGCCATTAAGATGCTTTAGTGGGTAAAGGTGCCTACTGCCACTCCCGATGACCTCAGGTCAATCCCTGGAGCCCACGTGGTGGAAGGAGAGAACCAAATCCTGCAAGTCGTCCTCTGACTGCATGTGAGTGTGCATGCATGCACACACTCATACATGCTCACACAAACACACACACACACACACACACACACACACTCATTTATGGGCACAGGTGTAACTTTTTAAAAGGAATCTGACCCGTGATGCTTTGCCCTTGCTTTCCTTCTCACCTTTCCGTACAGGAACAGTGGCAGGCCTTCCCAGTGGCTGTGTGGTAAGGAAGCTCATTCCCATCATGAACAAACGAGAGAGAGCCCGTAGCTCTCGGTGTTGAACTTCGCAAATGGACCACCCAGAAACCATATGCCTGGACCTCTGTCCCTTACTTTGACCCTTTAAAAACTCCTACAGCTCTAACCTTAGGCTAGATTCTCTACAAAAAGTGATCGGCGAAGGCTGGGTTAAGTGTATGGACTTAAGTAGGGCCCTGCTGCTTAAGGCCCAGCCTGAACGAGTCTGCAAGCCAAGGGACCCAGGAGGCCACATCCCCTCTCCCAGTGCCTGACCCAACCGCGAGATTAAGCAGAGGGCTTTGCAAAGAAACTCCAGGAAAATACTGATAAATTGAAGAGCAATCGACAAGGCTCTCAGGCTCCCTCCCTGAGCTCCGCCCAGTTCCCCAAAGTTGCATCCAATCTTTTCTTCCCTCCTCTCATGGAAGCAGAAATGCTTCTGTGCATTAAAGAAAATCAATGAAAACATCTCCAAACAATTTTCAGCTCCCTCTTCTTCCCACGGGGTGGCAAAGCCAGACCCTGCCGGGCTGCACGGGGGTCACAAGGAGAGCCAAGCCCATGTGGGTGGCAGAGTTCCACCAGAACAAAGCCGCAGACCCTGACGTGCTGTGGCTCACTCCTCCCTCGCTCTGCAGCCTTCACTCTGCAAATCCCCCCAGCCAGAGAAAGCTTTGGCTCTCCTCTCTGTGCACTAGACCTGCATTTGAGAGCAATCTTTGCCCTTGACCCCAGTGGGCGCACACCTTGGGTGGTTTGGCACTGAGACAGGAAAAGGCCACAGAGCCGAGGTCAGTAGCTCTAGTTGTGAATCCTGGCCCTATGGGTGTTGTACAACTTTGTCTCCTGTCACTTAAACTCCCTGACCTTCAGGCCACTTGTCTCTAAAGTCCGAATGGACACACAGATGTTTGCCTAGTGTGAGGAAGAAGCAAGAATAGAGCTGAGCATTCACTAGGCGCTAGCAAATGACTGACAATCACAATTTCTATGTTGGTTTTGAGCCTAACCCTGGCTTGGCTTCTTCAGTATCTCTGTATGTTAGTGCTAAGACAGGTAGGAAGGACAGGATAAGATTGAGACCCAGTTGATCACAAATAGCAGCGTGTTGCAGTTATAAGAGCAAGGTCAGACAGCATGGACCACCATGGAAGAAACTCTCCGTGGCCAGTGAGGTGTCTGCAGGTGAAGGACAGCCGCTCCACCTCCAACAAACAGAGGAACACGTTCATTTACTAACTGAACCAGGCATGCTCAGGCAGTCAGGCTGGGGTGGGGGAGACACAGAAAGAAGGGGGCAGGGAGTGATACTGCAGCAGATGTCTTGGCTTGGAGAGAAAGTTCTAGAGAATGTGCCGTGAGTTGGGGAACAGGGGGCTTGGGCTCAATTCAGAACAGCGCAGCTCCCTTCCAGACGTGAAATGAGAGTATCATCCAGAGGGATCCCCTGAGACCCCGGTGTGCAGGCCTGGCAGCCACGGGCTGGTACTGGGGCTGGGGGCAGCCAGGCACACTCGGCCTGGACTTGGAAGCCAAGTTGTCTCAGCTGAGAGAGCTAGAAAGCCTTCACCCAGGGGAGGAAAAGATGGGATTTCTCCTGGGGTCGGAACAGGACCCTGCCAGCCGGAGACAATGCCTTCAAGAGCCCCAACAACTCCACCCCTGTTGACTAGGGAACTCAACACCCTGGAGATCGGCGTGTGAAATCTGTACTGGGAAGAGAGTCCTCATTTAGCAGAGAAAGTGCTGCACTATCTATGTGTGAAAGCTTTTTAACACTGTTCCCTGCTCTCCATATGGCCAACTGCACCCAAATTAGGAAGCATGGATGAACAAAGCTCCGACAACTTGAACATGAGCGAGAGCACCAGGAACCTATCCCAGTGGCTGCCACAGCTTGTGCCCAAGCAGGTCCAGCAGGGCAGCATACAGCCACCTCACCTCCCATCTCTGCAATGTTAGTTCCCAGATGCATTCCATGGAGCCAAGCGGGGCTTCCTCTCCATGATGAGATTGCTCTCGCTAATAATTAAAATAACCACCGGTAATTATTGTACACCTACCGTATGCAGACACCACACTAGGAAACACGCACTTATTTTGGCTGATCCTCCCAAGCAGGTATCTTTGCACTGTTTGAAAGCTGGCCAAAGTGAGAGGACGGAGACCAGGAAGGCCAGCCTTTGTTGAGGAAGGACAAGGAAAACTCAAATGCATATTCCATTCAAGTCTGTGGCCACCCTCAGCATCCTCTGAGGAATCCCACTGCTTTGGGTAGGAGATTGCTTGGGGGTGGGGGGGGATCAGAGGCAATTTCCCTGCAGGCTCTATGGGGGGTAAATGGCCAGACCTTGTGCAGTCTCTCACCTCAGGGGTTTGTGGGATCTCATTAGCAATGAACTCCAGGTGTGCAGAGGATCTGGCTGGCTCATCCCATCCTAAGGAAAAACCAAGAGTCGGGAAGGCAACTGAGACAAAAAGCAAGTTATAGTAAGGCACCCAGAACCCAATCCTGTGTTCTCTTAGACACTCTTGAGTTCTTCCAGGCAATGGACAGAGACTTCTTTCATCCCTGTGGTCCCAGCAGTACTGAGCTTTGTCCAAACAAGGCCACCGCCTCTAAGAGCAGACCTTCCAACAGCAAGTTAGGACCAACTCTACCATCCTCTGACCTCACAGTCACCTCCCTGACCCCCCTATAGCACAGCCCCCTTCTATTCCCTCTAGCTGCACCCCTGGGCCTGCAGGGCTGCCCTGTCCCTGGTTCTTCCCTCCACCACCCTGGCTGAGCACAGCACAACCAAACGACGCTCGATGCAAAGATGTTTAGAATGTTTATCTTGGTTATTGTACTATTTACAGCAACTCGCGCGCTGCTGGGGCATGGTGTGGTTTGAAAGACGCCACACAAGCGGAAATTGTGCGGCATTGTTTGTTCCCCCACACTCAGCGACAGAGAACCAATCTAGTAATGACTGTTTTTGCTCCTCAAATCAGGGACGCTCCGTGTTGTGTGCGTGGTGGCTAATGTGGGAATAAAGATTCCTAACAAAGTGAAGGAGCTCCGGAAGCTGGGATGGGGAGGAGGGAAAGGCAGGGGAGAAGAGGCCCTCTGAGAGGGGACAGTTGCCCTCCCTGGGGGTCAAGGAAGTGCCACATCACATATCTGTCCATGGCAAAGAGAACAGGCCCCAGGGAGTGCTCTGGCCCAAACTTGAACACCAGCTGTATCCCACCCTCCCCTCAAAGCCCCTGCTGCTGGACCTTCACCCCAGGGCTGACCTCTCTGGAGCTGGAACGAACCCTCCAGGAGCCTGAGCTTGGGAAAGGGACCAGGAAAGAGAGGCAAGATCACATCACAGAAAGACGAGGAAGTGTAGGATGCGGTCAGAGGAGAGGATGGGAAGGCGGCTCAAGGGGACCTGGAGCTGCCCAGCTGGGCTCTGCTTCTGTATGTCTGTTCAGCACACCGGAGCACATGGCCTAGCCTGTCTGTGGTCAGTCACAGAGAAGGAATGACCAGGGTCACAGGGGAGCAGTGACAAGACTATGACAGGTGAGGACTGTCACCCCCAGGTTGACCTTCCCTCCTTTCTTCATCATCTTCTGCCTCTTTAACCCGCCCCTTCACCCAGCAACCAGCCACCTGTTCACAGCCTGCCTTCCTTCGGTGTCTAGGCCAGGCATCTTGGTCCCTCCCTCCCTCACCTTTCCCTGGGTCCTGCCCAAAGCCTCCCTATCTTCAATGTCCCACTCAGACATCACCTTCTCTGCCACACCTCCCCCAAGTCCTAAGTCCCCATGCCAAGATGACACAGTTATCTTTGAGCTCCAGGTCCTCGGTTTATGTCTCTGTAGATCTTACACTTTTGTGACCAGTGGAAATGTTCTTGGAGTACATACACTCTCGAGGGGCAGAAAGGTGGCAGGGTCCCATCCGGAATCCCTTTCTCTTCCCTTGGCAAGGCGTCTGGTAGTGTGCGAGGTTCTGGTGGGGTACCCTGGGGTAGTCATCTTTCCCCCAGCATGTACACATTCACAGCCACTCCTTCAGGTGAGCAGCTGGCAATCTCGACCTTGTGATGAAAGTCAACAGCTCACAAGGAGTTCAGGTCACCTTACCAGGAGTCAACTGGTGAGTTAAATGGTAGCAGCCAGCCCGGTGAGTCGCGTAAGGCCTCACACACCCATTGCCTGAGCACTTAAAATGAAGTGATAAGCTCTGTTATCCCGATGCTTGAGGCTGCTCACCAACATAGTGTGAGGAGAGCTCACCCTTCATACAGGGAAGGGGCTGCAGCTATCACAACAACCAGGTCAGCCCTGCCCAGGAGGATGTGCTGGCTAGGCCACTCCACTCTCAACCTTCCACACCTGGAGGCAGGAAGGAAGGCTCTGCAAAGGCCGGGGAGTCTTCTTCAGTGTCTCCTGACTGTAGCCTCAGTCCTGTCCCCCCACGGCCTTACACAGACACCGACTTCCTTAGTTTGTCATGATTCAGAGAGAGCAAAGTCCTCCCTGCTCTGGCTGAGCTGGAGGATAAAAGAATTGTTGCCTTAACCTCAGGAAGGGGATCCTTCAGCCCCAGAGAGCCTTCATCCGCTCTCCACAGCCCCCTTTAAAGTGCCCATCCCTCCTGAAGTCCATCAGGTGGTGACTGTGCCTCAAGGGTTCTTCCAGGGGTACCAGAAGGGCTTCAGCGTGGGAGAACCATCCTGACACTGGGTGTACCGTAGGAGTTGATGTCGCGAAGAAGGGAGAGAAATAAGTCCCATGTAAGGGTGGAAGGGTACAGGGGCTGGAGCCATGGAGGAGACAGAAACAATAAAACACATTCCGTTTGAAAATGCCATAATAAAAGCTAATAGTGTGTGTGCCAATATAGACGAAAGAGAATAGAAAAATCTCACAGCCTTGTTCAGTGCCAATCCTGAATTAATAATGTAATAATTAGCAAGTGACTTTTTGACAAATTCATTGAGTCATTAGACAGGTCAGGTTTGGTTTGCCCCCATGCCTTTGAAATGGAGCAAGCTAACGCCAAGCTTCTGGCCTCACCAGCTCTCCAGAGTGTCAGTAGCTCGGGGGGCTAACTGCCAAGCACCACTGTGGAGGGAGAGCGAAGCAGGCAAGATTTGACCCGAAAGTACACAGTCTTCAGGGCATCCTTAAGGTTTTCAGGTTTCAAAAGCCAGTGTCCGATCTGCGGTGCCCAACTTACCACCCCCTTACTCCTGTTTCCTGTCACTTAGATTGTAGCCAGTCTTGGAAGGTCTTTCCAATCACTTGTCCTCATTCCTGCTCTGTTCTTTACCTAGGATGGCCACAGTGAATGATGACAAACCAAGGGGCCTAAGCCAGCACACAGGTATCTCTCCCAGTTCAAGAAGAGAGAAGCATCTGGTGGTGGTTGTTGCATGTCTTTAACCCCAGCCCTTTAACCCCAGCACTCAGGAAGCAGAGGCAGGCTGATCTCTGTGAGTTCTAGGCCAGCCTGGTCTACAAAAGCTAGTTCCAGGACAGGCTCCAAAACTACAGAGAAACCCTGTCTCGAAAAACCAAAAGAAAAATTAAAAGAGGTGAGAAGCATGGGGCCAATGTGGGAACAGGGATGGGCCCCCTTTGAAGGCTGAGAATCTGATCCCCACTTGCTCCCAGCTCCCTGTGTCTCCAGGGGACCTTGTCTGTCTTCCACTGGCAGGTGCATTACTCCCTTCTCAGCTTCCAGTATCAGTTGGACTCCTTCTCAGAGTTCTTCTGAGAACAAAGTCAAGATGAGACTTTGGCTCCAACTCAATTAAAGGACTTCTGATGTTAGAGAGGAGGCAGCATGGACACCATGGGCCGGGGGAAGCTAACAAAATGAGAACATGACCCAGTTCCAGCAGGAAAGACAAGAGGTATGTATGAAGAAAAATAGTTCATGGAAGTGATAGTAATACCAGAGAACAGGTATCCAGGTAGCTAAAGAAACAGTCACCTGTCCCAGGTACAGCATGGCCTGTGAGTCTCGATCCACCCATCTCCCTCCATGAACACACTGCCTTTGCCGAATCATCATCAATTTCCCGACTTGGAGCCAGAGGCAAAGGCATCTGTCGGCCAAGACTGCAACTCCTGCCTGTGCATGAATGTCAGGGGTTGGGGCAGGGCTCAGAAGTGTCATCTCCCACCCCTTCATCTCCTTCACTGTAATCATCTAACAGAGAGCACTGGAGTCATTTCTGCCCATGGAACTGACTGAAAGCCCACCTGGTAGACAGATGTGCCCCACTGTGGCCTGCCAAGCCCATGCGAAGGGCCATAGAGCTTAGCCACAAATATTAATACGATCTTATGAGGAACAGACAAGGCCAGCCCTCTTCACACCTGCCCCTTACCCCGGGCTTCCAGGGTAAGGGTGATGACAGCAGCCATTCAGCGCCTCTTATAAAAAAGTGAGCACTGGGTGAGCAAAAGACGTCCAACACCCACAAAACATGCCAAGAGGCCAGTGTGACAGAACACGCCAGGCTGCATGGACCAGCCCACCAAGCTCTTGCGCGTCCCTTGCTCAGGTCTGCCACACTCTCATCCTGTGTAGGAGACTGTTCAGTCTGACCTAGTCATTGGCTCACTGGGACCTCATGCTCACCCCCAGCCCTTGGCTGTCAAGAAGCACACATTTGTAACGGTTCAGCTCCCCAGGACCGCTTAGGTCCTCTTTGACCTGATAACCTAGGCCTCCAGCTTCAGAAGCTAAACATATGGCACTGAAACTTGCCATCTTCAGCTAACCCACCAAGCTGCCAGATGCCCGAGAGTGAATGGATGTCCCCTGCCTCCGTCAGGATGACCTTAGCCAAGGTCACAAAGCCTTGAGAATTCCCATCCTCCATCCTAATTTAGGCTACCCCACCTCCCTGATCCTAGACTGTCTGGGCTTGTAGGGACAAAGCTCCCTTCCTAGTACTTTCTCTGGAACTTTAGGCAAAAACCCAATGACCTACTGTGTCACACACAAGAAGAGTGCCATCCCCTCTGAGACAACAGGTTAAGATCACCCCATGGGCCTTCCAACTGGGCAGGTGTACTCTCCCTCTACAGGTATTTATGTTTCTAACCTGAAACCACTTTGTGCTCATCCAACAACTTTGGCTCCTTTGTGGGTGTTCTGGAGACATGGGCAGCCTTAGTCTCCTTGGAACCACCTCTGTGGGGCTGGGTGGGGGCAGAGAGCCACCCAGCAGGCAAGTGAGACGGCAGGAAAAGAGCCGCAGATAGCAAGAAGAGGAGTGGTGGGAAACCCTGCATGCCAACCTCATTGTCAATTCTCCTGGCTGTCACATTCTTGGTCCTCACCACACCATCATTACCCATGCCATAGTTACTTCCTAGACACAAAGACGAAACTTCAGTACTACAGCCTGGAAGCACTGAATCAGAAGGCCAGCGGCTGTTCTGAACAGGGTCTTACCTTCACTCACCTTAGTTTGCCTTTTCAGTCCTGGACCAGCTTAGTTCTCTCTATCTAGCATCTCCTGCGGCTGCTCATTCGACTCCCATTTTTGAAAAGACTCTGTGTGTGTGCATGCATGCGTGTGTGTGTGTGTGTGTCTACTTTTGCAGAGGGGGGTCTTCTGGTGTCTTCTATCTCTCTCCACCTACCCCTTGTGAGACTATGTCTCTCCTTTTCTTGTTCTCTCACCTCTAGGCCGGGGTTACAGGCAGTACAGCTCCTTGTGTGGGTGCTGGGATATGGACCCTGATCCTCCTGATTGCTTAGCAAGGATTCTTAACAGCTGGGCCATCTTTCCAGTTGACTCAGGTATTTCTTTAATGAAAAAACAGTCTAACATATTATGACTACAAACTCCTCAAGGCTGATTATAAATTCTGTTTCTCAGAACTCCTGATCTCCAAATTTGAACTTGGTGGTCAATGTTTTCCTTATTCAGGGCCACATACTACTACTTGGCACTCCTAAATTGTGTGTGTGTGTGTGTGTGTGTGTGTGTGTGTGTGTGTGTACATGCGTGGGTGTGAGCACACATGCAACAGTGTAATTAGAGGCAAGAATTAGTTCTCTCCTTCATCTATGTGGACTCCATGAGTTAAATTTAGGTCATGGGACAGCAAGTGTCTTCACCCCTGAACCTCTTGCTGAACTTCCTATGACTTTAGTCTTTCCCCCACCCCAAAGCAGTTAAATGTGGCTCGCGCTTTTCCGCACAGGCTCATGTGCCCTGTTCATTCCCAGAGCTGCGGCTGACCTCAGGAAACTTCTCCACGCCTCGTCTTCGCCTCTAGGGCTGAAGGAATCAATTTAGTGATGTGGAGCCTCTGAAGTGTGCCTGGGCCTCTGCTGGGGACCCCTCCCCAGATACTTTGCTACTCTTGTCTAGGGCCTCACCTGTCCACCTTGGCCACCTCAGTCAGCTGTGTGAATATCTTTGGGACAAGAGTGAGGCCTGCCTTGTAAGGCCATGAGAAGGATCATCCTGGAACAGAACTGGAAAAGCATAAACATGAGCCATCTGCCTGCCATGACACCATAGTTCCCTCACTGTTCACCTCTCAACAGCTCCAGAAGGTTCTGCCTCGGGGAAGACAAACACCATTCAGCAAAAGCACAGCGAAATAGCAACAGGGGAGAACTGAGAGAAAGCGCCCACCCTTTCCTCTGTGGACTCTCACATAGTCCAGCAGCTTCGTCAGCATGCTCACCCTACTGCCCAGTGACCGGTGTCTGCCAGTCTGGGCTCTCCAGAGAAACAAGACGGAGACCAGGTGAGCATGGATCATGCTCACACTGCTGATCACACACTCGGTACTCCCCCTCTCAGTCTTGTGAGGTTTCAGCTCAGATCACGTTAACACCAAGGGAAGCGTCAGTGCTGAGACTGAGCAAGCAGCTCCTTTCCTGCCACTGCCGAGGAGCTGGGAGCTGCACGTGGAGACCCAGGCTGACAAGCAGGACGCCTCCCTCCCTAGCAGGCTTGTAGGACTCCTAAAAAATATTCCAGGTGGGACACTCCCAAGCGAAACCCGGCAGGTCGCCTGTGGAAATTCCCCAGCCCGATTCCCACTCCGTCTGGGTCACCCGCCCCTCCGTTTGTGTCACTCTCTGTAGATAGCAGCTCCATTTTCCAGACTGCCCTGCGACCTTCCCACGCGTCCTGTGGTGTCACATGCCAACACCAGGCCCTTTGGATGCTCTCCAGCCCCAGCAGGTGAGGAGTGCCCTTTGACCCCTCTCTTGGCTGGGTCAGAAGATACTTCTACATGACCCCACGTGGAGAAACTCCATCTCGCCCATATCCTTCTCCCTCCCAGAGTTCTCTTCCCCTCCCACCTACTTCGGGCATGCTACAGGCCGCTTTGCCCATGTTCTGTCTGACTGCGTTATTCTGGTAGGACAGAAATGATGGTGGAAAGACAGCATAGACTTTTCACTGTGAAAGACCCCTCAAGACTCCCAAACCCCTCTCCCTGGCCAGTCTTGTCAAATATCCATCTGAGAGAAGCAGATTGCTGCCGCCGCCGCCACTGCTGCTACTGAAATTAACAGAATCTGGCAGGAGACCCTATTGTTTTTCCAATCCAGAGTTCTGCCAAGCAAACACAGGGATCTTGATGAAAATGGCCGCTCCAGAGGACTGTGTTTCAGGGAGACAAGATGCTCCCACACCACCCTCAGCCCGGGCGCGTGGCACAAGCACGGGCTGGAGTCTCTCTTGTTCTGAGAAGCTGGCAAGTTTTTGGGGTTGGGTTTTTTTTTTGTTGATGCTTTTTTTTTTTAATGCAACTAAAATGTTAAACAGGAAGCCTTTCAGGATGCCTGCCACGGACAGCAACCAAGTGCCAAGTTCCCTCTCTCTCATGGCAGCAGCTCCAAGCCGACATTTTGTGATTTGGGGACGCTGGGTCCAGGTTCAGAGGATGGCAGCCAGAGACCCTGGAAAAAGCCTCACTGCGTTGAAGAAGGCCCTTTGTCTTCCATGTCCCCACACCTATCAATCCGTGTCCAACGGGTGTCCCTCCTGGCACTGTCATCTAGATGGACGGTGACAGACATGGGCTACATCAGAAGCCCTTCTTTATTCCCTAGGTGGAAAGAGAGCCCTATCTTCCCACACCTCGAACAGGTAAAAGCCACCGTGCTCTCCTCCCTCTTGGCTGTCCACCGTTTCATCCGCAGACCGTGCTAGAGAGGGATTTGATTACAGCCACCACTTGAAAAGCAGCGTTTGTGCCTTCTCGCCACAGCGCCTCTGTCTGTCCTCACCCCATTGTCTTAGGGCACAACAGAGTGGCAATCTGCACTGTCGCCCCCACCGAGAAGGCTTTTGTTGAAACAGAAACTTCGGATGGCCTGAAAGGAGCTGAATGAAGTGGGAATGTGAACCAAGCCATCAGTATCGCCTGAGAAGAAAGGAAGAGCCAGGAAGAGGTTCTGAGACAGCACAGGTGCCAGTCTGGGGACCAGGCACTTTTGCGAGGGGCTCCGGACATGTGGTTTCACTTTAAATCCTCAGAGATAACCGGTCGTCACCAGTCTCTGCTTTCCTCAGCTCCTGGGGACAGACACTTATCAGTAGTCAGGTATTGCCTGTGCCATGGCAGAATGAGGCATCTCTACAAGAGAGACAGTCCCATGCTCTTCCTAAATGTTCCTGGGTCCTTACACAGCAGGGACTCCCTAAACGCTTATTAAAGGATGGATGGAGAACAGAGAAAGGGAGATAAAGAAGGAGGAGAAAAGCGTTCATTGTTAAGATGCAGACGACGGTAACTATTTTCTCACTAAACAGAGCCACGCTATGACAGACCCACCTGGCCCTCCCCAGCTGCCACCACTTCCCCCACTCATTGCTGTAGTGATATTTCATTTGTATTTTAACAAATAAAGCTTGCCTGAAGTTCAGAGAGTAAGACAGCCGCAATGATCAGTCTTACAGACCAGGCAGTGGGTGGTGACACACACACCTTTAATCCCAGTAGCCACACTAGTCTGCCATATTAATGGGGTGGTAGTGGTGCATACTTTTAATCCCAGCCCTAGAGAGGAATATAAGATGGGAGGAGACAGCTCTCACGCACAGTCTCATTCTGAGATTCCCGGAAGCAGGATTGCCATTTCACACTGAGGTAGAGGTAAGAGCCAGTGGCTGGCTGTTCGCAGCTTTTCTAACCTTCAGATTGAACCCCAATTTCTATCTCTGGGTTTTTATCAATCATGCTGCACATTTTAGCTGGCACATCCCTCCCCCCAGTACTTCTCATTCAAAGATGAAGAGTAGCCACCTGATGCCAGCACCCTCTCCCCAGAGGCAGTGCTGAGCACAGTGCATGTTCTGGAGCTCCCCAGGGAACATGGAGAAAGTGGGCTCCAGGGAAGCCCATAGTCCTGTTTGTCAGGGTCCCACCTCCCCAGTTCCCCTGAGTCTCCCTCATACTGTCTCTGAGGGTGCCCCTCTGTCAGCCACGTACACCCGGATACCTGCGCCAAGCTCTGCCTCAGGGAATCTAAGTGATGCTGATGTGGAGGGAATCTCTTGAGAGGAAGAGTGGGACCCCTGCTACATTCTGGTGAAGGATTCGATGATTTCATGTGTGTCAAAATGGCACAACAGCGCCTCTTTCCCTTAGTACAAGCATCTATAAAAATGAATATAAAAGTGAGTGGCCACCTTTAGCTTTCATTCTTTCTGCACTGGGCATCGAACCCAGGGCCTTGTCCATGCAGGCAAACCTTAACCATTGAATTCCATCCCTAGCCTTAGCTCTTGAGATGAGACTTTACCATGTAGCCCAGACTGACCTTGATATCAAGATCCTCTTGCCTCAGTCTTCTGAATGCTCAGATTGTGGGCAGGTACCACCATGCCCAGTGGAACCTCCATCCTGGTGGACACACTTGATAGAAACAGCTATCTCATACACAGGAAAACTACAGAATGGAGAGGCACAACACCCAGTGTGAGCTTGGGAGATCTGGGAGAAGCTTGAGAGGTCCGAGAGGCTGTGTTGGTGTTTTGGTGGCAAGCAGCCAGCAGGGGCTGTCAGATTGAGGTCCTCTGGCAAAGGTTAACAGAGGAGCTAGTTTAGTAAAGAGTCACAGAGTGGCTGGTGGCAGAGGAGCTGCTGCTCCATACCACTCAAAGTCCTGATGGACCAAGAGATATAGGAATAATAATAATAACAATAATAATAATAATAATAATAATAATACAATAGGAAAAATGACCAGAGAGCCCAAGTGCATCTAAGGAAAAAAAAAAAGAAAAGGAAAGCTCTCCAGTTCTGCCTCTCCCCACATCCTACCCCAGCTTCTGCTAGAACTCCCAACTGACATGAGATTCCCCTCTGTATGCTGTGAATATCATTGGTTAATAAAGAAACTGCATTGGGCCTATAGCAGAGCTATAGGAGAATAGAGATAGGTGTAAAAACCTAAACTGAATGCTGGGAGAAAGGAGGCAGAGTCAGGGAGAAGCCATGGAGCTGCCACCAGAGACAGACACACTGAAACTTTGCTGGTAGGCCACAACCTCGTGGTGATGTACAGATTAATGGAGATGGGTTGAATTAAGATGTAAGAATTAGCAAATAAGAAGCTAGAGCTAACGGGCCAAACAGTGATTTAAATAATATAGTTTCTGTGTGATTATTTCGG
Organism: Arvicola amphibius; assembly: GCF_903992535.2. Lineage (NCBI taxonomy): Eukaryota > Metazoa > Chordata > Mammalia > Rodentia > Cricetidae > Arvicola > Arvicola amphibius. The sequence continues at coordinate 4,613,476 of NC_052058.2, read as the reverse complement.
GTCTGAGTGGCCAGGAACTAACTAGCAACCTTCCTCCAACAAACTGGCACACCAAAGTGGTGGACTAAGTCCATATGAAACCTGAGAGGTCTTGGAAAGGAATTCTAGACACTAAAAAACAAAGTTTAGCAGCATTTATTTTTCCTGAATGGGCTTTGCTTGCAGGCAGAATGCTGAATGAATGCAGAATGCCTTTAAGAGAGGTTTTCCTGACTCATCGGTAGCAGGAAAAAAAGCCATGCTGTTTTGAAACTGCCAGCTTTCTGGTCTGTGCTGCCAGTGTGACCTGTGGCTCTTTCAGAAGACCGAGCATTTAAATGGGGTTTGTAAGCAGCATGTTACATACTGCTTAATGGCTCGACATAGACCTGCTGCATACTTGGAACTGGGGCAGTGTACATGACTTAGAGGCAGTGAATGGACCTCCTCTGCCATGTCAGACAGGGTGGAGCAAGCAGGCAGGGCCGTATTACCCTAGCAATGATGCTGCTTAAGGTTTTAAGAAGCACTTAGCATTTTAAGAAACCCTCCTGGACAGTAAAGAATTACAGATGCACAATAGGACAGATACAGACATAAAAGACCTCTAAATGGGTTACAGTGTTGAATAAATGTCCGTGGGCTTGGGAGAAAGACAAAAGATAAAGTATAAACAGTTATAAAAGGAAGTAAATGGTTTAAAAAATAAAACAAAGTCTTTAAAGAGACAGAGTATAGACAGTCATATGTAGTGAGGAGCTGCAGGCAGGCCTGCTTTTCGTCCCGCCCGGCCCCCACATGGCTAGCTTTACACCCGAAATAATTACACGGAAACTGTATTCTTTTAAACACTGCCTAGCCCATTAGTTTCAGCCTCTTACTCACATCTTGACTAACCCATATCAAATAATCTGTGTAACACCACAAAGTGGTGTCTTGCCGGGAAAGATTCAGCATGTCTGACCTGGTGGCTAGGTTCATGGCATCTGTCTCCCTGAGGAGAGGCACAGTGGTCTTCTCAGAGAGGCAAGGCATGGCGATTTATCTCACTTAGGCGAGGCGTGGCATCTGACACACTTAGGAGAGGCGTGGCATCTGACTGAGCCATCTACCTCACTTCCTTCTTCCTGTTCTGTCTACTCCACCCACCTAAGGGCTGGCCAAGGCAGTTTCTTTATTAAATGCCCTCCCACATCAGTCATAGATTAAAAGGAATAAACAATAATAAGAAAAAAAAGATGGAATGTACACAGAGAGTCTGGATTATGTATATTATTGTGTTTTCTTTGAATTTTTTGACTGTGAAGGAGCTACATAACCAACATATATACTTTAAAAGTATTTTGTCTTCAAAATTTGTGTATAGGATATGTTGCTTTGGAAAAGAGGTTCTTCTATTGTTTCCACAGAGGATGAGAACCTGTGGATTCATTCCAAGCTAATGTGATTTGATGGACCAAGATCCCCTGAAAGGTTGCCTTGGATACTCCTCAAAAAATTACTTTGCCCAATAAACAGCAGGAAGGAGTTTGGAAATATACACCAGTATTCCCAAATATTGTTTTTAAATGTTTGCTTATAATTAAAAGGAGATATGCTATAGAGATTTGTATTGGTGTGGATCTTGATTTATTGATACTAATTTAAGTTCAATTCTATTACATGTATTTCTGCCCTTGATTAAGGTATTGTGATTGTACAGCTCATTTAAAAATGTAATGCATAATTAAGCTATAATAGTCAAGCTTGTAGTCATGTTAGTTAGATTTCCTATATGTACATAGATGTATTTCAGATGGATAAGCATTTTTCAAACCTTTCAAAGACTACAGAATATGGCATTTAAATTTTTTTAAGAACTTAGGACTTTCATAACAGTGAGACATATCTGCTCCTGGCAGCACTAATTACTTCAAGAGGAAGATGGGCATTGAAGAGGCTCCTTATGGAGTTGGTTAGCCATTTGGGCAAGGAACTGCTCTTGCCTGAACTGCTTGGTGAACTGGACACGTAGGACCACAGAGAAATGACTGCTAAACTTACCTAAAAGGTGAGATGATCCTTTAGGGTTTCTGCTTCATGAAAGAGTCTGCTAGACATTCTTCAGGACACAGCTACTGGATTCTATGGGCCTGTAGGCTGAAAATGGATGCCCCAATGATACAGAAGAACTTTGGGTGACTGCTCAGGCAGCAAGATGTCTCTGTCAATTCTAGAGTTTTGAAAGTTGTTTACAATGAGCTTATTGTTTACTTAAGGTAATATTATATCCTTCTGGAATCTTTGACGGCATTGAAGAATTTATAGTTATAGTTTTCCTTAGTTATGATAAAAGATAAAGTATATATAAATATTATAACTGTAATTATTAAATTTTACTATGTTAAAATTAAAACCTTCCTTTTTATTTAAACAGAAAAGGAGAGGTAATATGGGATTCTTCTCTGTATTCTGTGAATATCATTGGTTAATAAAGGAACTGCATTGGGCCTATAGCAGATCTATAGGGGAACAGAGCTAGGTGGGAAAAACTAAACTGAATGCTGGGAGAAAGAAGGCAGAATCAGGGAGAAGCCATGGAGCAACTGCCAGAGACAGGTGCACTGAAACTTTGCTGGTAGGCCACGAACTCATGGTGATGCACAGATTAATAGAGATGGGTTAAACTAAGATGTAAGAGTTAGCAAATAAGAAGCTAGAGCTAATGGGCCAAGCAGTGATTTAAATAATATGGTTTCTGTGTGGTTATTTCAGGTCTGAATAGCCAGGAATTGACTAGTGGCCTTCCTCCAATACCCAGCCAGGAAAACAAAGATAGAAAAGAATTGAAAGGGACAGTGAGGAGGCTTGGACAGACAGAAGTCAACATATGTGGTGGTTTTGCTTAACAACTGTTTTTTTAATGTTTATATTTTTAAATAATTCTGTAGATTAAAACAATTTTAACTTTAATATGTATTTTTAACCATCTTATGATCTATTCTCAGAGAGATCTCACATCGGTTCTAGTATTTCCTAACAGGTCCAATCCAGACTCCTTAGAGAAGCACAGATCTCTACTTCTTGGGAAGAAATTGCCCAAATGGCCCATTCCACATGCTCATCTTGGCCACATGGCTCCACATGTGTGTGAGTTCCAGGAGATGGGGAAAGATGAATGTCGTAGATACCCCTTAGCTTTGTGGGACTTGGGGCTTACTCCTGCCCACCTGAGCCATACCACCTCATTGTCCCTAGGGTCACTCCAGGGTCATTGGCATCTTCGGCATCTAAAAGGGCTGTTGGCTTCTTTGTGTGGTAGGACAGATAAAGGTTCCCGACAAGGCCTGATGTGGATATCTGCTTCTCTAGCGAGGCAAGGAGGGCGTCTGTATTATCTCCTGGGACTTGGCAGGACATGGTGTGGTGTTTGTGGGAAAAACACAGCCATGGTCCAGGGTCTGGCTCTGTTGTAAAATCTGAGGCACAGTGATATCTGTGATCCAGCTTCTAGCCAACTAAATCTTCTCACTGCCCACCATCCCCAAGCTCTGTCTAAACCCACATTGCAAGGAGACACAAGCAGGACCTATCAGTGACCAAAGAGCCACCCTCATGCCCAAGATTCAGAAAAGCACAACTTCCATGGTCCAGTGCTCAGAAGCTAACTGGGAGCAGTGAAGAGTGCTCTGTTGTAAATAGGCCTCTATTTCCATTGAAGAGATGGGTCTAGAACTTTCCTTGCAGGTTTTCATGAGTGGTTCATAGGATCTTCCATGTGAATTCACCCAGTGCCTTCCGGGTAGTAGGGCTTCCATGAAAGGGAGCTACCTGAAACACAGGGATCCTACACAGAAAGGATGCTGCTACTAATTACTCTTCTATCACTGTAGCCATGACCTGAGGAGAAGCAGACAAGGAAGGAAGGGTTTCTTTTGTGTTGGTGTCTGAGAGGACACAGGCTGTCATGCTAGGGAAGACACAGCTGCAGGGAAGTTCAAAGCTGTGGTGGCAGAAGCATAAGGCTGCTTGCTCATATCTGTGAGGACCAAGGAGCAGAGTTGGGGATCAGATGAGACCAGTTAATGGATCTCAAGACACACTACAAAAATAAATTCTCTTCTTCTAGTGAGGCTACCTCCAAGAGGCTCCCAAGACAGCACCAACAACTGGGGGCCAAGGGCTTTAACACAAACCTAAGGGAATAAGACAGCACCAACAGCTGGGAACCAAGGGCTTTAACACAAACCTAAGGGAATAAGACAGCACCAACAGCTGGGAACCAAGGGCTTGAACACAAACACCTATGGGAGTGAGACAGTACCAACAGTTGAGGGCCAAGGGCTTGGACACAAACCTGGGGGTGTGTGCATTTTCCATTCAAACCATAAGTGTCCAAGAGAAAAGTCCAGAACATTCTTCCCCACTGAAAGACTCTCAGCATGGCCCCTGACCCAGTCGCCAGCTTACCCCCATCTTAGGGACCCATAAATTATCTAAATTTATTCATGGTCAAGTTAAAATAAGAACAAGAGTTAAGCAACATCGATGTCCCCAACAATATGGGACACTTGGGCTACTGCTAATTAGCATGACCCTGAACAAGTCACTCAAACTCTCTGGGCCTTAGCACCTTCACCTGTGCAAGGGACACACAGAGAGGAGTGTCTGGCAGGAGAGAGAAGCAACAGAACAGAGATAAGGCTGGACAACCTGATCATCCGTCTCTTCTCTCAGGAAGGCAGTTCAGGAGGAGGCAGACACCTGCCCACTCAGCCCTTCCTTTGAATTAACCGCAGGATAAAAGCCCTAAAAGCCCGCAAAGTCAATTCAAACTCTGACCTAGAGGAAGACTCTGTTTCCATTTCTCTACAGTCTACTCTCTTAAGATTATCAGGCACAATAAACATGGCTTCGAGAGCAGACTGATTCCTCTTTGGCAATTCCTCGACAACCTCAAAGGAGACTGTCCCCCACTTCCCTTCTCAGGGTCCACCTTGGCTTTACTTGGGCAGCCAGCTTACTTAGGAGGAGGAAGGAAGAGACAATAAAGCAATTGATTAAAATTAAACCATCTCATAGGACTAGAGAGTTCTCCTTTACACCCCACCTTCCCATTATTTCAACCAGCTTCTCTGCTGAGATTGATGGTCCCCCAAGTAATTTGATGTCCATCCCTCCTTGGCCAGTCTGTCATTGGAAAAAAATCACAATGCCCAGGCCCAAGAAGAATCTCCTTGCTAAAAATACCCTGCATTCCTGAGTGACAACAGCTCTCTCCTCAAACTCAGAGACCGCCAAGTTAAAAACAGCAGCCCGCAGCTTTAGATGGCACAAACGGCTAAGGTAGAGAAGCCTGAGAGCAGCGGGCATCCTAAGCCATCTGCCATCTTGGCCCGTCATGGCTTCCCTCTTCCCAGAGGCAATGGGCATCTCAGTGGCATAGGAAGCCGGACTTCTCGGCAGGGTGCATGGGCTGGGCAATGTCTTGGACTGAAAGATCAGGTTGGCCTGGAAGGAGGCAGGCAAAGGCTGGCTGCCTCATCTGCCCACTAGCCCATGCGCTATCTGGCTCAAGGTGCAACTGTCTGTCTAGTAGATGTGTCAGAGGCAAGGTGAAGTCAAAAGCCCCGTTGCAATCAGGTGGGCCTAGGAGCAGACATGAGCTGAAGCCGTTCTCAGGAAACATGGACTGCCCCGAAGCAAGAACACACAGATGAAATTAAGAAAGAACATGCTGGGCTCACTCTCAGCTGAGTGTCTTGTCTTCCCAGAAGAGGTCACAGAACTGCTCAGCTTCCTTTCCTGTCCTGAGAGCCAACCTCACAAGTTACCCACACTCCAGAGAGCACCCCAGCCCAGCCCTCATCACCCTTGAGTATTATCTGCCTGAATGGACTGACAGCCTGTCCCCAGGAATTAAAATCACCCCATTGTGGTGAGCCCCTTGAAGGCAAGGATTGTGTCTTGTGTGCCTTCATGAGAAACAGCCCAGTGTTTCCTATGGGGTCTGTGCTCAACCCTGTTCTCCAGGTACCTGCAGCACCAAAGGCAACATTTCCACCTATGGCACCTCTGCAAATCTGTAAAAAGAGTTTTGTTCACTTGAACCTCTTCTTTCCGTGCCTCCAGGCTTGGCCAATCTCTATTCATGGGCCACATGTGCCCAGAACGGTGAGCATGGTCTAGCACTTTTGTAGACCACAGTACCATGTCACAGCATCAAGAGGCTGGACAACCCTTGTAGATTCTCCTTGAAGGCTATACCTGCCCTTTAATATGTCGCCATGTGCACCCCCTTACAATCCAGTCTTGTTTACTGAGTTTTCTTGCATTAGTTGACAAACCTACCTACAGATTTGTGTGTGTGTTAATTCAATGGAGCAGCCAAGATCCCATAAGGATCATTCATTTAATGACAATTTCAATTCCTTTTTTATTTTTTCTTAGATTACAAATATTAGGTTTCATAACAGTATTTTTCAAGCAAAATTTGTTTTGGTTGTTCCTCTCTGCCCCCCTCATTTTCATCCTCCTCCCCACCCTTTTCTTTCCTGATTTTATGCCGCTTGTGTCCTCACCCCCAATTTCCTCAGCACCTCTATTCCTCACTCATGCTATCTGTCTGACTTCACACCCTGTGTCCATTTTTACACCTTTCTATTGATTTCTGAAATACTGACATTATTCATATACACAGAGATTAAGAAAAACAAGAGGCTGGGAGGTGACTTGATAGGTAAAGTGCTTGTCACACTAGTAAGAGGACCTGAGTTCAAGTCTCAACAAACCACATAAAGCTGATACAGAAACACACAGCTGTCACCTCAGTGCTCCTATGGAAAGGTGGGGTCAGAGGCAGAAGAATCCACAGATCTCAGGACAGCTAGCACAGTGGAGGCAAAGGTAAACTTGAGGCCTGTCTCAAACAAGGTAGAGGTGAGCTCAACACCTGAGGGATCCTCTCACCTCCACACGAACACTGTGGTATGTGCATACACCTGTGTTCTCTCTCTCTCTCTCTCTCCTCTCTCTCTCTCTCTCTCTCTCTCTCTCTCTCTCTCTCTCTCTCACATACACACACACACACATACACACACAGTTTGGGAAGTCCTTCTGTATATGTGTTGCTTTTATTGGTTAATGAATAAAGTAGCTGTTTTCAGCCAATGGCTTAACAGAATATAGCCAGGCTGGAAGAGATATATACAGAGAGAGAGTAGGCAGAGTCAAGTGAGAAGCCATGTAGCCCCGTTAGAGACAGACAGATGCTGGATGGAACCTTGCCGGTAAGCCACAGCCACATGGTGATACACAGATTAATAAAAATGGGTTAAATTAAGATGCAAGAGCTAGCCAATAAGAAGCTAGAACTAATAGGCCAAGCAGTGATTTAATTAATACAGTTTCTATGTGGTTATTTCTGGAGTCTGGGCAGCCGGGAATAAACAAGCGGCCTCCAACTACAAACAGGCACTCCAACATGTGCTAGCTAAACCCACACAAAACCTGAGAGGGCTTGGAAAAGAATTCTAGACACTGAAAAAACAAAGTTTAGTTAGCCACAATTTTTTCTTTGGATGGGCTCTGCTTGCTGGCAGCATGCTGCAGCTCCTTTAAAAGAAGTCTTTCTGATTCAGTGGTAGCAGAAATAAACTGCATGGTTTCAATGGTGGCATCCTGGTTCACTAACACGAATGGCTCTGATTCTTTCAGGAGGTCCGACCAAGGAGCATTTAAATGGGGTTTGTAAGCAGAGTGTTACAAACTGCTAATGGGTCAACATAGACCTGCTGCATACTTGGAACTGGGATGGTGTATGCAGCTTGCAGAGGCAGTGAGCATGCCTCTGCCATGTTTGACTGGGTAGAGTGAAAAGGCAAATCAGCCTTAGTCCTAGTAATGTTGCATACCATTTTAGGAAGCACTCCTGGACAGAAAAGGATTTCAGATACACAATAGGACAGATCAGACATAGAAGACCTCTAAATGAGAAACAGTATGTTTAAAAATGTACGTAGGCTTGGGAGAAAGAAGAAAAAGAGTAAAGAGACAGTAAATGTAAAATAAAAGAGTATAAACAGTCATATATTAAAGGAGTAAAGATAGTAAAATAAACATTAACTTCTAGAAAAAGTAATAGAGTAAGAAAAATAAGCCTTGCAAAGATAAAAAATACACAGAGAGCCTGGATTATGTATATTATTGTGTTTTCTTTTAATTTTTTGACTGTGAAGGAGATAAGTATGAGCTGCTAATATAAACTAACATAAGGGTATCTTGACTTCAAAATTTGGGTCAAAGGATATGTTGCTTTAGAAAAGAGGTTCTTCTTCTGTTTCCACAGAGGATGAGAACCTGTGGAATCCTTCCAGACTAATATGCTTTGATGGACCAAGACCCCCTGAAAGGTTGCCATAAACACCCCCAAAAAATTACTTTGGCCAACAAAAAGCAGGAAACAGTTTGAAGAGATTATGCCCAAATTCCCAAATATTGTTTAAAATGTTTGCTTACATTTAAAGGGGGATATGCTACAGAGATGGATGCTTTGCATTGGTATAGATCTTGGTTTATTGATACAAATTTTAGGTCAATTTTGTTATATGTATATTTCTGCTCTTGATTAAGGTATTGTGTTTGTGCAGCTCATTTAAAAATGTAATGTATAATTAAAAAGTATAGGTTAATAGATAATCGTCTATAATAGTCAAGCTTATAGTCCTATTAGTTAGGTTTTCTAGATATATAGAGACATATTTTAGTTAGATAGGTATTTGTTGAATCTTTCAGAGGCCTTTAGAATATGGTATTTAAAACGTTTTAAGAAGCTAGGACTTTTCAGGACAATGAGACACATCTGCTCCTGACAGCACTAATCTACTTCAAGAGGATGATGGGCACCAAAGAGGCTCCTTATGGCATTGGTTAGCCATTTAGGCAAGAAACTACTCTTGCCTGGACTGCTTGATGCTATGCTGTATGAACTGGACATACAGGACCCACAAAGAAATGACTGTTGCACTTGCCTAAAGGTGAGATAATTCCTTTGGGGTTCCTGCTTCATGAAAGAGTCTGCTAGACATTTTTCAGGACAAAGAAAAATGTGACTGACAAACTGCTTTGTGGAAAAGTATGCTGGATACTATGGGCCTCTAGGCTGAAGATGGATGCCCCAATGGTACAGAACTTGAGGTGACTGTCTGGTGTGGGACAATTGTCTGTATTCTGTCAATTATATTTTAAATAAATGCTGATTGGTCAGTAGCCAGGCAGGAAGTATAGGCAGGATAACCAGTCAGGAAGTAGAGGCAGGGTGACAAAAACAGGAAAATTTTGGGATGAGGAAAGCTTTGTCCACAGTCCTGGCCCAGCCACAGAAGAAGCAAGATGTGACTGCCTCGATGAAAAAGGTACCAAGCCACGTGACTAACATAGATAAGAATAATGGGCTAATATAAGTTATAAGAGTTAATAAGAAGCCTGAGCTAATGAGCCAATCAGTTTATAACTAATGTAGACCTCTGTGTGATTTATTTGGGACCTAACAATTGCGGGAACTGGGCAAGACAGAAACCTCTCAGTCAACAACTGTCCAGGCAGTGAGATGTCTGTCAATTCTAGAGGTTTGGAAGTTGTTTACAATGAACTTATTGTTTACTTAGGTAATATTATATCCTTCTGGAGTCTTTGATGGAGTTGAAGAATAGATAGTTATAGTTTTCTTTAGTTAAGATAAAAGATAAAGTATATATAAATGTTGTAAATGTAATTATTGCTTGCTACCTGTTTTGTTATATGTAATTTTACTAGGTTAAAGTTAAAACCTTCCTTTTTATTTAAACAGTATAGGGGACTGGTGTAGGAGGTCCTTCTGTATATGTGTTGCTTTTATTGGTTAATGAATAAAGAAGCTGTTTTCGGCTAATGGCTTAACAGAATATAGCCAGGCTGGAATGAATATATATATATATATATATATATATATATATATATATATATATAGAGAGAGAGAGAGAGAGAGAGAGAGAGAGAGAGAGAAGGCAGAGTCAAGCGAGAAGCCATGTAGCCCCATTAGAGACAGACATATGCTGGATGGAAACTTACTGGTAAGACACAGCCAAGTGGTGATATACAGATTAATAGAAGTGGGTTAAATTTAGATGTAAGAGTTAGCCAATAAGAAGCTAGAACTAATAGGCCAAGCAGTGATTTAATTAATACAGTTTCTATGTGGTTATTTCGGGGGTCTGGGCAGCTGGGAACAAACAAGTGGCCTTCTACAGCACACACACACACACACACAGTAAACTTAGAATAAAGAGGAAAATGTAAAAAAAGAAAACAATAAAGCTAAGCATGATTAGCACATGACGTGTTATAACTTCAGAAATGGACTGCAGTCTGATGCTGAGCTTCCAATGATAATAGAGCATGAACAATCTCAGTTTGAAATATCCAAATGTCAGGCTGTCTTTTAGGGGGGTCATCTAAACCCAAACTTGTAAAGATACGCATATTTACATATGTGACTGAAAAAGACCTGGATGGCTCCACAAAACCCACTGTTACCAATGAAGACATGGTCCTTGAAACATGGAGAAAGAAGGTTCTAGACTTCTGTGTGGGACATAATGATTACTGTAGCCCAGAGAATCAGAAACAAAAAGCAAAAACTAGCATTAGCTTCTCTGTTTCCATGGTCCACCTGATGTCTCCCTGGCCTGGCAGTGGCCACACCCTCCTTCCCTAGCCCTGAGTGTGTTCTCTCTGAGTGGAAACACATGTTTAAATAAAAACTGGTGGCAAAGGGTGTGTCTCAGAGTTTCATCACAGGCTCTGACTCTTTACTACCAGCCCAATGGCAGCTTGCCTGCCTGTTTCCATAAGGCTTGAGCCCATCAGGTTCTGAGAGGCCTTTATAGTTTCTTTACTGCCATCCCTTGGCCCAAAGAATTGCAGGACATCTCCTGGTCTACCTGTCTTATGACTGCCTGAAATCAGTGTGTGTGTTTGTGTGTGTGTGTGTGTGTGTGTGTGTGTGTACACATGTAGCTTATATGTGTGTGTGTAAAAAATGTAATCTGTGCACATGTGTGATATGTTCATATGTGTAGCATGGGTGGGTATTTGTGGATGTGAGTTTGAGTAGATATGTGTATATGTGTTAAATATGCGGTATATATGTACATATATTTATGTGCAAGCATATATTTTATACGTATTTCTATATGTATATGTGCATTTGTCTATGTATTTGTGTAGATGTGTGTGAATATATTAGGATGTGAGTGAGTGGGTTGGTATGCATTTGCGTGTGTGCATGAGTGTGTGCTCCTGACTCCTGAGCTTACCCTGCATTGCACTCAGTGCTGACAGACTTCATTTTGGTGAAAAGCAATTGGTAACAAATTGTAAACACCAGTTGCAGAAGTGCTCTGAGTATGAAGGGACCATTTCTTAAGCTATGGTAATCACAGAGTACTGGGGGATACAAGTCAGGGAATGCTAGGGTCGGGGTGCATGGGGTACTGGGGGGTACAAGTCAGGGAATGCCAGGGTCGGGGTGCATGGGGCACTGAGGGGTACAAGTCAGGGAACACCAGGGTCGGTAGCAGATGGGAGGGGATGTTGAACAGCTAATCACAGAGACCAAAGGGGGGAAATCAGAGGGGCTGCATTGGGGTGCACTCCACACAGCATAACTCAGGGTGGGGGTTGCAGTGGGGTGCACCCCACACAGCAGAACACAGGGTGGGGGATCCCACAGCAGGCTAATTCTCAGCTCCCTAAGAGCACCACTGTTTCCTCTCTTGCATGGACACTTACAATACTCCTTCATAAAAACTAGGGTATGTTTTCCAGGTTAATTTGCCTTAAAGGATATGTATTTTACACCTTCAAAAGGGTTTTGTGAAAGTTTCTCTAAATGACAGGCGGAGACAGTGGTAAGTTGCACACAAAGGCCTCATACTCATACTGAGGTGCAAGGCTTCCCTTCACTGTCTGTGCATATAGACATGGATTCATAAGAACCTCACCCCCAACTCTCAGTTGTGACCTCATGGAAAGGCCTACATCTTATTCCTCTTGCCTCCAAGTAACCAGTGCAGAGCCAGGCACAGGCAGTCCATAAATGTTCATGGAAGAAACAGAAAGATGCCTTGGAGTGCCGTCCCTGAAGGCACTGTGTATGGGGAGGAAAGGACTTGGAAAGTGACAATCCTCAAAGTAAGAAGTTCTCCAAGCTGTCCCACTATCTAAGAACCCAGAGACCAATCAATGTCCTATTGACCACCCTTCACCCAGAGGTGTGCCCTCAGACACCATAGCAATGAGTACCCAGCATGTGCTGCCTTCTGTGTGGACTATGGGGAAAAACAGAAATGAAAAACTCAGGCTCCACCCTAAGGGGCTGTGAAGCATGAGGAGAACACAGGCTGCCCTCAGTAAAGATGGTGGACATGCCCTGGGACAGACTCTGGGCCCATCATCTACCTACATTCTCTTATTTGGGTCTCTAAGCATCAGAAAAAGGCAACAGCATCTCCATTTTGTGAGGTAAGCATCATGGAACAAAGACCCAGGGAGGGCTGTCTTATGAGCGGAAGCCAAGATTCTCGACTTTTCCTAGATGCCAGGCCCATCACATGCTCATTCCCCAGGCTGCTCCCACATACCCCAGAGCCTGACCCTTAGATTCCTGCTTCAAGACTTTAGAGGTTCCACTTGCCACCTGAAAATCCACCTTCCCTTTATCAGTTCTTTTCCTATGGGGATGGCAGAGCTTACCTGACTCTGAACCTCTAGAGTTCAGTGGTTTCTTGGTTGTGCCTCATGGTGCTTCCTAACCACTCTGAAATGTTTGGCTGGTGCTATTTACTCTGTGTGGCAGTTAATCTTCATTGTCCATAGGCAGGCTTAAGCATTCTAAAAGATACATACACCTCTGGTTGTGTCTATGCATATATTCCCAGAGTCATTTAACTGAGAAAGGAAGACCTTGAATGTAGGTGGCACTATCTGATGGGCTGGGGTCCCGGGATGGAGGAAGGAATAGTAGGTGATGAGTGCCTGAATCCATCTCTCTGCTTCCTGACCGTGTATGCAATGTGAACAGCCACCTCGTGTTCCTACTTCCCTTCCTTCCCCACCATGATTGACTGTGAACCCTTAAACTGGAAGACAAGAGAGCAAGAAAAAATATACAATGGGTGTTCTAGAAGCCTGCCTATCAATGTTCTTCAAACACTCATGGATAACGTCTTTTCCAGGTATCTGCTGGGGCCAGGTCATGCTCTTGCCAATGTTCAATCCCAAAGCATTTTGCAACTCATGCAGTAGCAGCTTGAAGTCAGCCATGTAGAGATGTACACTGCAGAAACTGATAATGCCTGCAAATTGAGGGCCATCCCCAACCAATGTTAATGGGCAAAATTGAGTGACACACAGCTGTTTTGGACTCTGGCTCCCCAAATCATTCTCTGTCCAGTCTTTCATGTCATACAATGTGCACTGGTGTGTCTGCATGCAATGAGCATATGTAGACACGGAACTTGTCAGAAGTCTAGGTGTTCAGTAAGAGGCAGCAGAAATCCAGAAGGGGAATATTGATCTGAAATTAATCTTTAGCCTCATGCTATCCCTCCAACCAGTACCTTCTGAGAGCTGACCAGAGTCTATAAACAAGGTCACACTTGATTCTTCAAGGTGAACTGGGAGGCTCAATAATGTAGCACCTTTCTAAAACTGTGGGAATTACCTACGAGAGCTCAGCTGAACCCCAGGTCTGTACAGTCCCAACACCAGGACTCCCTCTACTCCATCACACTGCAGAGCCATGACATCATACTTCCTGTCCTCAGTCCTGGATTCCCCAACGTCTCCTGCTAGCCCGTGGCAGACAGAACAAGAGCAGTTGGGATGGACGGTGGTAGAAGGACAGCCAACCCAGGCGCTCTGCTGGACAGCTGGGAAGAGGGGATCCATCTGTGATGCCTGCACTAGCAGCTCTGTGGATGAGCTGCAAGCTGATGTATGGATGGAGCCCTGGTCCTCAGCAAGAGGGGCAGCTTCCCTGCTGGCACCTGCCTGAGTGTGCCATACAGCTGAGGCAGAGTAGAGAGAAATCCCTTTCCTGCCACAGAAATAAATAATTAAAGCCAAAGTTTGCCAACTTGCCAGTGGGTGGAGAGAATACAGTTTATCCAAAGTTTCTCACAGAAGAGCACCCACGAGCACTCAGGCCCAGCACTACCCCGGCAAACATCACTGTGTTTCTCAGAAGCCAAATTCTGTACTGTGAGTGTCTCGTTGCCACCTGGACCCAAGGCCTCAAAGGCTTGGGGATCGAGGAAGAAGCTAAACACAGGAGAGCAGAACTACAACACAAGGTGGGATGGAGCAGGACAGTGCCACAAACAGGCAAGCTGTGAGCCAAGCAGAGTGAACTAGAGCCCAGGATGGAAAAGGGGCTGAGTGTCTAACCTCCAGCATTCTGGCAAGAAAAATGTGCGCTCCGGAGCTGCTGCCAATTTCTATGGTGTAAATACTCAATGATCACTTTCAAGGTACCAACAATCGAACAAGCATTCAGCAAATTGCCCAAGTTATCAGCGCTAGCATGAGCCAGCTTTAGATGATGCCTGGAAAAGCCCCTAGTCCATGGTGAGCCTGGATATTGAGTATGGTGTTGTGGGAACTCATTCAGCCAATAACCTTTAAGGTATCAGCCCACTTTGGGCATGGTCCCATGTATTTTAAGTGCAGATGAAAAGCATGCACAACCCCTTTTTTTCTGCTGGATTCAGTTCCCAGTTCCCAGTGCATGCAGAGGACTGTGGATCACTACTCTTATTGTGAGTTTATTCCCAAATAAGTAAACCTTTGCTATACTCCATAAAAGGGAATGGAAGGGATTCTACTTGTGAGCTATTAGTTATAGACAATTTGCTTTGGTATAGGTTCTTGTATATTGATACAAATTCAAACTGTATTTGTTATGCTACTATTTCTGTTTACAATATTTGTTCACCTATGCAAAATTATTTTGTCATATTGTATGCATGCATGTTTCTGCTTCTGCTTAAGATATTTTGTATATTGATGCAATTTTAGGATATGTTTATCATATTACACTATACATTTCTACCACTGATAAAGACATATATATATATATATATATATATATATATATATATATATATATATTGTTTACATTTGAGGTCATTGTCCTCATTTGTTGAACAATTGTTTAAGGATTGTTTAATTTTTTAATTGTTTAATTTTTTAATATGAAGTTTTAGTCTTTAAGTTATATAGGTATTAAGAATCACAGGTCAATAGTCACCCATGTTTGTCTATCTATAGTGAGACTAGTCAAGTTCTTTAGATGCATAGAGATTATATTCCACATGAATAGGTAATCTTCAAATACTTCAAAGAGCTGTAGAATATGGCATTTAAATAGCTCAGGATTCTGTTGACATGAGACACAATTGCTCCTGGCAGCACTGATCTATTCATAAGAGAATGTTGGGCACTCAATACACTCCACTTGGAGCTTGTTTTCTTCTTGGCAAAACTTACCTTTGGATAAAGAACTGCCCCTGCCTCGACCACTGACAAAATATATGGTGTCCAGACTGGACAAACAGGATACAAACAAAAACAACTGCCAAACCTTGCCAAGACAGAGTAAAACCATTTTTCAAATTTTCCTGCCTCTGAAAATGGTCTGTCAGATACTTTAGGCCTTAGCCAAAGCTGGTTGGCCCAACATTGCAAATGAGACTTTGGGCAATTGCCCAAGTCGCCAGTTGTTTCTGTCATTTCTTGCACCTTTGGGAAGTTGCTTGATTGCACTTCCTATTTACTCAGGTAATATTTCCCTTCTCAGGTCTTTGGTGAGGTTGAGGATTAGGTAGTCATAGCTACTTTTCTCTCATGACTTAGCCAAGACATTTTTAATATAAGACTTAGAATCTTTAAGATAAGATAACTTTTGAAACATTTAGCATGTGTTTCTTGCCTGATGTTGTTCATGCTGGTTGTAATTCTAATTTTTATGTATTATATATTTTTATGTATTTTGCCTCTTCTTTTCCCTGAAAAAAAACTTCATGTTTGTTTTTATTGTATATAGTTTTTTTTTATTAGGCTTAGAACCCTCTTATTTAGACAAAAGGGGGAGGTATTGTGGAAACTCCTTCAGCCAACAACCTTTAAGATTCCGGCCCACTTTGGGCATGATCTCATGTACTATAAATGCAGACAAAAAGCATGCATGGCTACTTTTTTCTGGTGGATTTGGTTCCCAGTTCCCAGCGCACACAGAAGACTGTGGATCACTACCCTTACAGTGAGTTTATGCCCAAATAAATAAACCTTTGTTATACTGCACTCTGGGCGATTGTGGACCTCTCTGATACTACTGCAGCATGGAAGTAAGTGCTGGAGTAGATCTTCTAAGTTAGCATCAATGGCCAAGAGCATAGCCCTTCCCTGGATGGAGTTTGGGACTCCACATTCCAATAGCTGTCCAGAAGTCTTTCTGCACCCAGCTGCTTCTGTGTCCTTACCTGCCCTTAGTCATGAGGACCCTGTCTTCACTCCCATCAAGTCTATGTCAGCTGTGTTAACCCTTTATTGATGTTTTGGTGCTCTGGATCCCATAACACCCCTCCACACTGGACACTTAATCCTAACTATCAACTTGACAAAATACAGAATCACCTAGAAAACAAAGTTCTGGGTGTCTCTCCAAGGATGTTTCTAGATTAGGATAACTGAGGTGCAAAGACCAATTCTGAATGTGGTTGGCACTTTTCTACGCACTAGGGTCCCCCAGACAGAAGACATGACTGCAGCTGCATGTGACCTGCCACTCTTGTTGTGACAGCCCTGTCATAATGGACTGTAATCCAGGAGTGGTGTGCTAAAACAAACCCTTCCTTTCTTCCTTAAGTTGCCAGGAATTTTGTCACATCAACAAGTAGCTATTACATCATAGACATAACCCTTAGCCTCAGCCCCTCCACTGACTCCCTTCCTGCTGTGGAATAGTCATTATGAAAATGTGTTGCTTTAATTGTTGATAAGAAGTTGATTGGCCAATAGCTAGGCAGAATTTTTGTGGCAGAGAAAACACTGGGAAGGAAGGGGTGGAGTCTCAGAAAAGTTGAGAGGAGACGCCATGAGACACAGAGCGAGGAGGATGGGAAGTACATACATGAGGTAAATGAACCTCAGGGCAGCACCTAGATTAATAGAAATGGGTTAATTTAAGCTATAAGAGCTAGCAAAAAAAGCCTCAGCTAATGGATGAGCATTTATGATTAATATTAAGTCTCTGTGCGGTTATTTGGGATTGACTGCTGGGACACAAAAATATTCCACCTATATATGGCACCCAAACATCTGGTGCCTACATCCACATAAGACTTGAGAAACCTTTAAAAAAAGATTCTAAACATATCAAAACAGAGCCAAATGCAGTTTCCTAATCTTGTGTCTCTCATGGCGACTGTAGTACAAAGATGTATCTCCCAGTCACAGCCTATGGACTTAAGTAACCAGGGCAAGTGCCACCAGAGTGAGCCATGAGCTAAACCATATGGAGGGTTTAATTTTGGCTCATGCAGACAGAAAAGATTACAGATGCACGGTAAAGAAATATCCAGAAGGGAAAAAAATCCTCTAAATGGGTTTCACTGGTTTTAAAAATGTACAAACACTTGGGAGAGAAAAGAGAAATGATATAGACAATCATAAAAATGATTTAAAAATAATGGAGTCTTTAAAGTAAAAATAATATAAAGGGGGAAAGTCACACAAAAATTTTAAAAATAGAGGGGAGCTTGGATCCTGTATGTTACTGTGTTGTCTTTGAATTTTCTGATTTGATGATGAAGGGACAACAGCTACTAAAACACACTAGATTATAAAAACTGCTGGATTAAACAACCTACATATTTTTAAAATGTCTTTACTTCAAAATAGAAGTCAAAAGGTGTAATACTTTGGGGGAGAGGTCATGCTCTTATTTCCACAGGAAGTGCTGTGGCTCCATTCCAGGTTGATAAGAGTCAGGTTTCAGAGGAAGACCTCTTTAAAATCCTACAGACATAAAGAAATAAACCTAAAAGAACTATAAAACACATGATGCGTATTTTACCTGCTCAAACATAAAACAATAAAATCATCTTTGGCTGATCTATATGCAATGCACAGTCTATACGTTTATCAATGCACATACATATGTTACCTTTAAAAGTGTATGTATTTTCAGAGCAAGGGGATCAGACAGCAATAAAAATGGATGGGCCAGGTGACCCAGCATCCAAAACAAAGTCAAGGCTGCTTGCTGAGATGAACCAGCCTCACAGAATACTCCAGCCAAGGCTGAACAATTATCCTGATTTTCTCAAGGTTCCCCCAAAGATGCCAGTGTCCCCAGACAACAGGAAGCAGTCTATAAAAAACAACACCCACATTCACAAGAGATGAGTTGTGGATGTTTGTCATCATTTAAGGGAGTTGGTTACAAATTGTTACTGATCATAGTCAGAAGAAAAGCTAGACAGAGGAGTTAAATTCAATGATTGCTTTCTCAAGTAAAAGGGAAACATGATATAGAAATGATGAGACAAGAGGGTAGATTACTGAATCTACTTTAGTTCAAAACACAACTAGTAACCTCATAATAATTCACATTGGTTTTGATTTTGGTTTATTGACACAAATGTAAAGTTAATTTTGTTATACTGTATGCATGTTCTACTCTTGTTTGGGGTATTGTGCCTATGCAGCTCATTTAAAAATGTAATGTATAATTAAGAAATAAAGATTAATAGTCATCTATAATAGTCGAACTGATAATCATGTTAGGTATGTTTTCAAAGTCATACATAGAGATATTTAGATAGATTGTCTTCAAAATGTGACCTAAGTAATATGGTATTTAATATGTTTAATAACCTAAGGTTTTTCATAACAATGAGGCACATCTGCTCCTGGCAGCACCAAATTACTCCAGAAAAGATAATGGGCATTGAAGAAACTGCATGTATAATTTTTCTTTATGACAAAAGCTAACCATTTGGGTCAAAAACTGCCCTTGCCTCAACTGTTGACAGTATATAATCCAAACTGGACCAGCAGATGCAAAATATATCACTGCCAACTATTGCCAAGACAAGGGAGGACAGTCCTTCCTTCAAAATCCCTGCTTCTCCAAAGAGTCTGCCAGATGTACTAGGCCTGTAGGCCAAAGATGGATGCTCCAATGTTGCAGAAGAACTTTGGGTGAGTGTCCAGGCAGTCAGATGTTCCTATTATTAAATAATATTATACTATTCTGAGGTCTTTGATGGTATTAAAGACTAAATAATTAGGCTTAAAGTTTCCCTTAGTTATGATAAAAATGTAAATTAGACATAAAACTTTAGACTTGTAAAGATAAGATAAATAATAGAATATTTTCTCTAAATTTGCCAAATACAAATGAATTGGATATTATAACTGTAATTCTTACTTGATAACTGTTTTGTTGTATATAGTTTAACTATGTTAAAGTTAAACCTTCCTTTTTATTTAGACAAAAAAAGGGGGAGATGCTATGGAATAATTCTTCTGTACACTGTGAGAATGTGTTACTCTCATTGTTTATTAAAAACCGATTGACCAATAGCTAAGCAGGATTTTCAGGGCAGAGAGGCAGAGTCTGGGTAGTTAGGAGCCAGACTCAGAAGAAGCAACATGGGAAGGAAGTTCATAGATAAGGTAAACAAGCCTTGGGGCAGCATATAGATCAATGGAAATGGGCTAATTCAAGTGTAAGAGCTGGCTGGAGACAAGCCTAAACTATTGGTCGAACATTTATAATTAAATCTCTTGTGGCTATTTAAGAACAACTGCCAGGACACAGAAAAACTCCACCTATACCTTCCCCCAGAGAGTGAACATAATCTCTTGATCCTTCACTCTCAAGAATCCATCTCCCCTTCATATTCAAAGGCACCAGTGCTCTGTCTGTCCCTCATCTCTCAGACACACACACAAACGCACACACATACACATACAAATACACACACATATACAAACACCCATATACAAACACACACGTGTACACCCACGTGTACATATACACACAAATACGCATGTAAACATACATATGCACTCATATGCAGACACACGTGTACACACATACACATAATATGCGCAAACACACATGTAAATATGCACATGAACATCCATACACAAACACACATGTGCACATACACACAAACATGCTCGCATGTACATACACACAACTACATATACATGCATACACACACAAACACATACACACACATGCACATGTACACACATACATACACAGATGTACACATACACACACAAACATATACACGCACATGCACACATACACACATACATACACAGACGTACACATACACACACACACATATACATTTACTTCTCTGCCCCTTGGCTTCTGTCCAGGCCTCCCCAGAAAGCTGGAAGAAGATGCTATTGAAGACTTTATGCAGATATGGCCTCATCATACTTCATTCTAAGGACCAAATAGTACAAGCAAATACAGGCATGCAATACAGATGATGGCAGCCACCCAAGTCCTTCCAGAAGGAATGGCAGTCAAGACGCTAAAGATAGTCGGCCTTTTAGCTTGGAAGGGCTTCGAATTGCCTGAGTAGTGATGTGACGGGGAGCAGAGATTTCGGAGTGGGGAGAAACTGCTTGAGCTGAGAATGAGGGAAAATGGGAAGAGCTGGAGCCCATGACTGGGGCATGCTGGGAAAAAACAAAAAATAAATTCTTTGGAAGTGTCTATTAAAACTCCTTTAGGAAGCTGTTCTTGGAACTCGGGAAACATTTGAGCAGGTGACAATGAAGTATGCAGTGTAAGTAAGGCCCCTGTAGTGTCTCCCGGGAAGCCCTCAGCAAGTGCCCACAGCTCACTAATGCATTAGTATGAGGGACTGGCGGGAGGGGATGCTCAGAGAGAAAAACAAGGGGACAGCTGACATCTGGGTTACCCCAGCTACAGCAGGGAGGAATGACAAGTGAATTCAGCAAAAATGTTTTATTTCCACATCTATTGTCAAGCCTAATTATTGGTTGAAATTAGAGGTTCTGCCCCGATCATGGCCATGAATAAATAAAGATATGTTTGAATTTCCGCAGATGTTATTGAATTTCACGTATCTTTCCTTTCTGGGGATGAAAAGAAAGATGCAGCTAGCACTCACACTCACTGACATCTACGTTTAAGGGAGATGAAGCACCTGACTGGGTGCGTGGAAGCCAGCCTTCTGATCTTGCCCGGATGCCTCTATCCATCAGACCCCACAGCCGACTATATAAAATAAAGACAATCTGCGTCCTGAGGTTTCCTCCAGGCTGCGGAAGATGCATACTGGCATCGCACCCGAGCCCAGCAAGACAATGGCAGGCTCTGCAATGTTTTCCTCCACACGCCCCACGTGTGCGGTCCTCACGTAGTCGATCACTGAATCAGATAGGCCGGGAGCCAGCTCAGGGCCCGAGAGGAAAACAAAGACAAGACACAGCGTCCGCCTTGAAGAACCCGCGACCTCACGCGCATCTGCACCTGGAAGATTCTCCAGTCGCCCCCGGGGTCCGTACGGTCGGCGTGACTGGTGGAAAACGAGGGGCAAATGAGACTTGTACCGAGCAGTACCAACTTCTTGTGATCATTATCCCTTGTCAATTAAACACAAGTGTTCACTTAGCTTCTATTTTGCATGAAGCAGTAGGCGTGAGGTAGACATGGTTTCAATTATGTGGAAAGCCGAGCTTGGCCGCTCATGGCTATAACCCAGCACTCCAGGGCTGGAAAATGATGGGTACAAGGTCATCTTTGACTACAGCACCAAGTTCCAGGCCAGCAGAGCCACATAAGACCCTGTCTGGAAGCGACACATAATAGCAAGTTCATAAAGATAAAGCACCTAGTGTGTATACAAATACCACACAAAGGACGTGAGCATCTGTGGATGCTGGTGAGGGGATTGGACTCTGTACTACTGACACCGAGTGACAGCTAATGTTGTCATCTCCATTGAGAGTGAGGACGTTATCACCCAGTTCCATTTCCTAGAAGTCACCCTAAGGGTCTTCTTGATAGAAGCAACACCTTCCACCCAGTCCTGACTCTCCTCTGCCTCCCTCCCACTCAGTCTCTGCTTAGCCTGAAGCCTGGCCTGCCTCCTGCCAGTGTCCTGGCCTCCATGACTTGAGAAGAAATCTAGAGGCCCCATACTATCTCCTGCCTCCCCTTCTCCTTCTGGCCATGACACCAGGCTGACTGCCTAGCATGGTGGCTCTCAGTAGCACTGGGAGCTAGCCATTGGTTCTGATGACAAAATTGTTTTCAAAATCACTTACAATCACTTGATAGAACCAGACACTCAAGGGCATCCTGAGACAGCTTATTCTGTACTGTGCCAAATTTACCATTGCCTACTGACCGACACACCAAAAAGGATACACTTCTCATGAACAAACATTGCGGAGACAGGATTCCAAAGAACTGTACTACACATGAAATCAGAAGGGGTGACTATGAGGACCAGAAAGAGGTAGCGGGGGGCAGGGGTGGAGGAGACATAGGATAAGAGCAAAGAATTTTGTGTGTGTCCGTGTGTCCGTGTGCACATGTGTCTGTCTGCCTGAATGTATGTGCACATGCCATAATGAAACCCACTACTTTGTAGAATAATTTTTTTTAAAAAAGAGCAAAAAGTTACTATAAGTAACTGTGAGGGGTAACAGGGCCCAGCTTCCTGCCTCTGACCTCCTTTTTAAGGCAAGATCAGGATCTGTCTTGTCATAGTGGCCCTGAGTAGAATTATTAACATACATTTAGCCTTATATCTTAGACAAGAATGAAAAGGAAAATGCTGCGACAATTTCCCAGACTAAAACACTTTGTCACGGACACATAAGGTGTGGACTTGGTGGCAGGCACTGTGCTGGGGTATGTCACTTCATCAGAATTGCAGTATGCAGTAAGCCTGATGATACTACCTGAATCGCAGACTAGAAACCCGAGGCACAGAGAGAGAAGAGCCAGAGACACTTGGCAAGAAGCCCCAGATCCCCGCGCTGTGGGTGCCCCCCTTTTTACTACTCATTTTGCACCACCGCGGCTCGACAGGCTGGTGGCATCCGCTGCATCGATCAAGGTACCCAGGAGCTGGTTTCTGCAAGTCCGGCGCTGTACAAGAATGTTCTCCCGTCTCCTCTGCCTGCTCAATTCCTTCGTCAGGGTGTGACGTGTCCCTCTGAGAGAGGACTCAACCATGGTGAGCATCCATCCCAGAACTATGTTCTCATCCCACTCCTCACTCACTCGTGTGTTTGGTTCTGGTTTGCTACTGGTGCTTGCTGTGTGCCAAGCGAGACTCCATACGAGGCATGTGAGCTGGCCAGGTGTTTGCCATTCCTGGCTCTTTATTAAACTCGGATTGTAAACAAATGGTGCTCAATAGATGCACACAAAAGGACATGACTTTAAATCCCACTGAATTCAGGAGCTAATAAAGAAAAAAGGCCAGAGACAACTGGAAGAAGAAGAATTGGACTGTAAAATGGTATGTTGGTATTATCCCCAAAAAAGTGCGCCCAACCCTTCAACCTCAGTGTCTGCAATGCAGAATCACGCTCACACACTATGCCCTAATGTTTCTGTTCTGGTGCACACTGCATTTGGTTGTAGAAGATAAACCAAAGGCCACGCAGTGCTACGCTGAGCCTGCCATTACCAGAGAGACAAGATGTGCTATCTTAAAGCAAATGACGGTCTTGACCTCCCCCAGATACTAGGTGCACAGATTCTTTGCAAAGTACTATTTGTATCTAGAAAATTCCAGCCCAGTGAGAAAGCAGATGGGTGGAAGAAGCGAATAGTGAAGACCAGCCTAAGGCAGAGCTGACAGACGTGCTCTCCAGCGTGCTCTAAACCCAGAAGTGCTCCTCCAGCCCTTACGAGCAGAGTGATACCCCACCAGAGTTCTCCAAATAACGAACTCTTAGCCCGATGATTGTCGCCATCGTTTGCCATATTTTCCGTCCAAAAGCTCCTCTCGCTGCTGCATGGCGAGCGGCTTTTATAGCCAGGGATGAGTGTCCACCCTTTCAATTTCACTGGTGCATCTGCTTCGCCATTTCCCTACAGCAGGTTGTATTACAGCGGAAGGATTAACGAGGGAACGGACACAAACATTTTTATTTCAAATAGCTGCTTTCAGACAAGATCTGGAGAACAGCATCAAGCCATATGATTGTAAAAGAAAAAAATCCTCACCATCCAACTATTGGGCATCTTGCCATTATTTGTGAATAGCAAGTAAATACAAACAACTTAACTAGGGTGGGGGGGGGGGAGATGTACATTTTTCATTTGTGTCTAGCTAATCATTTTTTTTTATTATTAATTTGGTCTCTTTTATTTCACATAAATGTCATCTCAAGCACCAAACATCAACAAATAAGATCGTTTATCTTGCCGGGGAAAGCAAAACACTGCATTGCCATTCAGAGAGGCAGCTGACGTCCCCGCTGCACTACTAATAAAGACGGCCTTCAGAACAAAAAATAATCATTTTTCTATTACTTTCCACCAGGCCTCGTCCATAAACGCAGGGCCCCGCTGGTAATTGCCTTCAGTGAAGAAGCGGGCTCCGGCTAGAACAATTTCCTAGGATGGAAAACCAAAGAACACCCCAGATCGAGGGGTGAGCTGGGGTGCCTCTCTCTGCCCGCTGCTCTGAAGCAGTGGCCGGAGACTAGAAGGGAGATGGTGTTTTCCTAGACTCCCGTTTTCCTTTCCTTGGTCTGAGCAGAAAGGCAAGGAGGGGACATGGTGGAGGTAAGGGAAGAGAAGCCACAGCAGACAGAGCGGTAGCCCAGCCTCCCTGAGGCTGGTCCAGCAGCTGCTGCGTCCAGGCTCGGACACACACAACAGAAGCATCTCTGCACACGTGCATGTGAACCTCCTGCCACAGGCAGGGAGGGAGGCTGCATGGCTGCGCTGATGAATCCAGCGCAAACCCGCAGACTCCACGCTTCCCAGTCACCGAAGCATTTGGCTCGCCTGCCCGTGCCGCCTGCTCTGCCAAGCGAGGCGCTGACTCCACAGGAGAACCGTCCTGTCGATCTCTGCAGGAACATAAGACCTTTTTTTCCAAGTAAAATGTTCCCCAACTCTGCAAGGGAGGTTGGCAGTACATCTCCAACTCTGGCCTGTCTTTTTAATACGCTTACAATAGCTCAGTTGGACCAAGACCAGCTGTTGGGACATTACCATTTGTAAATGCTTAAAACAGCAAACTCCTTGTTTTCTTGGCAGTGGTAACTGGGGAGGGGGGGGAGAAAGAAAAGAAAAGAAAGAAAGAAGGCTAGCTCCAGCCACTTCCATTCAAGCCTTAAGAACCATTGCCTACCAGCTTTGGCACTCGGTGACCATTGTTTGCGGAGCTCTCTTCAAGTTTCCCATCACCCTACTCTTCCTCCATTCACCCCTTGGCCTGAGCAAAGCTCCACAGAGGGCTGCAGTCACCTGGGTCCTCACGGAGTTCACACCGACCATGAGCTCAGTCTTCATCTGAAAGGCCGTGAGGTGCTCTCTATTAAGGCCTTCTCTGATCCACTTAGTACCTGCTCGGGATAGCGGTCATTCTGTTTCAGGATGGGGACCACATGAGACCTTCCAGAACGACCCACAACCTTTCCTGGTTTTGAATGTGAGCAGTATGGATAAGATGAGGACTCAGGGCAGGTAACAGAGACTGACACCAGCAAGACCGCTCCACATGAGGCCATTCTGTAGAAAGGCTCCCGTTCCGGGTCTACTCTCATCTGGGTGAAGACCTCCACAGGCCATCTGCAGGAAAGTCCCCCAGTCATCTCTAGGCTACTCAAAATAAATGGGGGATTTCCTGGAGAATGAGTGAAGTTCTTCCCTGCCTTGCTGCTTCCCCGCCAGGTAGTCGCTGTTGGCAAGACCGTGTGCCCATCCACCGTGGGCACTCCACATGCCTCTAGCCCAGCAGCCCTGAAGAACAGGCGCTGACAGGCCCAGCACCACCACAGCGGGGACAATGGGTTTCATGTGCCATGGCCCGCTCTCGTGGCCTTCTGTTCGATGGCCTCCCCCACCAAGGGCAGTGGTGGCTGCATCTGTCCTTGCTCCTTTAGTGGGGTTTCTGGGCATGAGATAGCACGGTCTGTCTGTATCACACACACTCTTGGAGATGAGTAAATTCAAGTAGCCAAATGTCTCGGCAGGGTTGAAATCCCGCACAGAAGCTCCGAGAGCAAGAACGGTGCCCAAAATTGGGCCCGGGAGGACGAGCACTTTGTGGGGGGATTGTGCAACCTGGCCTGAGATTAGCAAGCTCTCCCCTCATCTGATGGCGTTGTGATATGGTTGATTCCTTGTGTGGAAGACAGAAGTGTAAAACTGATAAACTGCAGACGGCCAGAAAGCTGGGCTGCTGGCTAAGGAGCAGGGCACAGTGGAAGGAACAAAGGACAGTGAGCCAGGGCCCTGCCGCTGGCCGGCTCAGCCACCAGAAATACCCGGACCTGCCCCATGGTCTCCTCTGAACAGACCCAAGCATTCGGTTAGAAACTCATCCGTGTTACATGTGTTCGAGAAGCACATTGTTTCCTTCCTGATTCAGTGTCCAGACATCAACTGTCCCCTACTCTGAGACGCTCAGTGTGCAGGAGCTCGGACGTGAACTAGATGTTTCATTTCAAAACTTAAGTCTGTCTCTACACTTGGTAATCAGTTGAATCCAAAGAAGCCTATATTCATCTTCTCAGGGGAAAAAACAAACAAAGAGTATGAAGTGCGTTAATAGAAGCTTTTGATTCCCAGACCAGAAACAATACCTGGCAATTGGTGGGCTCCCCACACGGTGGGCTCATTATGGATCACAGTCATTGAGTGGAACCAATTTCATGAACAAAGTGGGGTTCCTAAGAAGGCAGAGGAGGTGACTTAGGGCACCAAGGTCACCTGAACAGAGCAACTCTAAGATTGCATCTCAGGGTGAGTTTCATAAAGCACTTCCGGCTGCATCTACTTTAGATCATGAATGGAAAACCGAACTCTAAGGTCTCTGCTAACCTTGGCAGTGGAATTATTACTACTGAGCCAGACAAGGCCCAATGATTTGTCCAGCAGAAGCAAGGATGAGCACCAGGGCTGGTTGAGGTTTGAACGGGGATGGAGAAATTCGTCAGCCACTGGTACTTTTCATTCTTGTCTAATATCTTCCCCCTGGGGTAAAGCTCCTTCCACTGTGTCCCACCTGTCCACATATTGTCCTCAGATTTGCACAAAGGGCGCTCCGGTGTCGACACAAATAGCAGGATAGTGCAAGAAAATGTGGCCGCGCTGAGCTCTGATCTCTGATCTCCGGGGAAGCAAATGAACAAAGAGGAAGGAGAAAAAAACTCATGACTTAACTTGTCTATGGTGACGATTTTAAAGGCAATCAGAGCAGATAGGGACAACCAACAACAGAGAAAATCTGCCATCCCACTGCCCTTAGGAAGCAGAGGTGAGGTGACAAGCCAGGCCAAGTGGCTCGGTCCTCACATGTGGCAATGATAAGGCCTCAGCCCCTAGGAGCCACCAAGGTGAGTCAAGAGGGTTGGCCCCACTCAGTTCTGAGTCCCCCCAAGAACCCAACGGCTGCTAACCATGCTGAAAGAGCACGTGGGATCACACCATCCATTCCAGCCCTGAGTGCTGACTAATCAACCACAACCTCAGGACAGCCACTGCCACTGGGGCACAGTCACCAGAACAGAGCCAGCGGCCACCCGGAGCCCTTAAGGAAGGCGCACAGACCAGGGGACAGACATGCAGATTGGTAACTGGGCCACAGTCAGCCAGTAGATGATTGAACGAACCCAAATGCCAGCAGCCCCACACAAAAGCACCTTGTCTGGCTGAAATGGCCACAGCCGAGTTCAGCTGCCTTGCGCAGCAGCCTGCACTGCTGGCCATGCCGTACAGAACCCTCTGCAGCGTCTGAGGGCGAGTCACCTCAGGTGCCCGAACTGCGGAGGTTTATTGCTGGCCATATATTTAGTTTGTCTATGACAAAGTCTCAGTGCACAGCCCTGGCCTCAGTGGAGTCCTCCTACCTCAGCTGGGACCACAGGCATAGTCTACCACACCGAGCCACCATCTATTTATCAGCTTTGAGACACTAGGCAGTAAGTACCAGACCTAACAGTAGAAGGCACACGTAACCCTACTTGACCAAGTCGTAAGGACTATACTACTGTGTTCTTGATTTTGTCTACAAAATCCTTCACCAGGCCCGTGTGACCAAGTCACATGATCTAGTCACTGAAGGCAGTGTGCTGTGATGGCTAAGAGGATGAACAGATGAGCACAGTCATCAGACTGCCGGGGCTTAAACGTATGATTTTGTCACTCAGCTGCTGTGCAGCCCCAGGGAAGTATCTCAGCCTCTCTATGCCTCTGCTTCCTCAACCACAAAATGAAAATAAGGAGATTCCCAGTTTCCATGTGCTGAGGGGAGGATACCCAGCTAATGAATAATCATCGATAATACTCAAGCTTGTAGTCATGTTAGATTTTCTAGATATATAGATATATTTCAGTTAGATAGGCATTCTTCAAAGACTACAGAATATGTCATTTAAATGCTTTAATAACTTAGGGCTTTTCATGACAATGAGACACGTCTGCTCCTGGCGGCACCAGCTACTTCAAGAGGAGGATGGGCTCCTTATGGAGTTTGATAGCCATTTGGGCAAGAAACTGCTCTTACCTGGACTGTTGCATAAACTGGACATGAAGAACCCGCAGAGAGAGGACTGCTGAACTTGTCTAAAAGTGAGATGATCTTTCGGGGTTCCTGATTCGTGAAAGAGTCTGCAAGACATTCTGCAGGACACAGCAGAAACTGACTGAACTGTCTTTGAAATTTTCTGCTTCATGGAAATGTCTGCTGGATACTATGAGCCTGTAGGCCGAAGATGGATGCCCCAATGGTACAAAAGAACTTTGGGTGACTGTCCAGGCAGCAAGATATCTCTGTTATTTCTAGAGTTTTAGAAATTGCTTACTTCTTGTTTACTTAGGTAATATTATATCCTTCTCGAGTCTTTGATAGAGTTGAAGAATAGATAGATAGTTATAGTTTTCCAAGTTGAAGAATAGATAGTTATAGTTATAGTTTTCCATTGTTATGATAAAAGATAAAATAGATATAAATATTGTAACGGTAATTCTTGCTTTATAACTGTTTTGCTATATGTAATTTTACTGTGTTTAAAAAGAAAAAGGGGAAATTATGTAGGAGGGTCTTCTATCTATCTGTTGCTTTCATTGGTTAATTAATAAAGAAAACTGCTTGGCCTGATAGGTCAGAACATAGGTAGGTTGGGAAGACAGAACAGAATTGTGGGAGGAAGAAAGCAGAGACAGGAAGACACTATGATTCCCCTTCCCGAGAAGGATGCTGGCTAGACTCATGCCAGTAAGCCATGACCTCGTAAAGCATACAGATTATTAGATATGGGTTAGTCAAGATGTGAGAGTTAGCCAGTAAAAGGCTAGAGCTAATGGGCCAGGAAGTTTTTAAATGAATACAATTTGTGTGTTGTTATTTCAGGTGTTAAGCTAGCTGTGCGGAAGCCGGGTGGGACGAAAAGCAGGCCTGCTCGCCTCATCACTACACCCAGCTCCTAAATCCAACAGCTTCCTTCCCAAGTCCTCCTCTCTCCCACCAGCCCCACCTACAATGGCTGAAACACACACATGTGTGTGCGCATACACTCACACACACACATGCATAAGCACACGCATGCATGCATGCACACACACATGAACTCATGCATGCATGCACGAACACATGTAAACATTCCTGTGCTGACTTATCTATAATGTTTACTCCTGCTCTGCTTTTGATATGACTGTTTGAGGTGCTGGATGGCTCAGTCAATTGAGCATCTCTCTGGCATATACAGACCCATATTCAAGCCCTAGTGCTGCATAAACTGGTAGAGGAAGGCACATTCTGACTCCCAGCAAAGGGGAGGATTCAGAAGCTAGCCTAAGCTACCATGAAGAGTTCTTGGCCAGCCTGGGCTACATGAGAACTGTTTCTGCTGCGTGCTGGATCCCCTCACATTCCTGCCTTCAAAGTGGAACAACCGTTGTGAACCAGGAAACCAGGTAGTATCAGTTCAACCCTAGCCCCACAGGAAGGCATCTGGACCCACGCTTTCTGCCAATCCCAGGCCCTAAGACAAATCTGGCTCAGGTATAAACTCAGAATCACTGGTCCAAGTTAAATCCCTGCCATTCTCCATCCCTGTGTGGCCTTGAACAGTGTGCACAGTGCTCCCCATCCTCTCAGGAAAAGGCATCCAGCCCTTGCGGGGTCACTACAGAAACAAGTGAGAGAGTGAGAACACTCGCGTCCCTGCACAACTGCAGAGGAGAAGTCAACGCAACTTCAAGTTAGAACCAAGTGGACAGAGTGACGAGGCGGGGCCACCAGGGGCGAGGAGGAGAAGCTAGGCAGGTGCTGCGCATGCGCATAGAGTGAAATGGGCAGTTCAGACCACGCCTCCCCCTTCCGCTACTGTTTGGATGTAAAATGTCCCCTCACAGGCTCGTGGTTTTAAATACTTGATGCCCAGCTGGTGACACTGGTTTGGGAGTTTCCATAGCCTTTCACTGGCAGCAGAGCTGCAAGGAGCAGGCAATGAGGGTGGGCCTTGAGGTTTAGTGCCTGGCCCACTTCCTATCTTCTCTCTGCTTCCTGATTGCCAAGGTGAGGCAGCTGTCACACGGCATCCACTGCAGGCTGCAGAGAGATGAAGGCTGGTGCTCAACCTCCATCCTCCCTGCGATGGCGCCACCCACATTCAGGATGGGTCTTTCTGAAATTGTGTTTGTAGACACACTCAGATGTTTCACGGCGGTTCTGAATCCAACCAGGGTGACATCACTCCACCCCAACCCCTGTA
Organism: Arvicola amphibius; assembly: GCF_903992535.2. Taxonomy (NCBI): domain Eukaryota; kingdom Metazoa; phylum Chordata; class Mammalia; order Rodentia; family Cricetidae; genus Arvicola; species Arvicola amphibius. The sequence goes on along the minus strand of NC_052058.2, from coordinate 4,582,444 downwards.
CCGTTCCTTCCTTCCTTAGAGAAAGTGCACCCTTCATGAGAGTTTGGACTTCAGCAAGTGAGCTGGGTGGAGGACAGACATTTGCTTCAAACTCTCCCCAATAATTTTGGGAGGGGTAGGCTTAATGACAAGGACTAAGAAGGCTCACCTTGCAAGGATAAGACCTCACAGAGAATAAGGCTCGCCTTGCAAGAAAAAGACCTCACAGCCCCAGGAACAGAATTCCCCAGGAGCCCCTAGGGCTGCGAATGAGAACAGCCCCAGAGATCTCTCTCTTGGCACAGAACATTATAAGCAACTGCTGTAAACCAGGTGCTCGGCGCCAGCAGTGAGCAGGGTGAGCAGACATTGAGCGTAGCTGGTGGTTAGGGAGCGAGGCAGAGAGGAGGCCAGTGCTCAGCAGGATGCCTTATCCGGTGTCTCTTTTTTGCTGCTGGTATAGAGCCATTGAGGTTGGGCAACTTATAAAGAATAGAAGTCTTGGGGCTAGAGAGATGGCTCAGAGGTTAAGAGCCTTGGCTGCTCTTCTAGAGGACATGCGTTCAATTCCCAGCAACCATTACAGATGGCTCACAACCATCTGTAATGAGATCTTGTGCCCTCTTCTGGCCTGCAGGCAAACATGCAGACAGAACACTGTATACATAATAAATAAAATAAATCTTTAAAAAAAAAAAAAAAAAAGAATAGACATTTCCTATAGCTCACCATCTGGGAAGCTCGGTCTGATCACGTGACCCTGGCATCTTCTTAGCTTCTCCATGGAGCCTCAAGCTGCTTCACCCACCAAAAGCAGGCACGGGCACATGAGGGAAAGAAAATACAGCCTTGCTGCATATCAACCTGTTCCCTGGAGGCAGCAAAGCAACTCTGAGAAAATGAGCCCAGTCCTCTGAGAAGACATTAATCCCTCTTAACCACATCACCTCTTAAAGGCTGGCCCTCCCAACACTGCCTCCATGGTGAGTTGACAAGGTGGGGGGAGCAGGTTCAAACTCTAACACCATGGTGGCCAAAGGGGGTGGGGCTTATTCCACAGAAAGAAACCTTGACCATCCGGAAGGGCTGACCCACAAGAGACACACCACATGTCCAGGACAGCAATTTAATTGCTTTGATCAGTGTCCGGAGGTTACAAAAGCAAAGCCCCGCCTTCACCAGGATGCCTTCTGCTCCACCCCCCCACCTGCCTTCCAGGAGCACAGCCCCAGGCCTGGCGCTGGCGGGTTCTTAGGGATACTACAGGGACAGGCCTCCCAGAAGGAACCGGCTGCACCCAGTCATCATACATAGCAAAGAAAAGCCTGTGATGGCCGAATTCTGACAGAAAGCAATCAAACTTAAACCTTAGGAATGACCTTGAAAGCCTCGAAGGCCATCAGCAAGGCTTCCTGCCCTCTGACCCTGCTCTGCTGAGGTACTTAGACCACCTAGGCCAAGCCTGCCACTTTCTTCCAAAGCCCCTTTCAAAAAGAGGAAGGCGAAGGGAAAGAAAAAACAGAATGAAGGGAGTGGAACCTGCATTCCAAAAATCCTACTTTCATGAGTTGTGTGAATTATTTAGCAGACAGCTGAAAAGACCAGACTCAACAGAGGAATACAAAAACCCAGCTTGCACCGCAGACACCTTCCCCGAAGCCCATGACAATGAAATGTGTTTTATGCCCCAGATCAACATGCCAGGGAAGGAGCTGCAGAGACAGGTGCCCACTGGGATCATTAGCCTCTTATCTCTCAACCCTTGCCACCAGCATCCAGATCCCCAAGCCTGGGCAGCCCGGGGGAGAGAGCTGAGAAGTGTCTATATTGTAAGTGTTGGTTAAACAACCCCACCGAATTCTTATTTGCTGGAGGTTTTAGGGAGCAGATGCAGGACTGGCAGGGATCAGAGCTGGCGATATCACTCTAGTTCACTCAGAGCCAACACGCGCAAACACACACACACACACACACACACAAAGCTGCATTTGGTGCGTGTGCCCGGGCATGCGTCTAGCCTCTGCACAGTTCTCTTGTCCAAGGTTCCTCGGACTCCGAGCTGACCAACGCAAAACCAGGCTTGGGGACCAGCCAAGAGAAGTCCGAGTTCTCCCAGAATCTGCTCGTGGGTGTCCCTCCAAGAGAGGGCTTGCTGCGAGTGAGTCTCCCCGCCTGCAGGCACAGGGGGCTGGGCAGGCAGCTCACCCACTGCAGGCTGGTGCAGTGGTTGCTAGAGAAAGGGTGGATGGATGCAGAAGCGACCATAAAGGCCAGCAGTGAGGCAGTGCTGCAGCTGTCAGGCAATAACTTAGATAGTTACAGCTGCCATCACCTAGCTTGTGCAAGCTTTTTAATATCTTTTGGCAGCTCTCGGTGTCACAGCACAAAGGGAGAGTTGGCACTTCATAGCACACTTTGTTTGACATAACTGTAGGCAGGACCCAGCTGATACCTTCAGTGCTGGGGATGGGTTTGCTCTTAAGGTGCATCTGAGCAGATCAAATGCCAGGGTCCCCCCTCCTCTTTCCCCTCTCTCACCACTGCCCTGTTTCTGTGTAGGGCACATGACACCCCTAAATCACACATTGGGCACCAGATTAGATGGATGGGAAGACTCGGCGGGTACTCGGCATAAGGTTGGCTTCGTAAACGTTCGGCAGCGGAGAGGGAAATCGGGGAGCACAGCAAGATGCAGAAAGGAGGAATGGAAAATGTTTATGGAACTTCCCCTAGCGTTGGGAAGAGACTGGTCCTGCTTTGCCCCTACATCCAGAGAATACGGCAACGTCCACCAAGACACCACCATCCTGGTTCCTGTTCCACAGGTCACACACCTCCTCCACATGGGAACCTAGCCTGTTCCGGGCAGCTCCTGCACATTTTGACTTTTCTACAGACCCACAGCCAAAACGGCTACAGTTTGCAGCCACCGTTCCCACCACAGGGACCCCTCCACCAGGCGGGGCATTCTGGTTAGTGGGAATGGTCACCTAAGACCCGTGGTACTGATGGATGTGGAAAGAGGATGAAGGCAAGGATGAGAGAGGCTGGGTTTGGGGACAGAAGAAGGAGCGAGAGCCTTGGCCTGGCGGGAGTTTAGTAGCAGAAGAGGAACTGTGGCTGTAGCCCCAAAGTCCAGTCATTCTGGTTCCCTCTGATAGACTTGTCTTTGTGCTCCTCTCTAGGAGGTGGCTCTGGAGGTGGGTGGTCACCAGGAAGACACAAAAGGAAAATGTGTGAGGACAGTCAAAGCTGAGAATGAGCCCTGCAATGTCCCCTTCCTCTCACCATGGCAAACCCTGGTACTGTAATCTGGTTAGAGAATGAAGCCATTCTTACTCACATGGTTGAAAGATCCAGGTCATGCCAAATTTCTCTGTTTGTTTTGGGCTCATCAGGGGCCAGCCCATCATGGCTAGTCTACACGGACCCCAATCCATCATAAGCCAAGAACCAAAGAGAGGCCAGGGCCCCACAATCCCCTTTTGAAGGTACCTCCGCTGGTCTAACACACAACACACACACACACACACACACACATACACACACACACACACACACACATACACACACACACACACACACACACACACTAAGCTCCGTCCATTGAAGATTCCACCTCCAAATATCACCTCCCTAGGTCCCAAGCCTCCTGCACATGGCCCTGTGATACCTAAGACCTAACTGCAGCAGTTCCTGGCTGAGTTCATTGCTAGGACCACCGTGCAAAGCCCTGCACACTAAGCCACTGCAACAGAAGGTACTCCGCCCAGTGTCGTGGCTTCTGGTCTAGACGAAGATGACAGTAGAGCTTATTCTTCCTAAGGACCAGGAGGGAGATTCTGGACCAGCCCTCTCTGCTGGCTGCCAGTGGGTTATGTGGGAGCTTTGATGCTACTTGGCTTATAGTTACACCACTTCAACTTTTGCCTTCATCTTCATGTGGTGTCCTGTATGCATATGTGTGTTTATGTATGTGTGTATGTGTGTATACATATGTGGATGTGTGTCTGCGCAATGTATTTGTACAGGTATATACATATGTGTGCATATGTATATGTGTGTATGTATGCATGTGTATATATGTATGTATGTGTGCATGTGTATGTAACTATGTATGTGTATTTGTATGTGTGTGTGTATATATGTAGGCATATGTAGAGGAAGGACTTTTGTTTTGTTCACTGTTTGAGGCAATACTAGTCCATCATGCCAAAGAAGACATGGTAGCAGGAGGCTTCAGGGCAGAGGGAGCACACAATGGCAGCGTCTCATCTCCCCGCATGCTCCACATGCTGACAGAGCAAGAAGCAGGCCTGTCTGCCCTTAGTTTCCCACTCCTCCAGCGAGGTTACCTCTCAGACCAGCATCACTGTCTGAGACCCAAACCAGGACAAGGAAAGCCTAGCCCATTCCACACTGACCTCCTCTTAACCGATTATACCAGCACTGCCTAGTTACCAGGGTCAGCAATTCCCCCAGCTCAGCCAGTGCCTCTGTGCACCAGGCACCACGCTGTCACACTGGGTGTCATCCATAACCCTTCCGCTGTCCTACAAGGTGAGTATATTGTCTACATTTTACACAGGATGAGAACAAGACCCAGAAGGACCATAGAACGCACTAGGGCCATCGGATGCAGCATCTTCTCATTGAGGGCCTGGGGGCTGGCAGCTGCCACATTCCTTCCCAGGGCCCTAGAACCTAGACAGGGAATAATCCCTCCTCATCCTGTGGAGCATACCTGGCCTGGGCCACATATCCCATATTCCCAGTAAGTCATCCAATGAGATGTTTTCCTCAGAGCCCCAAGGAAGGTGGTCTCTGTGGGGGAGCCTGGGAGGTGGGAGTGTGGGATGGAGCAGGGCTCACCTTGCTTGAAAAGAATCACCATTTAATCCGAGCTCTGACAGAGACAGAACACTGAGCTTTATTACCACACCCGTTTAGTCCCCAGTGTTCTTCATTATTTACTAAATAATGAAGCAATGACAAAGCCTGTGTGCTGCATATCTGGAGTATACAAATGTCAGCTTTCACTCCCTTTTTAACAGGCTCCACCTGCTGTCCCTGCTTGCTTTCTCCCACGGAGAGCAAGCTCACGAGTTGCGATCCATAGGCAAAACACCAGTAAGATTCAGCAGGCAGCAGCAAGGTACCCACCCAACACCAAATCACCGAAAGTAACCTTTACTGGTCACTTAGTTCATGCCTGGACTGTCACCAAGTCGTATGACTGAGCTCAGCAAATCTCCCAGCATTCCGTTTGGAGGCATCACCCTCCCCACGCTACAGATAAGGAAACTGAGGATCACAACACACAGGAAATGCTGGTCACCCTGGAGCTCTGCTTTAGTCTTCCTCCCTGGGGTTTCACTGAATCCGAAAGAAATCTGAATGAGGCAGATGTCAGAGATATGCTTGTCTGGTAGGTACTTGGGTTCCATCATCTTAAAACAGCACTCCCGTGTCCACTTCAATGGCAAAGCTTCCAGTCACCAAAGGTGGCCAGAGAGGTCTACAGAGCTGGGTTGAGAAAAAACATAGTCCTTAAGAGATACAGAATCCTGGGCAGATAGCTCAGCAAGTAAGGTGTTTGCCACATATGCATGAGGACCGGGGTTCAAGCCCCAGCACTCACATACACATCAAAACATGATGGCACAGGCTTGCAATCTCAGCTGCAGTGAGAATTCACTCCTAGGGCTCCCTGTCCAACCGCCTCAGATGAATGAGACCTCTGACCTCCACACACACACACACACAGAGAGAGAGAGAGAGAGAGAGAGAGAGAGAGAGAGAGAGAGAGAGAAAGAGAGAGAGAGAGAGAGAGACAAGAGAAGAGGAGAGAGAGAGAGAGAGACAGACAGACAGACAGACAGACAGACAGACAGACAGAGAGAGAGGAGTTGGGGGAGACCTTCCAAATGGTTTTTCCATACGAAAACCATAGATCAGAGCCCCAAATACCAAGTTAGAGTATTAAAATCCAAATAAATGGAGTCTCATTACACTCAGATCTGCCCAGATGCCCCATCCACCAGCTTAGAGGTGTGATCTCCCAGGTAAACGAGCCCAGCTGGCAGGCTCTGTCACCTCAGATTGTCCACCCTTTACCCTCAGCTGTCTTCCTGCTCCCTGCCACAAAGGCAGCTTCCTGCAGCCCTGCTGGGCCGAAAAGTGTCAGCAGCCTCCAAAGCAAAATGCAATGCAGCCACAGCCCGTGAAATGCCCCAACTCCTGGGCTCACCTCCTGGGCTCACCTCCTGGGCTCGTGGAGTTCACCATCATTATTCCCTTACTATCATTCAAAACAGACAAGAATGTAAAACACCAGCAGGAGCCAGGCCAGGACAGAAGGAACTGGAACATCTCATAAAACTGTAGCTGTCCACAAATAGAAAGTATGAGAAAAAGCAGGAAAAACAATGGTTGAGGACACTCTGACCCTCCCCGCAAACACAGATCACCTGAAACAACAGACAGCCAATAGATGCAAGAGCACTGGTCAGGGAGCCCTCAGGGCAACCTCAGAGAACTAAAGCGTCCAGCACATGGTAGGATGAGAGCTTCAGCTTCCTTAGTCCCATCTGGCAGGTGGTAGGGAGTCCACCAGCCACGCCCTCCCCAGCAGAAGAGAGGGGGTCGGGTTGGAGAAGCAGTTCAATGGAGCTGCACACACAAAGCACTTTGTTCCCCGGCAACACAGAAGGGAGAAGGGCGAGGAGAAAGAGTGAAGGAGAAAGAGAAGGGAGAGGAAAAGAAAGAGGAGAAAGCAAGCTTCAGACATTCAAGAATTCTTGGTTCTCCCCCGGGAAACATCCATTGACCTATGGACCCCTATCTCTGGGGATTCTCACTATTCCACAAAGGCATTAAAGCCAGTTTCAACCTGAGAAAATGTCTAATTCTAAAACAAAAAGCATCCCAAGATGATGAAGGCCACTAATGTTCCAACTTGGCTTTTCCAGAGGAAACATGGCAGATTTCTGCTTGGACAGCAGAGTATTTGGATGCCCCAAACAGTGTTAGTATTTCCAGATGAGGAGCCAATCCTTGCTTAGGTTCCTTGGGGCTCTAGGTCTTCCCCTGCTCTTCTCCAGTCGACCTCATTCTGGAGCCCCCTGCACCCTCTCCTCTGCACCTTCTGAAAAGAGGCTCCTGTCCAAGATGCCTAGCTTTGGAGGAACTGAACTCATCCTCTGGAAGGCCAGAGTCTAACCACAGGTTCATCTACCTAGATAGCTGCTTTGGAAACAGCGAGAGCCAGGAAAACCAGCATTAATCCAGAGGTTCACCACATCATCTTCCCATTCACTTCCACAGAGCTCAGCATTCATTCTCACCTCCACGCTTGATCTGGCATGGGTATAGGGAAAGGGGCGGAGTGAAGACAGGAGAGCATGAGACCCAAAGTCACTCACATCGACCTCACAGGGGGCCAGATACCATAGAACCAATCCTAGTTTTTATTTACGATAGTGAACCTCATCCTTGCATGGGATCAGAAAAAAAATGTTCTCCCATGCTAGAATGTCTACCACCCTAAACCAGTATTAAAAATGGAAACTACTAAATATCTAACAATGGGGAGATCGCTAAGTGAATCCAAATCTTTGAATACAATGCTAAAATTCAAAATGCCATCTACAAAGATTTTTGAGGACTGGAGAAATCCCAACAACAGAATGTTTGGTTAAAGACAGGGTGCAGTTCCGTACAGCTGGGCAAAGAGAGAAAATGTACACAGTACTAGATACTGTTTGGTCTGCCAAGAACCCATTTCCCCTTTTGCTTCTAGCTCTGCTAAGAACCTCATTCACATGCACGCGCATGCACACGCGCGCGCGCGCACGCACACACACACTCACACGTGTGTGCACACAAACATGTACACACACATACACACATGCACACACACGCTCATGCACACACACACATCCCTAGAGATGCTCTTATGCACAGTATGGCTGGCTCCTGGCCACACGGTCTCAATCCAGGGTGAACATCTGATCAGAGCCAGGACAGTCCTCTCTTTCCGCAGAGATTCTGGGATTGGAATTGAGGACAGCTTGGTCTCCAGCAGTGGGAATTATCAGGGTACCTTGCCTGGTCATTGCAGATGTAAACCCCATGCGTCTCACCCTTCAGACAAGAGACTCTGGCAGCTGATCCAGAGATGGGAGGGTAAAGTCAGCACAGAAAGAGTCCAGGGGCTGGAGAGGTGGCTCAGTGGCTAAAGCACTTGCTGTGCAAACAGGAGGACCAGAGTTCGGATCCAGCACCCGCATGAAAGCCAGGCAGGCGTTACCTGTTTCTAGAGTGCAGGAGTGGAGACCGGGGACTCCCCCAAGGCGAACGGGGCAGCTCTGGGCTCAATCTGTCAGATGAAAAGTAATAAGACATATGACATCATCTCTGCTTCCACATGCAAGCTCACTCGTGTGCACGCATGCCTGCCTTCAGGGTCTCAGCTGCTGTTGTGTTCACTCGTGTGCACGCATGCCTGCCTTACAGGGTTTCTGCTGCTGTGTTCACTTGTGTGCATGCATGTCCGCCTTACAGGGTCTCTGCTGCTGTGTTCACTCATGTGGATGCATGCCTGCCTTACAGGGTCGCTACTGTGTTCACTCGTGTGCACGCATGTCTTCCTTACAGGGTGGCTGCTGTGTTCACTTGTGCACATGCATGCCTGCCTTACAGGGTCTCTGCTACTGTTATAAACCACAATGACCAAAAGCAACTTGGGGAAGAAGGGATTTATTTCTTCTTATTCTTGAGCCACACTTCATCTTTGAGGAAGCCAAGGCAGGAACCTGGGAGCATGAGCTAATGCAGAGGTTGTGAGGGAACACTGCTTACTGGCTGATTCCCAATGGTGTACTCACCTTGCTTATAACACCCAGGATTACCAGACCCGCAATAGTCTGGGTCTTCCCACATCAATCACTAATTAAGAAAATGCCCCACAAACTCGCCTATGGGCTGATCAGAGAAAGGCATTTTCTCAATTATGGTTCCCTCCCCTCAGATAACTCTAGCTTGTGCCAAGTTGACATAAAACTAGACAGCACATCCCCATACACATGTATTCTTATATACATTAGACACATAAACACACACATGCACACACACACGAGTCAGGCAGGGAATGCCCTGGGAGGCCATGAGGCACCTCATCATGCCATGCTTGAAGCCTGACCAGACCTCTGTTCCTGTAGACCATGGGACAAATCAAGATACTTCTAATAAACCTTCCATCGTATCTCAGCCCTCTCAGTTGAGTTTCTGTCACTTGTAACCAAAAGAATACTAACAATTTACATCATCCAAACGTTCAGTTATCCACATATCTTCCTACCGCCTCTCAGTACTGTCAAGGGTAGCGTCTGGTTGCACGGTTTTGCTTATTTTGTTTTGTTTTGTTTTCTGGTTCTGTTTGAAATTTTTTAATATCTTTTTATGAACATTTTTATCATCTGATCGATGCACTCACCTCCAAATTTATCACTTTAATCCACTTACATGACGTATTTGCACAACATTAAGAGGAAACTTTGTCATCAGCAACCGTTTATTAAATACATGTCTGTGTGTGTACACGTGTGCTCAATAGCAAACCTTCATATTAGACATAGAGAAGGCATTGGAAATGGTCCACTAAATGCCCCTGTTTATCAAGGACAGCTCTGATGATGCAGAGCTGAGAGCTCTTTCCTCAAGGCCTTCTGGGTTCCTTCTGGGTCCTGTCCTTGCTGTGTGCAGCCCCATGTCATCCTTGGCCTGCAGACCGTGTCTCCCATTCCAGCACTCTGGGGGTAGCCACTGATGGGTTACCCCAAGGTCAGCCATTACATGTGCCTCCACAGAAAGACTGCAGTCAGGACGTATTGAAAACAGAAATAAAAAAAGAGAAAAGAAAAAGGAAGAAAACATAGTGCATAATCAAAATGGATTACTACTCAGTCACTCAAAATACAATCTGGTCATTTGAAATAAACACACACACACAAAGAGAGAGAGAGAGAGAGAGAGAGAGAGAGAGAGAGAGAGAGAGAGAGAGAGAGAGAGAGAGAGAGAGAGAGAGAGCCAGAGATTATAATGTTAAATAAAAGAAACCAAGGACAGAAAGGAAAGAAAAAAAAATGAGGAGGCGGGGGTGCAGCGCAGAACACTGCTCCCGGCTCAACATGTGATGTGTCGAGACCACGTGTCTTTTCCTCACTTGCTCCTCAAAACCATTCGGGGCTCTTTGGGATTTCTCTGTCCCCAGGAAGGTCTCCAAAGAGCTGTTCCCCCAAAGCCGTAAGCCTCCCTAGGGGAATCCGAACACTTGACTGCCACTCCCCCTAGTGGTGGCCTGATGAATCCCCCTCGGTCACTCTACCCACCCCACCAATAGGGGACAGGTTTCAAAGTGTCTTCCAGACCATCCTAGCCCTTCAGAAAAGCCACCCAGGAGAAAAGGGATGTAGCCTTGAAACCTGAAGACAGTGAACGAGTCTGCTTTTTCAGTGAGGCCCTGTAAGCGTCAACCTGCTTGGGAAACCGCGAGGCTTCCCTTGCGGTAAGCTCCATGTTCAGAACTTTTGAGGCATAACCAGATAACTTACCTCTCGTTGGATGTGAACTACCACAGTATCTCCAATCTTTTTTAAATACTCATTTTTTAAATTTTTTATTTATGTGTCTGTGCCTATGTATGTATGTGTGTATGTGTACAGGGGCCCATGGAGGCCTGAAAAGGGTATCAGATCTTCTTAAGCAGGAGCAACAGGCTGTTGTGAGTCACCTGACAAGGGTGCTGGGAACCAAACTCATGTCCTCTGGTCGAGCAGTGTGGTGATTTGATCCAGAATGTCCCTCACAGGCTCAAACTATGAATGCCTGGTTCTCAGCTGGAGGAAATGTTTGGGAAGGATAAGGAGCTGTGGTCTTGTTAGAGGTGTGTCGCTGGGGATGAGCTTAGAGTTGTCCAACACACATAGCATTCCCGGTTCTCCCCCCCTCTCTCCCCACCCCCCTCTTCGTGGCTGTGGTTTGAGATACAAACCTTCAGCTGCTGCCCCAGCACCATGCCTGTCTGCCACCATGCTCCCTGCCAGGATGGTCATAAACTAACCCTCTGAAACTGTGAGCCCAAGATGAACTTTCTTCTGTAAGTTGCCTTGATCAGCAATAGAAAAGTGACTAAGGGAAGCAGGAAGAGCTCTCAACTGCTGAGCCACGCCTCTGTCTCCCAGCATTTCCACTGTTAGACGGAGAAATTGATGCTCGGAGTTCAGTAGCCCATCATCAAGAGACGGACAGATTCCCATCAGTCCCTGGTCAGTCTTGATGACACACTTTCCCACTCACCTCATCCGAAATAAATTAAATAATGAAAAAGTCAAATAACTTGTTTATGTGATGCGGAAGTCTGAGATCTGAACAGTTGACAAAATCAAAGTCCCCCACCCCCAGACATGTTGTTCTTCCTGATCCCTATGTCACTGGTCACGGGAAACCCTAGGGGAGGGGCAGAGGGGATGGGACGGGCCACCATGTTGGGGACCCACAGGTATGCTTTCTGGTGGCATTATAACATGCAGACACTGCCTGTCTTTCTGAGACAAGCCTGCTTTAGCAGCAATAGCACAGTCTGCAGGCATGCCTTGTCATCTGTTAAAAATGAAGGTGATTACAAATCACATTGAAAATTTTTCTCCTTTTATTTATTATGGGAGGCTCACTCATGCCATTGCACACGTGTGGGGTGGATGGCTCTCCTTCCACCGTGTAGGACTCTGGTCATCAAACTTAGCAACAAGCACTTTTACCCCTGAGCCATCTCACCAGTCCAATACCTCATGTTTGAAATGTCATATTTAAGCACATAATAAGTTTGAAAGTTTAAGTCTGGCAATACAGGTTCACACTGGTTTTGTATTTGGTTTGTTGTCATCTGTCCTGCTTCTGTCTCCTCCCCTTCCTCTTATTCCTCCTCCACCTCTTCAATTTGGTAAAGTAGAATCAAAAAAAAAAAAAAAACTTCCAGGTTCACTTCACTGGAAAGTTTGGCCCTTGGGCACAGCCGGCTCCAGAGGTTTGTCGTTGAGTCTAAATGGAAGGAGCTAGAATTGACTGCTAGAAACACCTTGGTCCCTTTCATGGCTGACACAGGCTTCCTTCAAACAACTGCCCGGTGCTCAGAGATTGGGCGGAGCCGTCCTTCCAATGCCTTCATGGGGACCTGTGTGGAGTGTTCTTAGAGACTGGATCCTCCCACCTTTTCCTCCCATGCTCCTCTTCCTCTGCTGCTTCTGTGAAACCTACAGAAGGTTGTGGGGCTTTCAGAGGAAGTTTTCTTAAAGGCTTAGCTCTTATGGCGTCAATACACATAGATGCATGCATGTACGCATTGCTATTAATGGTCAGTTTCCCCAGTGATAACGCTTTATACTGACCAAGGTTTCCCCTATGTCTGCTTTACAAATATATCTCTTAAAACTCCCAAATTAGTCTGGCAAAACACACACATTCAGCAATCTAACTGCAGTTCAAGGTCAATTAAGCTACAGGGGAGAGAGAGGAAAATATAGAGGGAGATGGGTATGTACATATTTAAATTCACATTATGTGTGTGTGTTTGCAAGACACATAAAATGGCAAATAAGGAAACTTCACAAAAAATAAAAAGACAGACAGCTAGATAGCCCCAGATTTTAATGCCACCCCCAAGGTAGAACAGGTGGCGAAAATATAATAAAACATGTTGCAAGGAACTTGTCATGAATTTTAAAAACAAAACCGCCTACAGACCAAATAAACCACTCTGACACTGTGCTGAAACTGAAGTTCCCGAACTATTTTAAATGACAAAGCAGAAGCTCCCTCGAGAGGAGTCCAACAGAAATGGTTGGAGGGCAATTGCTGCTGAACTCGTACAGAAGGGAGTTTGGAGAGAGGACGCAGCCTGCTCCCTCTGCCACAAAGGCCACGTGCAGATGTCCACAGCCAGACCATGTGCAGGACCAAGGCCCGTCCACAAAGGCCCCTGGGAACCCTCCCATGCTCCTTTGACCGTTGGCGTCTCCATGCATATGTGACAGGAAGCTGGGCTCTGGCTCATGGGCAGCCATTCCAGGGGCCCAGTGTGAAACAGGCTGGGAACGGTGGTTCTAGATAGCGCAGGCAAGCACCCACCCTCCGCGGTGCCCACCTTCCTATCATCCGTCTGTTTGGTCACTGCAAGCAGCAGACTGGGATTTGTCCTTGGTCAACATTATATGAAGAACTCACATTTCCCTGACAGCAGAGGGAATGAGTGCCACCCAGAAATGACCCTGACTCAAAGCAGCCAGGACAAAAGCACAAACCTCAGCTCCTCCAGAGCTGGGCTGACTGCAATATGCTGATTAAGACAATCTAGGTGTCGGACATAGTGTGCACATCTGAAATCCCAGTGCTCGGAAGGCTGAGGGAGGCGGATCATGGGTTTGAGGTCAGCTGGAGGTATACAGCAAGATCCCGTCTAAAAGAGACTACAGGTGCAGCTCAGTTGTAGGATGCTTACAGAATGCACAAGGTCCTGAGTTCAAGTCCCAGCACTGGAGGTAAAAAAAAGAATTACTCAAGGATGAGCGTTAGGATGTGGCACCCAGCCTCCTTTCCTCGCGAGTTCAAATCAAACATCTGAAGGATGAAAAGCCGAGAGAGCTTACACAGCGAGCAGGAAACCTGTGTCCATTCTAGACCAGCAAGCACGCACGAGGTCCTGAGTTCAATCCCCAACCACCCTAAGAACATACACAAAGAAGCCTGGTCCCCATGGTTTCCAGGACACATGCACATCGCATTCCTGAAGCACTGTTCACAACACCTACGTCAGTGCATGAGCAGATGGATGGATAAAGAAATGTGACCTAGCTACATGACAACGCTGATCCAGCTGAGGAAGAGACAGGGATTATGACATTGGCAGGAAAAGGAACAGACCTGGAGAATGTCATATTTAGTGAAATAAGCCAGACTTAGACAGATAGGGCACATTTTCTCTCATGTAGACACTAGATATTTTTAAAGAAAACATGAAAACAAAGGCAGGGGACAACTTGGAAATCAAAAGTCAGGGAAAGGACAACATTATGCAGATTGAACAGGAACAAAATGCATGATATACAAGTATAAAAATATCACAATGAGCCGGGCTGTGGTGGCACACAACTTTAATCCCAGCACTTGGGAGGCAGAGGTAGGTGGATCTCCTTGAGTTCGAGGCCAGCCTGGTCTACAAGAGCTAGTTCTAGGACAGGCTCCAAGGCTACAAAGAAACCCTGTCTCAAAAAACCACACAAAAAATCACAATGAAACCCATTATTTTATACACTTAGTGTATGCCAAGGAGACAAGGCCTATTCAAGGTGTCTCTGCAGAGGCGCCATGAAGAACTTTCTCTTAGTGAGAGCCTATAAGCCAGAAGCACACTGGCTGCTGGTGGCCAGCGCAGCCTTCTCCATGGGTTGCTCCCACTCTAAGGGACTTGTCCTGCTTTCATTTCCTATTGCTGTGGTAAAATACCCTGTAAATGCGTTTAAGGCAGAAAATGTTTACCTTGGCTTGTAATTCCAGGTAACAGTCAAGGCAGCAGGCAGAACCTGAAGCAGCAATGGATGCTTATACCCAGCTTGCTCTTTCCACTCTTACACAATTCAGGATCCCCTGCCCAGGGAATGGTACCGCCCATGGTGGGCAGATCTTCTAGTTCAGTTGATATAATTAAAATAATCCCTCACAGATAGACCCAGAGGCCAACTTAATGTTGACAATCCCTCATTAATATTGTTTTCCCAAGTAACTTTATATTGTATCAAGTTAATAATTCAAACTAACCATCACATGGCTCTACTCCCAAACCTATTCCCTAAGCTAGGGGTCCAGGCTCTCAGTGCAACTGGTGGGGCAGATATGGTACACCTTCTGTTTATATCAATAAAGTTTTATTGGAACATGGCCTCACCCATTTATTTCTGGTTGTCCAGGCTATTTTCCTGTGATACATATGGAGTTCTGTCATTGAACAGGACATGCATGGCTAGCAAAACCTTTCATGCTTATTTTGGGTGCCTTTCCAGAAAAATCTCACAAACTGGCCTGGAACTTCAACTCTAGTGTGTGGGTAGACTATCTGTGCTTTTTGTTGCAAACTTAAGAAAATCCTGCAATCCTCAAGAAGTATTTCCTGCTGATACAAGAGAAAGGGTCCTAAGACTTCCGTGGGTCAAAAGTTTTAATCTTCTGTCTCTTGGGTTTTTGTACATCACCACCCTAGGGAGCATACATAATAAACCAAGTGTTCCATCCCTGTGTTTTCTAATAAGTGTGGGCAGCATGCTTCAGAATAGCTATGGAAAAGGGTAGGTACTCCTATGAATTGATATTAGGACCCAATTAGCCACTGAACCCAGCTGATAACAGCCCACCATACTCCTTTGCCCAAAGAAAACTCAAGTGGAAGAAGAGAGAAGAGAAGAGGAAACAAATAAGCTAATTACGATAAACTGGTTTCCTTGGTAACAGTGTTTATAGCGGCAGTGATGCTGGCGGATGTTTAATGATAAACACAAAGGTTTGATGGGAGATTACAAGATGCCCACTGTCTCAAAGCTGGCTCTATTCTAGCAAAGGTAAAATCACATGCAACTTGAATTTCATCCATCCTGGAGAACTCAGAGGATCTTTCTAGACTTCCACCTCAAACCTGTTAGTACTTTATTCCCTGAGGGCAAGAGGTTAGGAACGTGGAAACATGTTTGCTGTGCCGATGGCTCTTGTGCCCATTCCACCCTCAGAGTTTCAGGCAGGCACAGATTTACTGCCCTATGGCTTGAGGAGGGCTGTGCAGCGGGCAAGGCAGGAGGAAGCAGGCTGGGCCCCTCACTAGCTCGTCAGCTGTCAGAGGGCAAGGCAGAAAGGAAGCAGGCTGGACCCCTCACTAGCTCGTCAGCTGTCAGAAGCAACTCTGAGACTGCTGTTTGATATCATTTCTATTCCCCAGATCTATACTTTGGGGAAGTCTGTGTCTAACTTCCTAAGAAGACTATTTTGATTAAAATATTTGGGGAAATGACAGATACTGTATTAGTTACTTTCGTACTATTTGGGGCAAAATACTTGAGAATAATTTAAAGGAAGAATTACATGTTTTAACTCGAATTTCAGAGGTGTCAGAAAGGTAAGGCAAAGCAGTGACCGGTATATAACCTCATCCTGCAGGCTTTGTGTTTACCACATATACAACTTGTGTGCTGGCTTATTGTATCTCAACTCAGCACAAACTAGAGTCACTTGAGAAGAACTGTGATTGAGAAAACACCTCACCATATCGGCCTATGGGTAAGCCTGGGGTGCATTTCCAGACTGGTGTGGGAGGGCCCAGCTCACTGTGGGTGGTGCCACCCCTGGGAAGGTGGTCCTGAATGAGAAGAAAGCAGGTTGAGAAAGCCATAAGGAACAAGTCAATGAGTAGCCCTCCTCTATGGCTTTTGGTTCAGTTCCTGCCTTCAGGTTCCTGCCTTGAGTTCCTGCCTGACTTCCCTCAGTAATGGGGTGTGACTTGAGAATTGTAATCAGAAATAAAGCCTTTCCTTCCAAAGTTGCTTTTGGTCATGGTGTTTTATCACAGCAATAGAAACCCCTAAGAAAACATGTATTCATATACGTATGTATGTATGTATGTATGTATGTATGTATACATATGTGGGCACATGTTGGGGGCAAGGGAGCTAGGCATCACCAGGTTGGTGCAGAGGTCCCAGATTCATGGAACATAGTGTCTTGCTGTCCTTGGAAGGACAACCTGAAAGTTATGATTTTACACAACTCTAGACCTGCCTTGTGTCCTCCCATCTCCAGCTGTAATACATATCATATATATATAGTTTGATTATATAATTTGCTTATTTTATTTATTAATGATATATATGGAGAGAGAGTGCAATAGGGAAGTTGATTTTAAGAGATCAGTTCACATAACTATGAAAGCTGGATCCAAAATACCCAGGATCAGCCAGGACATCAGCTATAATGTCTACCGAGACAGAACTCACACGGCAGCTCAGATCTAGAGCCCATCTACTGCAGAAGTCACAATATCACACACACACACACACACACACACACACACGCACGCACGCACACACACACACACACACACGTATGCATGTACACAGTAGGATCAGCATTAAAGTGATATGCTTACTTTTCTATCATTGGCATGTTTCATGAGGGGAACTTCAGGTAATAACATCAGGTTGGAGCAGGAGGAGAAGCAGGTGTTGTTTTGGTGACGATGGTGGTGGTATTAGTGGTGGTAGTGGTGGTGAAATTGTCAGTGGTAGTGATAGTAGTGGTGGTGGTTGTGGTAGTGGAGGTGGTGGTAATATTGGTGGTAGTGGTGGTACTGGTGGTGGTGATGCTGATATTAGTGGTGGTGGTGATGGTGGTGGTACTGGTATTAGTGGTGGTAGTGGTGGTAGTGGTGATATTAACAGTGGTGGTAGTATTAGTGGTGGTGGTAGTGGTCCCACACATCTCAGCCTAGCCTCAAATTCACTATATAGCCCAGGATGACTTTGAATTCTGATCCGCCTACCACCACGTCCTGTGTGCTGAGATTAAAAGTGTACATGGAGATGATCTTTTAC
The DNA here is from genome assembly GCF_903992535.2 of Arvicola amphibius. NCBI lineage: Eukaryota > Metazoa > Chordata > Mammalia > Rodentia > Cricetidae > Arvicola > Arvicola amphibius. The sequence goes on along the minus strand of NC_052058.2, from coordinate 4,564,781 downwards.
TTCTTCCTCTGTAACTTTCTCCTCAAATTCCCTTATCTTATCTTCCATCACACAAAATAAAACTATCAATCTCTCAAAAAAAAATCCAAAACATCTCACCTCCTGGAATAGCATTATATTAAACAAACAATTTTTCACATGTCAATGACAATAACTGGTTCACTCCTACCTCAGAAGATGCTGGAAGACAAAAACAATGATACACATTCCCAAAACAAACGTAAAGACTCACGCTCAAAGAACGTCCTCAGAGGCCTGAACACTATTGCCGGCAGTGTGAGACAGACACTTTGCTGGCTGCTGCTGAGGTCCCGTGAAGGGGCTGGGTAGACTGAGAACTCATTCGTGACCATGTGTCCTGGCCAGGCCACTCAAGCCTGGGCACTTGATGACTGTTCGAAATGACAAACCACCAGAACACCTCCCCGTCACATGACCATTACAACTGCAATCTCTGCTTCCAAGACCCAGAATCACACACAGAGATGTGCACACAAGCACATCCATACATATGCACACACATGCACACATACATGCACACATGCAGCCACACCCACATACACACATGCACTCAAATACACACAAGCATCTGTACACACATATATACTTGCATACACACAACCACAACTCATATACATGTGTGCACACACACACACCCATGCACAAACACACACATGCACACACATACACAGATCAGATCATCTCTATGTTGTGTACAAAGCTCCCCTCAGTGGATTCTAAAAGCTCACAGACTATCCTCACTATTTCCAGATTTGGTTAGCCAATCTGTACTTAACCGGCCAAATTTCTCTGTGCTGTTCTAAATACTACTTCTCTAGTCAGCATTTGGATGTTCATGCTGACAAACTCTTCATTTCTAACTTACTTCATGTGTGTTCAAATCCGAAACTGTTATCTACTCATAAGAATTGATGAAGGAGACAGATGCCATTGAGTACTGGGGTAGAGATATCTCATTAGAGAGTTAATTATAAAGAGGTGTACATTTGCTTAATCAAATATAATCTTATAAATAATAAAGATCAGTCAAATAAACTTTTGCAAACCCATATTTATTAAATTTTTTTAAATCTTGGCATGGTGGTTCAGGCCACAATCACAGGACTCAGGAGGCTGAGGCAGAAGGCTCCACAATTAGGCCTGACTGTGCTACACACTGAGACCTTGTCTCAACAAGAGTTGTGAAATACATTTTATTACAGTAAAAATAAATATCCACAGTGGTTCTCAACCTGTGGGTTGCAAGCCCTGTGGGTCACATATCAGATATTTACATTAAGATTCGTAACAGTAGCAAAATTATAGTTACGAAGTAGCAACAAGATAATTTTATGATTGGGGTCACCACAGCCCGAGGAACTGCAGCAAAGGGTCACAGCATTAGGAAGTTTGAGAACCACTGCTATAGAACTTTACCAACTAGAATGTAAATTTCCATGTATGCATATGCATGAACATGAATGTAAAAGTATGTGAACCACTATACACACGTATGACCATTTCATGATTTACATGTCTACATAGGAGAAACCCTGAAAGGAAGCACAGGAAGTCAGATTCTGGTCCTGAGGAGCGACTGGAAAGTATGTCATTTTTTTTTCAGCCTTAAACATTTCTACAGTGACTGTGTATCATTCTATAATCTGAAATAAAAGGTTTGTTAAAAAAAAAATATTCCAGCTATGAATTCTGCTTGGGTCTTTCCCAACTCTATCATGTCATCCTTAAGAAGCAAACACCAGTGTGACAGGAGAAATCTGATTTCTTATACACTCCGAGGTGGCACTCCCGCCCCTCCTCTGTGTCCTGCACGTCTCTCAGAAGCATCCAGCCCCTTGCCAAACCCCTCACCTGCCCTGCGGCTGGATCACAATGGCACTATGACACTCATGTGGAGTAACAGCCACAAAATGAAAGAAAACGTCATCTTTTAACATTTAAAAGAAAAGTATCAATCTCATTAAAAACAATCCTGTGGTGGTTTGAAAAGAAATGCCCCCCCAAAGGGAGTGGCACTATTGGGAGGTGTGGCCTTGTTGAAAGAGGAAGTGTGTCACTGTGGGGGCGGGCTTTGAGGTCTCTTTCACTCAAGCTTCCCTCAGTGCGACATTCAGATCATTTCCTGTTGCCAGCAAGATCTAGGACTCTCAGCTCCTTTTCCAGCACCATGTCTGCCTGCACACCTCCATGCCCCACCGTGACAATGGACTGAACCTCTGATTTGTAGGCCACCACTCCAATTAAATGTTTTCCTCTGTAAGAGCTGCCACGGTCATAGTGTCTCTTCACAGCAATAGAAACCCTAAGACAAATCCTAAATAACCTACTGAGCACCCCCAGCATTGAATATTAATAAACAGAATCCTTTATATGCTAGTACCTGCACTTAGTTCTCTCCTACCTCAGAGGACAGGTAGACCCTTAAATCCTATTTGCACAGCTAGCAGGACTTGTAAGAATGACCTGGTTCCCAAGACCAAGCCTTGCCTCCACGCTGAGTTCTGGAAGCTGTTGCTGGCAGTTTGAGAAGAGCATCTCCAGTCATCCTTTGGAGTGGGAATCCACACTTCCCATGCCATTCAGGTCCCAACCCTGAGGACAGAAAGAGAGGCTCAGGGTACCCAGTGGTCAGTCAGGGCCGGAGAAGACACCACCAGGAAGGGAAGGGCATGGGGCAGAGTCAGTCTATCTGCAGTTTGAAAACAATTCTATAAATACCCAAATTCTATGCTTAGTGTGACAAGGTGCTCTTCTCTGGAACAGCAGGCAGTAGCCACTGTACCTGCTTTTACACTGTAGCATCCTTTACCGCGTGCTCTTGGCCACATCTCCCTGGCCCGCCAGCTCAACCATCCCCAAGAAGCTTTGCTACAAGGGGCACAGGCTGCTTTTTCAACTTCAAAAAATACTGAAACACAGGCCCTGTTGTCTGTACATGGTCCACACCTCCATATTTGATAAGGTTGCAAATATGGGTTCAAACAAAACATTTACAAACTACCTGGAGAGTTCCATCTGCTCCCCAGTTGTGAGCCTCCATGGGTTTGGTAAATGCTAGCTTTAGATGGCAGGCTGGGGTCCTGCATGCAACCATGCTAAGCTGCAGGCTCCAGAGACCTGTGCAAACCTGGGTCAGGGAGCATAGGATGTCATCTCCACAGCTAGACCATGCCCTGAAGCGCCCTACAGTGCTACGAAGCCTAAATCTGTCCTGATTCTCTTTGCTGCCTTAGACCATCACAGTGGCCACGTGCTACCCTCATCAGAGATCATTGGGACAGGGAATGAGGCCATCACAGTGGCCACGTGCTACCTTCATCAGAGATCAGTGGGACAGGGAGTGAGGCCATTGCAGCGGCCACATGCTACCCTCATCAGAGGGTGCCACTCTGTAGATGGAACAGTGGAGGGCCGCTTCCCGCCACCCGGCTAACTTTACCCAAAATAATTACACGGAAACTGTATTTGTTTAAACACTGCCTGGCCTATTATTTTTAGCCTCTTATTGGCTAATTTTCATCTCTTGCTTTAACCCATATTTAGTAATCTGTGTAGCACCACGAGGTGGTGTCTTACAGGGAAGGATCTTAGCCTGCATTCACCTCAGAGAGGAGAGCTATGGCGTCTGCCTGACTCTGCTTTCTTTCTCCCACAATTCTGTTCTGTCTACTCCGCCTACCTAATTTTCTGTCCTATCAAAGGGCCAAGGCAGTTTCTTTATTAACCAATGAAAGTAACACATAGACAGATGACCCTCCTCCATCAGGAGTGAGCATTCAGGAAGAACACTGAGGTTGTCCTCAAATCACACAATGCAATGATAGTAATTCTTTTTTTTCTGAGATGGAGTTCTTCCTTTATGCCCCTGACTCGCCTGAAATTCACCCTGTCAAACAGTCTGATTTCAAAATTACTGCAATCCTCCTGCCTCTACCTCCTGCCCACTGAGATTGCAGCCATGCATCACTGTAGCCAGGTTACATAAATTTTTTTAAGAATAAATTAACTGATTCTTCCTCTACTTAAGAAAGGAAAACATATACAAGACCCGCATCTAGTTAAAAACAGGTGTTTTCCTAAGCTAATAGGAGTTTCTATGTGATGGGCAGCTCTGTTCTGGATCCCCTGTGGCTGTGATAAAATGCCTGAGGAGAGCAACTCCACGGAGAAAGGTTCATTCAGTTCACAGCCTCAGGTTACAGGACCGCCTTGGTTAGGGTTTCTGCTGCTGTGAAGAGACACCAGGACCATGACAGTGCTTACAAAAGAAAAACATGTCATTGGGGTGGCTTCCATTTTAGTCCCTTATCATCACAGTGCCACATAGTGGCATGCAGGCAGGCATGGTGCTGGAGAAAGAGCCAAGACTTCTACATCTTGATCCACAGGCAACAGGAAGTGGTCTGAGTGTCACACTGAACAAAGCTTGAACTCAAATCCCACCCCCTCGGTGACATACTTCCTCCAACAAGGCCACACCCACTCTAATAAAGTCATACCTCCTAATGGTGACTCTCCCTATGAGTTTATGCCGATTACAATCAAACTACCCCAGGTACATAACTGAGAGGACATCAAGACAGGAACGAACGCAAGCTACCAACATCATCACATCCAGTCAAGAGCACAGTGAAACTAATGTGTGCATGCTTCTTAAAATTCCTCTGCCCAGGGAAAGATGCCACTCACAGTGGCATCCTACATGGATTAATGAAATAAAGATAATCCCTAGAGACATGGCCACAGCTCAGCCTGATCTAGACAGACCTTCATTGAAATTACTTTCTGTGGGGACTCTATGTTGTGTCAAGTTGACAACTAAAGCCAGCCAGCACAACAGAAGAAGAGTGGCCCATGAGAGACAAAGCGGTTTGCATCCTAATCCCAGAAGAGCAATCTTGGGATAAAGACTAATGTATTATCATCTTCTGAGTTTTCTCACAGCCCTTCAACTAAGCCAATCAAAGTCACTCACTCATTCAACCCAAGCAATACCGAGTAAGCACTCTCTCCATCAGTGCCAGGCACTGTCTGATTTAATCCTCTGCAAGCGTGTCACACAGGGTTTGTTAAGTGTGGAGGAGGGAAAAAGTCAGGGTCAGTATGCATCTACAAGAACACAGTTCAGCTTGGAAAGACTGAAGATAGCATTCACCACATCAGTTGGGGATATTCTGCACGCTGTGGGGTTTCCAGATCTCGGGACTTTAAACAGCCTACCCATGCGATTTGCAGCATTCCTAGAAGCAGGAGGAGAGACAAGCTCTGTTCTGGAGCCGCTTCTATCTTCTTTCCTCTGAGATTAGGAAAGTTTTCTTTGTATCTTCATTTTCTATTGTTTTGAAAGCTAGTACTTTATTTGTATTATTATGCTAATCACCCAGACACTTTTACATAAATAACTACATGTTTCCCTAGTTATGAAGATGTTTAAATGCCGCTAATCTCCACAATGAAGCATGAGATGTTTTTCTCTTGAAAACCAACAACCATTTTTCTTGTATCCTTTGTGAAATGAAGCAGAATAAAGGTTTAGGGCAGTGAGAATGCTCAGTGAGAAAAAAGAGTTGAAGCCATGGCTTCAACAACCTGAGGTCCATCCCCGGAATCCACACCGTGGAAAAAGAGAGCCAACTCACGCGCTGTCTTCTGCCCCAACAACTGTTCCGTGGCACACAGACCTTCCTCCTCTACAACATACATTAAATAACTGCAATAAAAAAGCTTTACATTAATTCACCTCATTGCTAGTCAGAAGAATTTCATTTTCATTTCTATCATCTGTGAAATATGAAAATTTAACCTTCGAGAGTTCCCAGCCCCACCTGCTCTCAGCATGCCACTCACTCAAGTCTGCATTCTGCGCCATTATCTTCTCCATGCTGACATCCCACCCTGGTGTCCCCTGCGGCTCCAAAGTCTCCCACTATAAGCTTGGTCCCCTGCGGCACTACTGCCATCTTTCAGCAGGTGGGATCTGGTGGGAGGTTTTATATCACCAGAGTGTTCCTTCAAACAAGATCACAGAACCCTTATCGTCTTTACCTTTGGTGTCCTTGTTGTGAGGTGAATGGCTTCCTCAGCTACGCCCCCCACACAGGGCTAACCAAAGGAGAACTGCGACCTTCAAAACTGTGAGCCAAAATAAGCCTTCCTCTTTCTAACTCGGCTGTCTCGGGTATTCTGTTACAGTCTGGAAAACGGATTAACACAGTATCTATTAAACTTCATAAAAAAAGAGTTTATCTATACTTCTGAGGGAAGGCTGGTAATACAGGTGGATGGCATAATGTCCTCTGATACCACATCCATCTTTTCCCCTGGATATCTTCCCCTGAGTGGAAATGATGTGTGGGTTGTCTGGCCATCCAGCGGATTCACTCTGGGACACAACACAACAGAGGCTGGTCTCTGACTCGGGACAAACTAAGGAAGGCTGTGCTTTCTTACTTTATTGTGGACCCAGGAGCCACACTGGGAAGCGGCTCTCACTCTAGACACACCATTCGTTCATTTACATAAGGAGAGTGCTGTGGTGCCCGAGTGGAGGACAAGGGACAGCTGTAGGAGTCAGCTCTCCCCTGCCACCGAGGGTCTTGATGCTCAAGCCATCAGTTTTGCATTAAGTGCCTCCCGGCACTGAGCCATCTCACCCGCCCCCATTAACATCTTTTTGTCTTCTATTCCTTTTACTTTTTTAAAACAATCCTTTTTATTTTACATACCAATTGCAGGTTCCTCCACACCCCTCCTCCTGCTTCCTCCTCCTCCCCCTGCCCCGGACTCCACTCCCCATCTATTCCTCAGAGAGACTCCCATAGGGAGTCAACAAAGTCTGTCACATCACTTGAAGCAGGACCAGGCCCTCCTCCCTGTGTCTAGGCTGAGCACAGTATCCCTCCATAGGGAATGGGCTCCAAAACCCCAGTTCATACACTAGGGATAAATCCTGGTTCCACAGCCAGCAGCCCCATTAACTGCCCACCCATTCACGTTTCCTAAGAGAACACATCCATGAGTGTCAGCACTCATGATGCTTAGCACTGCAAACCTGGTCCAGGCATGAGGTGATGGCACTTCTCCATGAAAACCGACAAGTGGATTCCAAGTAGTCAATAGCACGTGGTGGGAGGTGATGACCCCAGACCGACTTCACACAATAGTGACTCTGTCAGCAGCAGTGTGGGTTCAGGTGCACGGGGCATCGCTCATTGGGTAAGTCAGGTAGAATCAGACTCATCACCCCTACTCACCCTCCAAACAAGCAAAAAGGTCACGTGGTGAGAAACGCTGTAAATGAGGAAAGGTGTCAGGAAACGGGGATCACAGAAGTGACTCGGACCTATCCCTGTCTGGTGAGAAGACTCAAAGGACACCAACATGTTCTTGTACCTAGGACAAGAAGTTGGTTTAGGTTTTGTTTCTGCTTTTGTTTGATGGGTTGTGCCGGCTGCCAGCGGTCGGAGGGGTTAGGAAATAACCACGATAGTCATTTTATAATTAATCAGTTTTAATACAAGGGGAGATAAGGGAACTTACAGAACCAAGGGTCCAGCGGAGCAGAAGGTACGCGGGGGAGAGCAAAGAACGGGGCTCCTTCCGGCGCCCCGATCCTATTTAAGGGGAATGCTACTCCGCTGGGGCAGCCACGCCCCTGAACGCAGGGATTGGGCCAGCTGCCCCAACAATGGGTTCTCATGTTGCCCTGGCTGGCCTCAAACTCACTACATAGTTGAGGATGACCTTGAACTAGTGATCTTTCTGCCTCAACACCTCAAGTCCAGGGACTGCAGGTGTGTATCAAGGCGCCCAGCTACCAGGTAAATACAAGCAGTAAGGGGCCTTTTCTGTGCTTCTCGGAGCTAAGCGCTGAGCCCAAGCTCCATGCAAAGCACAGCAGCCCCAGGCAATAGGTCCCATATGGCTACCACCTTGCCTCTGAGGAGAAAACATTTCTCATAGTGACAAAGAATTCCTATCACAAGCCAGGTGTAGTGGCACACACTTGTAATCACAGCACCCTGAAAGCTAAGGACCAGAAGTTCAAGGTCAGCCTGGGCTATAGAGTGAGACTATTAAAGAAACCAGAATCCAGGTAGTAGAGGCAAGTGTTGACATTCAGACCTCAGCTGTGCCCCTTCTTGTATAAGACCTGGAATGAGTCACTTAATAGCTCTGTAGCCCAGTTTTACCAGATGAAAATGTCACATGCCCCCTTCACACTATTGTGACAATTAAATGAATTCAAGGGCCTTGGCATAAGGCCAGATACCTTGACTCTGATGAGGAAAAAATGGGGAGTGGTCTTGAACTCGCTGGCATGGGAAAGAAATTTCTGAACAGGACACGGATAGCACAGACACTAAGATCAACAACTGATAATGGATTCTCATGAAACCAAAAAGCTTCTATACAGCAAAAGCCACCATTATTCAAATAAAGAGATAACCTACAAAATAAAAAAAGTACCAGCTAGCTATTCACCTGATAGAGGCTTGGTTTCCAGAATGTACAAAGAGCTCAAAAAATTAAACATCAAGAAAACAAACCAATTTAAAAATGGAGCATGGATCTAAAGAGTTCTCAAATAAAATATACTAAGTGTATTTTATTTTTATATATTATATTTTTATATACTAAAACAAAAATGACCAAGTAGCTGGGCGGTGGTGGCACACACCTTTAATCCCAGCACTCAGGAGGCAGAGATAGGAGGATCTCTGTGAGTTCAAGACCTATTCTAAGATCCAGCTGTGCCACCCATGAACAAGCTCCCAAAGACTCTGTATCCTAAGATCCAGCTATGCTACTCTTGAACTTACTCCCAACGGCTCTGTATCCGACCACAGAGAAGACGTCTTACCTGTGTTCACTGAAGCTCTGTTCACAATAGCCAGGAGATGACAAACATCCCAGGCGCCCATCAGCTAATGACGGACAATGAAAACATGTTACATTTACACAACAGAAGATTATCCAGTTGTCAAGAAAGATGAAACCTGCAGGTAAATGGATGGACCTGGAAACAATCATTCTGAGTGAAGCAACCTAGACCCAGAAAGACAAATGCCACTTGTTTTCTTCAGATCTTCAGATACGCATGCTCCATTTGTAGAGGTCAGAAACTTAGCAAGGATTCATCGAGGGAGGGGGGCTTAAGAGGAAGGGGAAACAGAACATAGCAGTATAAAGGGTTAAAGGGGAACAAATGGAACAAGAAGACTTAAGTTGGGGTGGGCTTGGGAGGGCAGAGTGGAGGAAGGAATATGGGAAGGGATGACTAACAATTAAAAGCTATATGAACCCAACTACTGTAAAAGCTTCCTAAAATATAAATATATATGAAAAGAGATTTAATATGCATAAAATATAAACATATGGCTGGGTGGTGGTGCATGCCTTTGATCCCAGCACTTGGGAGGCAGAGGCAGGCAGATCTCTGTGAGTTCGAGGCCAGCCTGGTCTACAAGAGCTAGTTCCAGGACAGGCTCTAGAAACTACAGGGAAACCCTGTCTTGAAAAAACAAAGAATAAAAATAAACATACGCCCATATAAAAGAGAAGTCATCCTACAATGGGGGACTACGACCCAAATAGACACCTCACGCTATCAAATAAGAGCCCCAGTGCTAGGAATGAGTTAGCTCCTGTGCAGTTGTTAGACACATGTCCCCCAAGCATTATAGACTATAGCCCATGCTCTTGGTCACCCTCCCGAACTGGACAATCAGACCCTAATGCTGAAGACCCCTCATGAAAGATACTACCTGAGTCACAGAACATGAAAAAGCCAGGTACTCACCTGGAAATGTCATCCCTCCTGGTTAGCTTTCACAGTGCTGGAAGGCACTGTGCACAGGAGAGAAGGAATTCTGTCCCTCATCGTCTGTGAACTCTGCAAGTGATGACCTGCCTGACAAGAGACACTTACTTGTACAATAGTGGCACAAATGTAATAGGAGTAGCCAGTCACTTTCTGATGGCATCTAAGGCCCCACTCCATGACATGGAACCCATACCTGGCACTGTTAAAGGCACCAAGAACCTGTGGATAGGTAGGTCATAGGCCCTGGGGGAGAATTCAGTGTTATTAATCTGCTAAGTGGACATAGTATTAAAATGATTCCTCGTGACTTACTGCTACATCCCGAGATCAAAGCAGCCCTCAGCGCTCACCAGGGAGGCTGCTATTTGTAGTGAGAGGCAATTAACACTGAGACCATCAGCCAGTTAGTGCACAGAGTACATTGAGGGGTGCCCGGCCCTGAGCCCATCAGCCAGTCAATGCACAGAGGACACTGAGGGGTGCTTGGCCCTAAACAGGACATATTTATCACATCCCTCCCCACAGGGCTTAGGGATCTTTAAGGAAGAGGAGGCAGGAAGACTGTAAGAGCCAAAGAGGGCAGACGACATCAAGAGTACCTTCCAGACGCAACAGGGCAGCTGAATTTATGAACTCATGGAGATCGTGACATCTTGTAAAAGACCCACACAAGCCAAGCTCCAGCCAGACAAAATCTTAGCATAGAGGGGAAGATGGGCATGAGATTCCATCCCTAGCTGAGCGGCTGTTAGCATTAGATAGCTACTGGGAGAGGGAGAAACTAAAGAAAACTAACAATATGACACCCAGTAGGTCAGCCACACTCCAGGGCAGGCTCCATTCACAAGACGAGTTGGGCAACACAAACTAGGGTCAATGTGAGGGGGACTTAAGGTTGAGCAGGAAGAGAGGGAAGGGGGAAAAGGAAGACTGTGGGAGGAGCTGGGGAGGGCGAATATGTTCAAATACAGTGTATGAAGTTCTCAAGAAAAAAATTTGTAATTTTTTCATTTATTTATTTTACATACTAACCACACCCTCCCTCCCTCCTGTCTTTCCACTCCCTTCCCTCCCCACTCCTCTCCACCTTCCTTCAATCCACCCCTCCTCCATATTCACTCGCAAAGGGCAGGCCTCCCACGGGCATCAGCAAAGCTTGGCATATCAATCAAGACCAAGTACCTCCCCCTGTATTCAGGCTGGGCAAGGCAATCCAGCATGAGGAATGGGTTCCCAAGAAGCCAGCCAAAGCACCAGGGATAGACCCTGCTTGTACTGCCAGCAGTCCCACAAATAGACCAAACTACACAAATGTCACATATATGCAGAGGGCCTAGGTCGATCCCATGCAGGCTCCCTGGTTGTTGGTTCTGACTCTGTGAGTCATTTCCGTGGGTTTTCTTGTGATGCTCTTGGCCCCTCTGGCTCCTATAATCCTTCCTCCCTCTCCTCAGCAGCACTCCCTGAGCTTCACCCAGTGTTTGGCCATGGGTCTCTGACCCAGCCTCCATCAGTTACTAGATAAAGTCCTCCAATGACAACAGGGGATGGCCAGTTCAGGCTCTGCATCCGCTGCTGCCAGGAGTCTTGGCTAAGGCCATCCTTCTAGGCTCCTGGAAGGTTCCCTTGCATCAGGCTTCTGCCTGACTCTGTAAAGCCCCTCTATTCAGTCATCTTTCTCGGCACCCTCCCCCCTCAAGCACCCCCAACAGGATCCCTCAAGTTCCCATGCCCACCTGTCCCCAGTCCAACCAGATCTTCTCTACTTCCCCTTCCCTAGGCGATTCACGTGTCGTCCCCACCCCCACCCCCAACTTGGGCCCTTCTTGTTACCTAGCCTCTCTGAGTACTGTAGTATGGTTATCCTTTACTTTACAGCTAATATCCACTAGAGTGAGCACACACCATGTTTGTCTTTCTGGGTCTGGGTTACCTCACTCAGAGTGATTTTTTTTCTAGTTCCATCCATTTGCCTGCAAATTTCGTGATGCCATCATTTTCAGCTGCTGGTTAATACACCATTGTGTAAATATAGCACATTTTCTTTATCCATTTTTCTGTTGAGAGTATCTAGGTTGTTTCCAGGTACTGGCTATTCTGAATAACGCTACTATAAACATAGTTAAACAAGTATCCTTGTGGAATGATTGAGCATCCTTTGAGTATATACCAAAAAGTGGTATCACTGGGTCTTGAAGTAGGTTGATTCACAATTTTCTGAGAAACTGCCATATTGATTTTTAAAAACCTTTAAAAACATAATCAAAGGAAATCCTCAAAACAACACCTACCATGTAGCAACTGCTCAATAAATGTTAGAATCTTATCATTGTAAGGAGGGCTGGGGAGCTGGCCATGGAAGGGCTCTGAGGTTAACTCAGTCATCTCAGACTCCTGGTCCACATTCTTGTCCATTTCCCTCTGTCCTTTTTCTGTGGGTCAGCAAATGTCTCCATAGTGAGACAGCAAGAGGGCCCAGAACACATCTGAAGGCCAACCATCTCAACTGCCTGCTCACCTGGCAGTCTATAAGTGGGGCAGTGGTTTTATGTTTCATGTGTTCATCTCCCTACTGAAGTCATCGGTCAGCCACTTGGGTATGAACAAGGTCCAGACCTTTCTGTCAGAGCCATTCTTCATGGGAAGATGGTGTGGAGAGCTTGTTGGGTATGCGAAAGGAAGAAGAGAAACAGAGGGGCAACAGCACCAGGGTCTGTGGTTGTACATTTCAAACACAGCCTTCTACCAGCTCCACAGAATGGCTCCTGGTGTTTGCATATCAACACTTCCTTCTAGCCCAGGGAAGGTGTCATCGCTATGAACTCTCTATGCACACAATGAGGACGTGGAGGCTCACTGATACCATGTGATTTCTCTAAGGTGGCTCAGCTGTTGAAGATGCTCAGTCCAGCTCTCCCAGGCACCTCCCTTCATCCTGCCCACGGCCCAGTCTCACTTCTCACCAGCTAGGGCACCATGTGACCCCGGTTCCCTCCCACCCAAAGCCACACAGGTGGAGGCAGACAGGCCTTGTGCTCTGCTTTCCTCTGTCAATCCATTCACTGAAGCGCCCACAGCAGGCCCAGATGTGTCAAAATAAAGGGAGAAAGGAGGAAAGGTCATTGTTCCAAACCATTTGCAAGAATATCTGAGTTAAAAATGGAAGATTTGTCATTTGCATGGTGAAGGGAGGGGGCGAGGAAGCATTGTTAGGTGTTGGTAATGTAAAAACCGTAAGTATGCTGTTATTTATGTAATTAGTTATTGCTTTCATTATGGGTGCAGTCTTAATGGTTATAGTATTTATGTATAATTACCTTAATATTCACTGAAATTTCCAAGTAGCTCCCTAATTAACTGTCTCAAATATATAATTACATTGCATCTTTACGCAAGACTTGCCTAATTAATGTAGTTACACCGCTTCTTTTGTGATGTGCATTATTAAATGCTCTTTGCATCCTTCTTCTGACTTCTTGTAATTCACGCTTTACAAAAATTAAGACCTCGAATTAGAAGCCTTCAGAAGCAGCTCAATCCCGCAGCAGAGCTGAGGCTCAGGGAGCTGCAGTGAGAATACAGCCTCATTAGGAGCCTCTCCTTGCACAGCTGTCCTACCTGGAGGTGAGAGCCTGGTCTGGGTGCAGGCTCATTAGCGCAGGCAGCTGGAGTGACAGCCTCAGGCTCACCTCTTGCCAGTCCCCTCCCCAGGGAAGGCCACCCTGTGTTCCAGGATCTCTGTGTGATGGTGGGCTTAATCCTACAACTTCTTCCACCAGGTACCGCTGAAGCCAGCTCTCTGAGCTTTGATTTTCTAATATGGAAAAAGAGCCTGGCTCCTCAGGAAATTCTTCAAGGATTAAAGTTAAGTATGGCAGATGACTCAGCTGGCAAAGTGCTAAGTTTGAACCTAAAAAATCCACATTTAAAATACCAGATATGAGAGCACACTTGTGACCCCAGCACTGGGGAGGTGGAGAGCCAGGAACGAGAGCACACTTGTGATCCCAGGGTTGGGGAGGTGGAGACAATTTCATGGTGCTCACTGACCAGCCAGTCAAGCCTATTTGATAAACTCCAGGCAGTGAGAGAAGCTGACTCACAAAATATAGAGGATGGAGCCTGGGGAGCAACAGCTGAAGCTGACCTCTCCTCCACTTGTGTGCACACTCACTTGCACATGTGGGCACACATTCATATACATTTGAAAACAAGACTTGAAGAGCTAGTGAGCCTGAAGAACTCTGAAGTGCGCTGTAGAAGCAGTATAGACATGCGTGGTTGTGGTATAGACTGGGAGGTTGTGGTATAGACGTGGGTGGTTACAGTATAGATGTGGGCGGTTGTGGTATAGACATGGGCAGTTGTGGTATAGATGTGGGTGGTTGTGGTATAGACGTGGGCGGTTGTGGTATAGACTGGGTAGTTGTGGTATAGATGTGGGCAGTTGCGGTATAGATGTGGGTGGTTATTCTTAGAGCTTTTCTTTGCTTCTTCTCCAGAACAGTCTTACAGCCCAAGCACGCCACCCCAAATCAAGCTCAGAACAAATCTCATATCTATGGTGTCCTGAACACACCTGATGTTTTTTTCTGAACTGGAAAGCTAAGCACAGTAGGACCCGGCTACTGTACAAACAGGAAACTAGCCCCACGCTGTTCAACTTCTAGTTGTGTGGCTGGATAATCAGGCCAGGCTCAGCTAAGGAACTCTGGCTGGACCAGATTCAACTAGTTTTCTATCACAAGAGGGATGGCCAAGATCTTTTTCGTGTGCTTCTCATCTCAGACCAGGCTGGCCCTGTGGGGTTGATCATTTGGAAGCATTTGCAGACTTAGGTAAACAGCTACAGAATCTGGACCTTTCAGAATGCCTCATGAGACAACCCAGATTCTAGGGCTGAGGAAACAGACATTGTGTCTTTATGGAAGGAATCCATGCTGCTGTTCATAATTCACCATGAGGCTTACCACCAATCTAATCACATATAAGTAGTGTGTCTCTTGCATGTGTGCCAATGGGTAAGAATGTAACCAGGTGCGTGTGCATGTGTGCTGACATATGTGTACACGTGTTGCATGTATTTATACACGAGTATATAGGTAGACATGTGTGGAAACACAGAACACAGTCATGGATACACATGTGTGCTGGTCCATGTGCATCTATGTGTAAATACATGTGTGCACAGGCGCAAGCGCACATGCGTGTGTGTGTGTGTGTGTGTGTGTGTGTGTGTGTGTGTGTGCTTCAGGCACCATACATTTTATTCTTCAGGCTCCCTACACTTTATCTTTTGATTTGGGGTCTCTCACTGGCCTAGATTTCAGCAATTTAGGGTAGTCTGGATGGCAGGGAGCCTTCGGTCCTCCTATCTCCACCTTCCCTATGCTGGGATTACAAATATGTCCCACCCAGCTTTTTATTATGGGTTCTGAAGCTTTAATGTAGGTCTTTGTACTTGAAAATGGAAGACTTTGCCAACTGCGCCATCTCCCCAGACAATCTAGTCTATTCTTTTGGAGGTAAAAATAGTTCCTCAATTTGGGGAGTGGGGTGGTTTGAGATGGAGGAAGGGTGGATATGGGAGCAGGGAGGAAGATATCTTAATTAAGGGAGCCATTTTAGGGTTGGCAAGAGACTTGGCTCTTGAGGGGTTCCCAGGTGTCCACGGGGATGTCCCCAGCTAGGTAGGTCCTTGAGCAGTAGAGGAGAGGGTGCCTGAACTGGCCTTGTCCCATAGCCATACTGATGACTGATGAATATCTTGAATATCACCATAGAACCTTCATCTGGTGATGGATGGAGATAGAGACAGAGACCCGCATTGGAGCACTAGACTGAGCTCCCAAGGTCCACTCGAAGATCAGAAGGAGGGAGAAGATGAGCAAGGAAGTCAGAGCCGCGAGGGGTTCATCCACCCACCGAGACAATGTGACTGATCTAATGGGAGCTCACGAAGGCCAGCTGGACTGGGACTGATGGAGCATGTGATCAAACTGGACCCTCTGAATGTGGCTGACAATGGGGGCTGATTGAGAAGCCGATGGTAATGGCACTGGGATTTGATTCTACTGCATGCACTGGTTTTTGGGGTCCTAGTCTGTTTGGATGCGCACCTTCCTAGGCCTGGATAGAGTGGGGAGGGCCTTGGACTTCCCACAGGGCAGGGCACCCAGACTTCTCTTAGGACTGGAGGGAGGGGGGGGATGAGTGGGGGGAGTGGGAGGGAAATGGGAAGAGGTGGAAATTTTGAATGGTATTATTTATAAAGCATATATATATATACATATACATATACAATAGTTCCTCAATCAGGGCTTACTAGACATCCTTCTCAGACTTGGTACTGTGGAAGACTTCCATAGGGATTCAGAAGATGTTGATGACACAGACCACTCAGCACTGCCTGTGTCAGTGGAGAAAGCAAAGACAACACACAAATGAGAAACAAGGTGAACGCCAGCTTTGAGGTCCACACACTAAGCATTGCACTGATTCCCAGAAACACGAGGTCAATGGGGTAAGAAAGAAAGCTAAAGAGGTAGGCAGGAATGGTGAGGCCAACGGGGGCCAGACTAATGAAGCTGGCCAGAATAACACTTCGTGCAGAGGCAGCAAGCGCAGAAGAGATGAGCATAAGAGTCCTACAGTGAGGCCTCTGGACTTGATACAGGTGTCAGCAGAGAAGCAAAGGAATCCAGACAGATTATGCCCACGAGTCATTCATAGTTACTTATTTACAATTAACATAAAGTTTCCAAGAGTCTAGGAACTAAGCCCTTCCCCTAGACAATAATGCAGTCTTGTTCAGATCTGCTATCAAGGAGGCCTTCTCAGCAGCTCCATGTGTGCTCACACACTTGTATCACACACTTAGATATGCACACATACACTCAGCCCACACTAGCCCCTTGCCCTGCTTCACTGGTCTCAGAGACACTACCACCATCCTGTGCTGTATGCTGTACTTCTGTTTGCATTTCCCCACAGGGCTGGGAGCTACTTAAGGAAAGGCTGGATCTATTTAGTACCATCTTTGCCATCCCCACTTGGTAGGCAATGCCTGTACACACAGCAGGCTCTCGGTAACTGCCTGTTGAATTGGGTGAATGAAGAAATGGATGCACATCCCATGCAAGGAACCAATCATCTGGGTCTGGCAACACCAGAACAGCACTAAACGTGTTAACCAGAACAGCCATGAATGCTGGGAGAAACGCTATTGTATTTCATGATAACTCAGTAAGACCGCCACCACAGAAGCCACATCAGCTCATCAGACTGCCTATTCCACCTTGCCACCCAGAAGATGACAGACAGGGTAACCATAGCTGACATCTATCCATGCACTGTTGGAAGATCATCTGTCTTTTATGGAGGAGGAAACCAAGGTCAGAGGAGAAAGGGGACTTACCTGAGACCAAAGGGCTCACTGAGGATAAAAGTGAGGCTCAAACCTGTCTTCTGGCCTCAGATCCAACCTCAGCTCCCATCGCATTCACTGCCATGACGCTCAGCCTGACTGAGTGGGAACTCTTGAGCCCCGGTGTGAATTGAGATGTGTTCCCTGCTCCTTCCCAAGTTCTGAGATAGTTGGAGAGACAACAGGGATACAGATGAAATTTTCAGACTTGATAGTCTGAAGTCACACAGTGCAGTGTCTGCTGGCCTGTCTGAGTGTCTGCAATACAGAGAGAAACACACCTTCCTGTCTGAGTGTCTGCAATACAGAGAGGAATGCACCTTCCTTCCAGTGCAGGGGCATCATCACCCACTGTGACATGTCAAGACATCATGCACAGGGTGCTTTGCTCATAAAGACAGAAACGTGATTCCACAAGCTGCAGCAGGATGGTTCCCCCAGGACATGCAGCCCAGAATAAGACTGAGTGATTGTAGGAATAACTGCTCTAATTTTTGGAAATGTTGAGCATTTTTTTACAACACTTTGTAAGCTTGCCAAGAGGGAAGCAAGTGTTAGGCAAATGCTCTTCTCATACCACGTATGGACTCCGTGTTAGGCAAATGCTCTTCTCACACCAGTATGGACTCCGTGTTAGGCAAATGCTCTTCTCACACCACGTATGGACTCCGTGGCCAGCAGGGCGTCTGTTCTTATGTGCATGTATGTAAGTGTGTGTGTGCCTGGTGCCTGCAGGGATGAGAAGAAATCAGATCTCCTGGTACTAAAGCTACAGGAGGTTGTGAGACGTCAGGATCTGAACTTGGGTCCTCTGCAAGACCAGAAAATACAATCACTAAGTTGTTGCTCCATCCCCAGATTCTCCTAGATCCGCCCTTATCACTAATCCTATGCTTTTCTCATCAATAATTGTTTGTAGAGAGCATCTCTGTGCCCAGTCGTCTCCTTGGCAACAAATACAAAAGTATTTAATAATCACTTGGCACCTGCCACAGTAGTGCTATCAGCCCATATATATTAACTCCCGACCTTGATTTTAGTCTCATTCTACCACTATCCTGGGGTGCTGACCATTCAACCTCCCACCCTCAGATTCAAGAGCCTTGCTTCATAATGAGAATTTTGGAGTCAGTCGATCATTTTTATTTTTTTTTAAATTTTAACTTTTTATTGATTCTTTGTGGATTTCACATCATACATCTCAATGCCACTCATCTTCCCATCCCTTCCATCTTTCCTCTGCCCTTGACACCCCCCCCCAGGGTAAAATAAGATAAAATTTAAAAGAAAAGATAAGAAAAATATCATTGTGGAAGCCATAGTGTGACACAGTGAGTCACACGGTCCTTCAGTCCATATATTGTTACTTGTAAGTGTTCATTACAATGAGTCATTGGTTTTGTTCGAGGTCTCTGGGTTTTGTTACATCATCAGTACTGGGTTCTCACTGAGGCTACTGTTGGATATCCTGTTCTTGTCCTGTGTCATGGAGATCCCGTAACGTTGGATCTGCAGGCCCGGCCCCTCCACATGCTCCAGCAGATCATAGATGTGACGGATAATGGATGGGCCAACTCATAGTTCTGGTTCTGGGTCTGGATGGTTGCTGGATTGTCCAGCCTGCCAGCTCCCCCTCATCCTCGGTACCAGGATGAGCTCTCCAGCAGCACATCCCAGCTAGTGCATCCTGTGTAGTAAGCAGCAAGGGGTAGAGCCGATTCTCCTGCTCTCATGGCCTCACAGTAGGCTTGCCCACACCTACACCACCAGAGCCGGCTCTACTGTGTTTCCTAGGCAAGGTGTGGGGGGCCACTCTGCCTGCTGTTGCAGATGGTGAGAGGTAGGGTCAGCCCTCTTGCTCTAGTGACCTCAGGGACAGCTCTCCCACCTGCCACAGATCTCAAGGGGCATAGAGGGGGCTTCTCTCCCTTGCCCACACCACCATATGGTAGATGTGGGGCAGGGCCCAATCTGTGACACTCACATTCTCAGCTAGCTCACTTATGCCTCCGTCAACAGGTATTGCCTACTGTATTGCCCAGGTGAGATGCAGGGCCCACTCTCCCTAATTCTGCACCTGGGAAGGGGCAGGGGCAGGGGCAGTTCTCATCCTCCACAAATGGCAAAGGGCAAGTGGGGAGGGCATCTTTTCCCTCTCCCCCACCCTCACTGCATGAGAGATGAGAAGCAGCACAAGCTCCCCCATGCCTGCACCTTTGGGGTCAGCTCACATGCACATTCACCAGTGGGGTCAGCTCTACTGGGTTTTGCAGGGGAAGGTGCAGGGCCTGCTTTTCCGAGTGCTGTAGCCAGTGAGCTGCTGGGCCAGATAACTGGTTCTCCTGACCTCAGGGCCAGCCCTCCCACCTGCCACAGGTGGTGAGGGGTGGCCCAGTCATTTTCAAACTCAGCTTTGAAGAGGTCCTAAAAGCACTGAACTTCAGTAGTGAAAGTGAACTTCAAGCTGTTTACCAATCAGGAAAAAAAAAAAAACACCCGTAAGTATATCTTATACCAAGTGTTAGCATATGAGACATCTTGAATGCTTTAACTCTAGTTCCTATTAAATTAGAAAATGTTGGGTGGGTGAGATGGCTCAGTGGGTAGAGGTGCTTGCTGAACTGACATGTCTGTCAACCTGAGCTCAACCCTTGAGACCCATATTGTGGAAGGAGAAAGCTAACTTGTGCAAGTTGTTTTCTGATCTCCACATGAGCACTGTGGTGCATATATGACCCCACACACACACACACACATACACACTAAATAAATTAAATAAGAGGTATAAATAAAACTAAATAATTTTCAATTAGAAAGTGGGCCTTCAACTTAGGAAGTTAATTTAAATTATTTATTGTTATAATATTTATTGTTATTTATTGTTGGAATCTCATAAGTGAAATAGGTTGATAAAAAGAAGTAGAGCTGGGGAGATGGTTTATCAGTTAAGAGTACTTGTTGCTCTTGCAGAGGACCAGGTTTAGATTCCCAGCGCCCAAATGCTACCTTACAACTATCCCTAACTCTAGATCCAAGGATTCCAATGGACTCTTATGACCTCCAAGGGCACTACACACGCAAATGGTACACACACTACATACATGCTTGCAAGCCAAACCCTTATACACATAAAACTAAAAAACTTTGCTGTAGAAACTCCTTCAGTCTTTAAGATACCAGCCCACTTAGGTGTGGCCTCTTATACTATGCATGCCAATGTAAAGTTGGTGTGTGTGCATGTGCACGTGCTCTCTCTCTCTCTCTCTCTCTCTCTCTCTCTCTCTCTGCTTTTGGATTTGGTTCCTGTTCCCCATTCATAAGGAGGACTGTAATCTGTGAGTCTACCCCTAAATAAAAAACCCTTTATTAAATGCAATTCTGAGATGGGCTGGAGAGATGGCTCAGAGGTTAAGAGCACTGACTGCTCCTCCAGAGGTCCTGAGTTCAATTCCCAGCAACCACATGGTGGCTCACAGCCATCTATAATGAGATCTGGTGCCCTCTTCTGGCCTTTTGGCATACATGGAAGGAATGTTGTATACATAATAAATAAATAAATCTAAAAAAATTTTAAATGCAATTCTGAGATACAGTGTGGGATTATTTTGTAACTTCCATCTTCAAAACTTTTCATCTATATTTTTAAAAGTATGCAAATTGCTCACTTGGACAATCTCTACATAATCTCACACTGCAAAATGCCTTCAATTCTGTGTGTAGAGAGCAGGATGCCCGTCCACAAGGTGATTAAAACAGAAGCAAACCGCATGGTGAAATGTCACACAATTGTTCCAGCTGCCCCTGTGGTCACCTGTGCTAACACATGCTCACCCAGAACTGAAACTTCATTTCCCAGTCTCCATTGCAGCGTGTAGCCACATGACCAAATTCTGGCCCATGGACTACAGATAAAGGTAAAAATTAGGACACACACCCACTGGTTAGAATACAGGCTGCCATTTTGGACTTCGATGTAGAAGCTACAGGATGGCAGAGGACCTTGGCCTGGCATAGATAAATTCTCTTCTGATTTAAATCACTGCCCCTTGGGGAATTTTCCAGCTCCCAGCCAGAACTCCTCCCGGAAACAGACCATCATCATGCACTCAAGGTCCCTATGGAGCTGTAAGTTTTCCTCCACCTAGCTAGCCTCTCGAGGCCATGAGACCGTTAATTGGGCATTTTACTGAGGCTGTCATCAGATCATATGAGTGAAAATGGTCATCATGGTTAGCTCTTCCCCTGTGCATGTCTCTGAGACTTGGTCATACATGTTAGAAGTGAGAGCAGTTTAACTCCCGTCTAACAGGACCCTTGCAGGGAGCTGCGCCATGAAGTCACGCGGTCATAGAAGTCTTCATGTGATATCTCCTAGACACTTGTCACACCAAGACACAAGAGGACCAGCACACATGCACACAATCCCTTCCATTCTAGTTTATTTCTGCTGCTGTGATAAAAACACCCCAACAAAAAGCAGCTTGGGGGAAGAAAGGGGTTTTATCTCAGCTTAGAGCTCTAGGTCACAGCCATCACTGAAGGGAAGTCAAGGCAGGAGCTCAAATATCCACAGTCACGAGCAGAGAGTAGCAATGCTGCCTGCTTGCTGCTGACTTTCTGTATTCTTACATGGTTCAGGACTCCCTGCCTAGGGAATGGTGCCACCCACAGTGAGCTGGACCTTCTTAGCTCAGTTAACAGTCAAGACAATCTTCCGTAGAAACACCCACAGGCTAACACAATCTATATAATTACTCATTAAGACTCTCTTCCTAAGTAATTCTAGGTTATGGCAAATGGACATTTAAAAGTTGCTATCACACCATTAGACTTCCAGCATGTCCTTACATATTACCTATGTATTTCACATGTGTAATTAGAGTGTATGTGTTTATGGCCAGGAACAAATTTATTATAAATTAATGGGCATAAGCAACAGCTTACAAACCTTCCAAGGTCCTCGGGGACTCCTGCAGTGTCCGTGTGTGTGTTTCTAAACTGCAGAAGCCAGCTCCTTTATCCTAAGCCCTGAGTAGTTGGGGCCTCTGACCTTTCACCCTGACTTCTACTGCCACTCCAGTGTGGCAGGAATGAGTGGCTGTGGTGTTTAGGGGATCCTGCTCAAGGAAAGCTGAGTTGCCCATACATTTAGTTTTGGTGTTAGGAGTGTATGTATATGATTCACAATCCCCTACACTGATGTCTGGTAGACTCTGAAGAGAACTTCTACCTGGAGCACTCCTAATATAATCCAATAGAGGATTTAGGAACAGTTATTTCCAGGCTGGGGATGTAGATCAGTTGGTAGAGTGTTTGTCTAGCACACACAAAGTCCCAGGTTCTATGCCTGGCATGGCATAAACCAGGTGTGGTAGCCTGCAATGCCAGCACTCTGAGAGATGAGAAGTTGAAGGTCATCTTCAGCCACATAGTGTGTTTAGACCACCCTGGGCTACACGAGACCTTCTCAAAACAAAAATAAAAATTTAACTAAGCCCAAAACCACAGAATGGTTGTTCCTCAGTGTGGCATGGTAGCACATGCCTAACTTGGGAAGCTGAGGCAGGAAGTCAAAGTTTGGCACCTATGATCCTGTCTCTGTAAAGAGAAAGCTAAAGAATTTTTTTAATAAGCTGTTTCTCTAAATGTGTAACTATCAGTTTGTGACCTGTAGCGGTAGAACAGAAGAAATACACAGATCTGAAAGGCAGCTGGGAAGAGTATCGGGAGGCTCCCACTGAGGGGGAGAAGTGTGGGTGCAGAACCAGGAAGAGCCTGGGTAGGAGGCACACACCCTGATCCCCAGCCCACTGTAGGTCTAAGTTCACCTCCTCTGGCCTTCAGCTTCTTTCTGACCATGTCCTGTGTCCTCTACCCATGCCACAGGAGTTTGCCGCGTCTCTGTGAGTTCTTTACACCCATGGTTAGGCTCCAGCCCTGCCTGCCAATGCCATCTGAAGCCAGCCTTTGGATAACGATATGGCCCATGGTCCAGCAGCGAGAAGATACTGTCTACAGAGAAGGGACCCCCCACAGCTTAGCTCTGCCATCAACCACAGCCACCCACAGAGAAGCTGACTAAATGCAGTCAGAGGGAACAGTTTACTTGCCTACAGGAGCTGGCCCGCACAGAATTAACTAACGGGGCTCTTCCTATAGGCGTCACTGGGGCCAAGTTCCTGGGCATTGCCACCTCTGCCGAGAGCTATTAGAGTCCATCGGAGCAGCATGTGTCTCTGGTGGCATCTTTTATTTGTATGTACAGAGGAATATGATCTCTACTGCCACTTGACTAGATCACTGAGTTGGTGGCGCATTTCAAAACCATGGCATGAAGCATTATTAAAAAGAACTGTGATTTCCCACACCTGAGGATCACCCACAGGGAGGGCCCAGAGCTGAAGCCGAAAATTCAGCTGCCATTGGAAATAGCCTGTGCTCCGGAGAAGGGGTACCTGGAAAAATGGGAACATTTCCTTGTTTTGAGGTTTTGTCTGGTGGCATGTGTGTTCAGATACGTGTGTGTGTGCGCGCGTCCACATAGAAGTGGAGGCCAGATATCAACCTTGAGTGTCATTTCTCAGGAAACCGTGCACTTTGAATTTTAAGACAGGGGGCTTCTCACTTTGACCTGGAACAATGCTGAAGCTGGGTTGGACAGATGCCCCTGAGGTCCTCCAGGCTCCCCTACCCAGTGCTAGGACACCACCAAGACCCATATTTTTATGTGGGTTTTGGGGACCAAACTCAGGTCCCCGTGCCTACACGGTGCGCACTTTGCTGGCTGAGCCATCTCCCCAAGGAGGTGAGGGACATTTAGACTGAAGTTGTTATGTCTCGCTTGGCTTTCCCAGCCGGTCTTAGTGACAATATTCAATCCATGCCTCCGGCCCATTATCCAGCCTGAAAAACATATATGGAATTTTCCTTCCCCCAGAACAGGAGTTTTCCGTTGTCTTCCCCCCACCACCACCTCCCCATGTCTTATGAGACCCAGATAGTTACTAAAATAACCAGTAGCTGCAACATCTGGAAACCCAAACAGACACAGGAAGAGTACGGCAGGAGGGAAGGGCCATGGAAACAGGAAACACAGAGGGGAGAATGAAAAGATGTCAAAACAAGGTGGCCCAGCCCTGCAGCCAGAGAGGTCAGAGGGGCCACGAGCTCATCCACCATCCAAGCCTCTCAGAGAATCACCGGTGACAGGGTCCCGTGACTGAACAAAAGAGCCACCATGTCTTCACCTCTGCTTTACACAGTCACAGACTCCCTCAAAATCAAGTAACAGCAGCAATAGTGACATGCAGGGAGTGACAGTCAGCACTGTGAGGTCACCTGTGCCCCAGTCTGGCTCCAGGGCCCCCAGAAGCCTCTCCATCCCTTGTATCTCCTCATGATAAGCCAGTGACATTCTGCCCAGCTAGTTCTGCAGTTAGCATTTGACCAATCTAAACTAAAAATGGCAGGCAAGAGGGTTCCATACATAAGGTCACTTGCCACACACACACACACGAGAGATACATAAATCAGAAAATTTTAAAAATAAAAATAGTTTTGCCCACACCACAGAATACTTCTTTTCCGCCAGATTTCCAGCTCAAATCAAGGTGCTACATCTACCCACAGCTAAGAGAAGCAGCACCCGGAGGTCTCTCCCAAGCAGGGAAGAGTGGGTACCTCCACAAAGCATGGCGCACTCCCTGACAGGCAGAACTTTCTGTAGTGTGGAGTTGCGGGCAGGCCTGCTTTTCGTCCTGCCCGGCTCTCGGCCACCGGCTAGCTTATGCCCCGAAATAACAACACACAAATTGTATTCTTTTAAATACTGCCTGGCCCATTACTTCCAGCCTCTTACTCACATCTTGACTAACCCATATCTAATAATCTGTATAGCACCACAAAGTGGTGCCTTACCAGGTAGATTCTAGCGTACGTCCATCTTGGGCTGGAGCTTCATCGCGTCTGGCTTCTCTCTCTGAGGAGAGGCACGGCGGTCTGCCTCACTTAGGAGAGGCGTGGCAATTGTCTGAGCCATCTACCTCACTTCCTTTTTCCTGTTCTGTTTACTCCGCCCACCTAAGGGCTGGCCAATCAAATGGGCCAGGCAGTTTCTTTATTAGCCAGTGGGAATCCTCCATCATTTCCCCTTTTTCTGTTTAAAAAAAAAAGAAAGGCTTTAACTTTAACATAGTAAAATTACATATAACAAAACAGTTATCAAGTAAGAATTACAGTTACAGTATTTATATCTATTTTATCTTTTATCATAACTAAGGAAAACTGTAACTATCTATCCATTCTTCAACTCCATCAAAGACTCCAGAAGGATATAATATTACGTAAGTAAACAAGAAATAAGCAACTTCCAAACTCTAGAAATGACAGAGACATCTCGCTGCCTGGACAGTCACCCAAAGTTCTTTTGTACTGTTGGGGCATCCATCTTCGGCCTACAGGCCCATAGTTTCCAGGAGACATTTCCATGATGCAGGAAATTTCAAAGGCAGTTCAGTCAGTATCTGCTGTGTCCTGCAGAATGTCTTACAGACTCTTTCATGAATCAGGAACCCCAAAGAATCATCTCACATTTAGGCAAGTTCAGCAGTCCTCTTTCTGTGGGCTCTTTGTGTCCAGTTTATGCCAACAGTCCAGGCAAGAGCAGTTTCTTGCCCAAGTGTCTATCAAACTCCATAAGGATCCTCTTCGATGCCCATCTTCCTCTTGAAGTAGATTGGTGCTGCCAGGAGCTGACGTGTCTCATTGTCATGAAAAGCCCTAAGTTATTAAAACATCTAAAATGCGATATTCTGTAGTCTTTGAAAGATATGAAGAATGCCTATTTAACTTAAATATATCTCTATATATCTAGAAAATCTAACTAACATAACTGCAAGTTGTACTATTATTGATGACTATCCATTAACAACCTCTATACATTACATTTTTTAAATGAACTACATAATCACAATACTTTAATCAGTATCAGAAATACATATACATATAACAAAATTGTATCACTAAAGCAAAATCCATATCAATGCAAATTATTCATATCTATATCATATCCCCCTTTAAATGTAAAAGAACATTTATAAACAATATTTGGGAATATGGGCGCAGTTATTTCTCTCCAAACTGCTTCCTGCTGAATGGGGGCGCTGTTAATCAGATCTTTCATAATGTAACCTGTGTGCCAGGTTCATCTTAGTCATCAGTTGAGCGAAGTGATTTTTTGAGGGTATTCATAGCAACCTTTCAGGAGGGCGTGGTCTATCATACCATATTGGGAAAGAAGCAATCCATAGTGTTTCATTTTCTGTAAAAACAAAAGAAGAATCTCTTTTCCAAAGTATTATATCCTTAGATCCAAATTCTGAAGTCAAGGTATTTTCAAAATATCTGTGTTGTATTAGTTCAGCAGCATTTATAAACAAATATCTTTTAGCAGCTGTTGCTTCTTCCTCAGCATTCAAACAATTCAAAGAGAGCATAATAGCATACAGTATCAAGATTCTCTGTGTATTTTCCATCTTTGTGCAGCTTTATTTTAACCTCTGTTTTGTTTATTTTTACTTTTATTTTTTTGAGACAGGTTCTCTGTATATCTTTTTCCTGGAATAACTCTTTAGACCAGGCTGTCCTTGAACTCAGAGAGATCCACTGTCTCTGCTTCCCAAGTGCTGGGATTAAAGGTGTGTGCTACCAGACCTTGAACTCACAGAGATCTGTCTGTCTCTGCCTCCCAGGCATTGGGATTAAAGGCGTGTGCTGCCACACCTTGAAGTCACAGAGGTCAATCTACCTCTGCCTCCCAAGTGTTGGGATTAAAGGTGTGTACCACCACAACAAACTACTTCCTCTTTTTCTTTTTTTCTTTTTCTTTTTCTTTGTTTTTTACTTTTAAGAACTTTAACCTTTAGCCTGCATATATTTTTAACACAGTGTAAACCACTTAGACATTTTCTTCGACTTTGAATTTTTCTTTTACTGTATATCTCTCTTTCTGACTACATGAGTCTTTACTTTACCAAACAATATCAGTAGGACGAAAGCCGTGACTTTGGCGGCTAGATCCAGCCCATTCCCTAGCTTTCCAGCCTCATGGCAGAGGTACCACAACTCTTTGGCGGTTCAAGGTCCCTGCCAGCAAGCAAGCTGCAACAGTGTTAAACAACACTCAAAAGCTCCCTACTCAGGACCGCCTGCTTGAAAGAGTCAGAGTTTTCCCTGGCAGTACAGACCAGAACGCCAGCATTTTAAAACAGCACAACTTTTTTCCTGCTACAGCTGAAAACCGAAAACACACGTTCAACTTTTCATCAACACCATTTAAGTGTTTTGTGGCAGGACCTCTTAATGAGCTGCAGGGTTTTGCAGCTGAAGCTGAGTCAGGAAGCCTCTCTTAGATGAGAGCGCTTGCTCAGACCCGAGAAATTGCTGTTATCAAGAAAACATGCTTTACTCTATTCTTTCCCAAGCTTTCTCAGGTTTTCTGTGGATTGAGTTATCCACGTTGGCGCCATTCTGTAGTGTGGAGTTGCGGGCAGGCCTGCTTTTCGTCCTGCCCGGCTCTCGGCCACCGGCTAGCTTATGCCCCGAAATAACAACACACAAATTGTATTCTTTTAAATACTGCCTGGCCCATTACTTCCAGCCTCTTACTCACATCTTGACTAACCCATATCTAATAATCTGTATAGCACCACAAAGTGGTGCCTTACCAGGTAGATTCTAGCGTACGTCCATCTTGGGCTGGAGCTTCATCGCGTCTGGCTTCTCTCTCTGAGGAGAGGCACGGCGGTCTGCCTCACTTAGGAGAGGCGTGGCAATTGTCTGAACCATCTACCTCACTTCCTTTTTCCTGTTCTGTCTACTCCGCCCACCTAAGGGCTGGCCAATCAAATGGGCCAGGCAGTTTCTTTATTAGCCAGTGGGAATCCTCCATCAACTTTCAAAGTTAGGGATCCCAGAGTCTGTGAAGATCAGTCTTCTTAGACGTGAATTCTCCAGATTCATTACATTCCAAAAGAGAGATGCTTAGCAGCTCAGCAGTCTGTAGAAGCAGCACACCAGCAGCCCTGAGGGTACTGGCTCACCTCCACCACAGCCACAAACGGCTGAGTGCTTATCTCTTTGTGTGTCGTCTTCAAACAGTAAAACACCAGTGCCACCATCTCTTTCCTCCTCCTCTTCCATGCACCAGGATGGAATGCCACAGTCTTATTTGGCTTGTCTGGTGGACTTTCTGGCTAGTGAGCTGACCTCCTCTTGCTTCTGCAGCCTTCTCTCAGAGAAGTCACCACTATCGTGAGACGCTGTCTTCAAGGAACGGAAGTGTTCACAGCCAAGAGCTGGGCAATTGTGCCATGGAATTCTCACTGCTCTCCCCTAGGAAAGTGTGGGTAGTGAGCAGGAGATGAGAAAGTACCTGCTTCCTGTGACTTCTGGAGATTTCTTCCTCAGCCATCTAAGGTGGTCACCACCCTGCACGAGGGAAATATGAAGATCTCTTAGTGGTCCTGTGTGGCTCCAGTGGTCACCAGCTTGGTTTTACCAACAATTCCTCTTCCTTTGATCCCAAGATGGATGAGGCCATTGTCTGGCCTCAGGGAAGGATCCTACCTAGTAGCCCTTTGGCACATGACTCTGCCAGAGATGGGCCTATCCAAGAGACTTCTCCCTGGAATGTCAGGTGGAAGCCACAGAACCTTGGCCATTTCTGACAAAGTCCAATGATGATATCGTCCCTCCTCTCTGAATCCCACTGGACAGTGGCTTCATTGTCTAACTTTCCCAGAGTCCAGCTATAAATGCATGCTTATGTAAAGAAGCACAAACCTAGGACGAAACCCAAAAGCAAGCCAGTGGCTAGAGCATTCACAAGTAGAGAGTCACGAGCTAAATTGGAGATGAAGGGAAGTGGGGCCAAGCTAATCCAAAGCTTAGGTGGATGAAGCAGAGTCTGGTAGGTTTCTGCTATATCCCATGGGAATCTCTGTCTTCAGGCTGTTTGAAGTAAGGTCTAAGGAGCCAGGGTGGACACAATGCCCAGCGTGGGAGGCTTCTACTTCCCGGGGCCCCCAGGGAGGCCCTCCGCCAGACTGGCGAGGAGGTCTGAGGGGAGCTTTTCGGCACAAAGCCACCTCCCTCTTGAACCCTCCTCCCCTCAGGTTTCTTTGAGAGGGTGCCAGGGTTTCCCATGCTGGCTTGGGAGCAGCCCCTTCCTGATGAAAGGCCACGCAGGAGGAGTTTTTGTTGCCTGCACTGCTGGGAGGGGTGAGGGTCCAACGGTAAGACCCCCAAGGGGAAAGACCTCAGACAGCTGTCTGCCAAGGCACAGAGGCACTTCTTTCTTATTTTATGAGAAAGAAAACAAACAAACAAACAAAAAGATCTAAGGAAAGGGGAAAGAAAGGTAACCACGGAGATCATCCTAAGGAGCCTAAGACAGCCAACACTGCCAGCCGGGCAGTGGGACGCTCGGCTTTGTTCTAGTAGAAGATTGGGGGCTTATTTGGACCAGAAAAAAACAAAACCATCAACAGAATAATCAGAGGGCCCTGGACTGGCTATAGAAGGCTCTATCTTGCGCCTTCCATGCTGCTTGCTGGCTTCCTATGGTGATGAGAACCTCCCCCCAAGTCTGCCATTCTCGGAAAGTTGAGTTTTTGGCATGGAGCGGGGACCCTGGCAATAAGGGATTAGAGGGTCTGGGGCCTGCTCCGGCCTTCTCCCTGCCTGTTCCACATGGAACAAAACACCTATTGCTGAATGGCTCACTGGGAACCTCCCCCAACCCCACTCTCCACTCCCATTACACCTGCGTGAGCAAGGGTCTCCCGAAGTTTGGAGATAAGATGGAAGAAGTATCACTGAACTTCCTGGGAGAGAAGAGTCACTACCACTGTCAGACCAGGACAGGACAATAAACCCTAAACCCTAAGGGGCCGCGTTAAGTCGCCAACACCAGCGCTGTTCCTGCTTGGCATGTGGAATACTCAGGGTGTGAGCCCCAGCACACACACACAAAGCCACAACTTCCGGGTGTGAGCCCCAGCACACACACACAAAGCCACAACTTCCAGGTGTGAGCCCCAGCACACACACACAAAGCCACAGCTTCCGGGTGTGAGCCCCAGCACACACACACACAAAGCCACAGCTTTCCGTGTGAGCCCCAGCACACACACACAAAGCCACAGCTTTCCGTGTGAGCCCCAGCACACACACACAAGGCCAAAATTTACCTCAGTGGCAGCTCCAGAAAAAGAAAAACCTGTGCTGCTTCGTTTGTTTGTTCGTTGGTCCAAGTGACACTCTGCCTGACAGAGAGGGCACTGTCATATCCCCAAAGGTGCAATTAATACCTGTGCCGCCTTGGGGTCCTAGACTAGGAAAGGGAGCACTTAGCTCCTGAAAGCATCCTTTGTGCAGCCAGCATCTGAAAGGGAAAGGTCACAGCAGGAAGGGACATTTTTCTCTGTAACCCTATTGGCTTGCCAAGCTCCTAGAATCAGCAGTTAGGCCAGGTCCATGTTTCCAAAGACCAAACTTTAAATTTACATCCTTCTTGGCCCAAGTGGAGTCTACCTGCAATCTCTAGCATTTAAAATTGCATAGTAGGTGGCATAGAACAACACAAGGAGACATAGAAAGGACATGGAACACACATGCATACGTGTGCATGCACAGATACACATGTAAACAAACACATGCACACCTGCATATACATGTACATGCAAACATACATATATGCATATGTGTGGTGTGTGTGCCCACATGGACACATGTGTACACACATGCGTTCATGCTACTCCCCATTTCCACACACTGCCAAGCCCACATAGCTGTTCCCCCTCACCCTCACCAGAGGGCTACACAGAACCACACAGAGAGCTGACACATACTCTTAGCAAGTTGACACAACAAAAATTATTAATTCAAGGAGGGACAAAGGCTTTGCTCTCTAAAAACTCACATCTCACCTGCCCCACCATCATCAGCTTTAAAAATGGAAACTGGGCAGTGGTTATTGGTGGTGGCGGTGGTTTTCAGTGGCCACAGCGTTAAGTTCCAGAAACATACATTACAGTTTCCTGGTACCAAAACACAATCTGAGGAATACAAAGGTGATGGTTAAATGTGATTTGGCAGCCAGGGAGCTTAAGTTTCAAAAACAACTTTTTAACAATTGAGGATGTCTCTCAGTTGATAGAGAGCCTGCCCACCACACATGAACTTCTGAGTTCCATCCCCAGTACTGCATAACCCCAGTACTACATAAACCTAGCATGGCAGGCACACCCCTGTAATTTCTGTCCTTGGGAGTTGGAGGCAAGAGGATCAGGAGTTCAGGATGAGCTTCAGCCACATTGGCCAGCTTGGGTCACGTGAGATAGAATCTTATAAAAATAAATTTAGTCACTTGTTTTAAACAACAAATATTCTTTGTGTGCTTACTGAAGGCCAAGTGGAAATGGTGCTGATGCAGGCACTGCTTCTGCCTTGGTAACGGGGACAAAGGATGCACAATCTTATGAATAAAAATAAACAATACTTAAGATAAATAGAGAAAGACAAAAGGGAAGGGTGACCACTCTCTGGTCCTTGGA
Source organism: Arvicola amphibius (assembly GCF_903992535.2). Classification (NCBI taxonomy): domain Eukaryota; kingdom Metazoa; phylum Chordata; class Mammalia; order Rodentia; family Cricetidae; genus Arvicola; species Arvicola amphibius. The sequence continues at coordinate 4,532,893 of NC_052058.2, read as the reverse complement.
GGGTAGCACGGTCTCATTTGAGGACGTGAAACTGATGCCAAAATCTAACCTACAGGAGAATCCAAGGCTTGGGAGGAGCTGGAAGGGGACTGGCAGGTGGGAGGAGCAGGAGCGAAGGCAAGGAGGAGAGAAGCTTGGGAGACCTGGGTGAATCAGCTTGGCCAGTCCTTCTCCAGGGCACCAGGAGAGGCCCCTCATCTGAGTGTGTTATCATTGCTTTCAGAGGTAGCGCCATCAGAATTTCTTCCTGCCTGGGTCTCTTTTACTCCAGTCCCTTTCTCTCTTTCCCCCTTTGCCTCCCAGCACAGCACACACAGGCACAGAGTGAAGGGGCTTTCTAGAGAAAATGAAGTCTTTTCTTCGAGATCTTAGGACCACCCGTAAGCCGGGCACATGACCAAAACCCCCGAGAGGAATGTGTGAGTCGGAGGCCCGGTGGCTGAGTAGACATGCCACCGAGTGCAAGATAAAAGCATCTGCGACCTGCTCTGCCTTGTTCATTTTCTCCTTCCTCAGTTCTGTATGAACCACACTGGTTAATAATGTGCTTTTTAAAAAGCAGATTCAGAGTCTGAGAGGTGAGGAACATGTCCCGGCGGCTGACAAAAAGCATGACTTTTCTCTCTGTCAGCAACACTTTTCCATCTGAGCCAGCGCCAGCCTGTGCAGTCTTCCTTTCCTGTATGTTGTGCGCACATTCAAAAGTTGGACAACAAGGGCTTTAATTCAACTTGATCATCTTCTCAAAAAGAAAAATTAGAGGAGTTTTTTTTTTTTTTTTTTTTTTTTTTTAAAGACAAAAAGAAAAAAAAGTGGGGGGGGAGAACAAAAGTTGGGAGAGGCCAGACTCAATGGATATGATCTGAATGCATATTTGTGTTACAACCAATACAACCAGCATCAGAGAGGGACCAAGATCAAATAAACGGTGGAACCTGACAAAGGGAAGAATGGATGGTATTGGAGCCATCTGCTCTGGAGGACACCCAAATCTGTCTGAATCCGAGAGGCCAGACTACCAGCTATTCTAAGACGCCCCATTCCAAGAGTGCCCGACGCGGGGCCGCACAATCAGTTTCTCTCACCATCACTTTGGCTGCAAGTTTTTTGTGCAATTAAGTAATTTATTCCTTTCTTCAGCCTCCTGATTCTAATGAAGCCGAGCCACAAACAAGCCTCAGTTGTTCCTATTCAAGGAGCCTGATTGCATCTGGCCGTGATTGCTGAAAACCCTGAAGAGGAAGCAGGGAAGGGAAGCATATTGTTTGGGGGGTAATAGGTGAAGACCTGCCTCTCTTGACCTATAATACATTAGTGTCACTGAACATTTGGCAGCCTTCAGATGATTAGCAATGAAGATGAATCAAGCAAAAAAGAGGTAGGAATCTGCCTCCCCTGAATCACCAGCACTGCATACATTTGCATGCTGATTAGCTGTTCTTTTGTCTGTGTTCCTAATTATTGTGACACGTTATGTCTTCATCATGAAGATTCTGATCTGTCTTGTTCAAAATGCATGTAGAAAAAAGTGCTGTTTATTGATTCAACATGTAACTTTTATTTCTATGTTTGCTTTAATTAAATACATATTTGATTGCCTCTGCCTGCTGTCTTTTTTTTTCTTTTTCTTTTTCTTTTTTTTTTTGCTCTTATTTATTTCATCTTGTTGACAAACACACAGGTAACCTTACGTTATCAGGCTCCGAGCATTCGGGGCATACTGCCTCTCTTGCTCAGCCTCCCTTTCTCTCCATCTCAGGGGTGTTCACTTTCATTTCCTTGAAGAGGAAGAGAAAATGGGGAAAGTGAAGAAGCCAAGGTTTTGGTGACTGTGTGGAGGGGTGGGGACAGGACAGCCTGGGGCTCCAACCTGAACAAGAGCAGGCATTTGGTGCCTCAATAGAAGGGCTTTTCAGGGGAACCCAGGCAGCAGAAGGGGGTGAAAAATAGCATGGTCCTGTGAACACAGAGGCTCTCTGTCATCCCCAGTTGTCTTCAGACGTTATTGCAGACGGGGGTCTGGGAACTGGGCTATGAGCATGCCTGTGGCCTGGGTCAGGCCTCCAGTTCTCTGCTGAAAATCCGGGTAGACAGTCAAGCTGTTTGCCCAAAGCTGGCCTTATGTCTATTTAGCCCCTCTTTCAAGAAAGGGAAGCTAAAAAGGAAAAACATCAGACCTCTCACATTCCCCAAGCAAAGCAATCAGGAAGCCAATACCTCTAGGGACTGGGGGTAGGATACAAAGAACTCTGGAAGGGGGAGCATGGGGAGCATGTACCCCACTGTCTGCTGTGCCCTCTAAAAGATGGGATCCTTCCTTTGCTAGGAAGGGCAACAGGAGAAAGAGCAGGAAAGGAAGAGAAAGGAGTTTGTTTTCTGTTCCAGCCAGTCCTAGTCCTGATGTCCTCCCAACCTCCAGCCAGGAACATGCTTCACAGCTGTAAGGAACACAAAGCTCATTGGGGAATCCAATCAGGACCCTTAGAGAGGAAAAGAGCACCACAGAGGAGGAGCGGATGCAGGAGTAATTGAGAGCCAAGGGCCCATGCATGCCCAGAAAGCAAGCCCAGCCCAACAGAATGCAAATGGCTCCTCGCTGAAGAGGCATAATGCCCACGCTCTTCCTCTTAATGGGCAATGATTGGCTGGAAATGTAATCAACGGCTCTGCCCCCAACATCTATCCCTACAGGGAGGGATGACGGGATCCATATTCATGAGAACACAGGCCTGCAATGTGCGCTGGGTGCGGGGGGGGGGGGGGGATGGGGATGGCCTAGAGGAGCTCAAGGTCCTTGGAGAGCAATAATGAGACCCCGAACGCAGAGCACAGGTGCCGTCAGAGCCTCTGGCCCGCCCAGCCCTTCCCTTTCATATCAGACCCCCCAGGTGGCCATGCATCCCTGAACCTGGGGCGAAAGAGAACTCAAATGCAGTGAACCCATGCCATGCTCTGTGCATGTGTGTGTGGGTGCCCCACTCTTTGCCTCCTCCTTGAAGTGATTGTACTGGCCCTGGCCCACCCACAACATGGCATAGTCAGCAAGAGCAGGTACAGCCAATATGGCAGCCAAGGGCACAGGTATCACAGAGACCCTTTGGAACTAATCTTAGAACCACATGCTGAGTTGACCAAACTGTTTGCTCTCCAAAGACAGCTGGCCTGGTCTTGCTGGGCTGACGTCTAATTAGTTTGCTGATGTTGCCAGCCTTACCCCACACTTCCAGGGGCTGGCCATCTAAGATCGAGGATTCTCTTCATTCTAAGATCCTGTCCTCATTATTGCTTCGTTACTTAAATGCCCCAGCCATAAGGAAATGATAACAAAAGAAATGAAAAGAATTGTTCAGTGTCCATTCTTAGCAACATTAAAAGCCAGAAATCTTCCAGTCTGCTTAACAGATAAAAATCCATGACCTGTAACTTCCTCTAAGAAGTGTCACGGTACACCGTTCCCTTTGCACTGCACAATTCTTGGGTCTAATTTCTCATAGTGATTGTCCTCCAGTTCCTTCCAAACCAAATGCATGTTCCCAAGGGAAAAGATCACCTCACACGTACATGCACACTATAGCTGTATTGAATTAGGGGTTTTAGACAACCTGGGCAGGAAGCCCAGACTGAACTTATATCCTGAACCCCAGGTCTGAGGCTCTTCCATACACAACACAGGCAGTCCACTCAAACCCAAGAGTCAAAGACGCTAAATGAAGGAATGTAAGAATCAACAGACAAAGTTGACTAAAAACCACCTTATGGGGAAATTTCAGAGTGAGGGAAGTATGATCCGGCAGTGCTGAGGAGAAGCCAAGCATTGACTCAGATCTATAGAATGTACAATGCCAAGAAGTAACCCCACTGTAGACAAGAGACTGGGAGGACTCAGATGTGTCCATATATCTGCTGGCATAGCGTACTACCCCGGAAGGAGGCTGCTTACATGGGGAAGCAATGCACAGTGGGGGGAGGCCTAATGGGAGACTCAAACTTCCCTCCCAGTGGACCAAAATCTGCCCTTGAAACAAACAAACAAAAATATCTTTATAAAACAATATTAATGCCAACAAGTTCTCAGTGGGCCCAGAACAAAAGGGATGGAGGAAAGAGAAACAGTGGGCTGGTGGCATCTGTGATTCCTGGAATGGGAAAGAGACCCTAAGTCAGCACAAGCGATTATGGGAAGAAGGCCACCTGTGTGTGCCACGGGCCCAGCGACTACCAGAAGTTTCCTTGTCAAAATTGAGTCAAGGCATTCAGGCGGCCTGTGGAAGCAGAAAGATTATGGAAATGGATTCACCAGCTCCAGAAAGATTTCAACCTGTTGACAATTTGATTTTAAGACTCTGATTATAGGTCTTAAGCCACTAAGTTTGTAGCAAATTTTTATATGAACAATAAGAAGCTAATACATCTCCGGCCTCAGGGCATCACACAGCTGTGCCTCTCTCCAGAAGGCCCTCTTCCTCAACAGCTGTCTGCCCGACTATTCTAGCTGGCTCTTCTGTTGTTGCAGCAAACTTTGACAAGAAGAAACCTGGGGAAGGAAAGGGTTATTTGACTTACCCTTTTGTGCCACACTCTGTCACCAGAGAAGCCAGGGCAGGCACTCAAGCAGGAACCGGGAGGCAGGAACTAAAGCAGAGACCATGGAAGGACACTCTTTTCTGGCTTGCTCTCAGGCTCACATTCAGTTGTCTTCCTTCTGTAGCCCAGGCCACCTGTCTAGGGTTGGCACCATGCACCCACAGTAGGTTAAGCCTTCTTACATCAATTAGCAATAAAGAAAATGCCCACGGAGAAGCCCACAGGTCAATCTGATGGAGGCAACTCTTCAACTGAGCGTCCCTCTTCCCAGGTGTATCAAGCTGGCAGGCAGGAACAGCCATCACTCCTAGGTCCTCGTGTCTTTGGCACTTGGAGTGACTTTCCTTCAGCATCTGTTTAAAACTATGACCTAGGGCTCGAAAGTTTTCTCAGTGGTAAAGAGCACTTTCTGCTCTTTCGGGGGACCCCAGTTCAGTTTCTAGCACCCATGTCAGGCAGCTGCCTCTTACTCCAACTCTGGGGTGTCAGATGCCTATACCTGCTTCTGGTCTCTGGGGGTGCACACACACACAATAGTATATACTCACACACACACACACACACGAATACATTATAAATAAATAATCACGATAATAAAGTAAAGCTGGAATCCTCTTCTGCTGTGTCCTCTTTATTGTTCTGGTATCTAATTTGCCTGACATATCTACTTATTTCTATTTCCCATAGCCAGGAAAGTGTACACTTCATTACACCCAGGGCTCGCCTATTTTACCTAAATCACCAAACCTACATCTAGTGCATACCATGTGCCAGGTGGGTGATCACTCTCGTCCAGTCAATCCCTGTACCGTGATATGGATGTTTCTCCTGGGCAGGGCTCACAGTTACAGTCCCACGGGTGGTGATGACAGGTGTGAGGGGAACTAAAAGGCGAACACAGGAGAGCGTGCTAACTCAGCTAACCACAGACGTTCTCCACACACGTCCCTCCAGGGGCTCTCCAACATGCCAGGTGAACAGCGCTGATTTCTCACCAAGGTCACAGATTATTGAGGACCGGAGAGGGATATTTACCAGTGACAGCAAACCAGTATCATCCCAAGAGTGACAAGGGACTTCAGGTCACCACCCTCTGCAAAGAAATGCCTGAAGCATCAAAGGCAGTGGGCAGTCAGGAGTGTGTACTTGGGGTGTGCATATGTACATGTGTGTGCGCATGCTATGTGTATATACACATTTGTGAGTACATGGGTGGGGGTGTATGTGTAGGGAGGTGTACATGTCTGTATGCACCTATGTGTTCAGGTGTATATGTACACCTGTGCACATGTATAGAGTGGTGTGCATGTTTGTATGTACCTATGTGTCCAGGTACATATGTACATGTGCACACACGCATGTGGAAATCCATCCACCTTGTTTTTGAGGCAGGCCCTCTTCCCTGGAATTGGGAGCTCGTCTATTGGGCTTGGCTGGCTGACCAGTGAGTCCCAGGGATCCTCCTGTCTCCACTTTCCGGTGCTAGGGTTGCAAGCTTGTGACATCACGCTCAGCGCATGCGACATCACGCTCAGCGTTTAACATCAGTTTAGACTCAGTTCCTCACACATACACAGCCAGCACCTTACAGACTGCACTGTCTTCTCGCAGGCACCATATATATACTTTAACAATAACAATAACAAATCCACAGTCACCCACTAATGTGGACAAAGAGGTCACAAGTTTGGAAAAATGGAAAACTCCCCCAAACTCTTACACTTCTGCTCTGGAGCCAGCCTCAGGTCCTGCTCTCTTCCTCAGAGTCCCAAGAAGCATGGAACAGGTAGCAAAAGTCAGAGCAGGACAGGGGCCACGGGCTGAGGGATCCATCAGGGGCACCAAGAAAGGGCGTGTCTAACCTCTTGCTCCCCGAAGACCAGCTCATGCAAAGAGCTGAGGCCCTGGCTCCCCAGGAGAAGCGTGGTCACTCACCGTGGGTCTCCTGGGAAAGGCGGTTTCTGAGACATCTCCACTTGAGGGCCTGATGTCCCTGAGGAGAAACCCTTCAAAGGAAACCCTTTGAAGACCACGTGACCGGTGGGACTTCCTTTGTTTTGTTTACAGTTGCGATCTCAGTAATAGAGCTAGTCAACAAGCAAACACTCGAAAAGACCCAGCGAGGTGTAAAGACAGATTTGCGCAGGGCAGACAACTGCACATTCCGTTTATTTACCTCTTCTAACAAACCGATACCTGGGGTGACATTTATTAATAAACGGCATTACCAGGTGCCTGATACGTGGCTCACAGAAATTAATTACCCAGCCCATGGTAAAATCCTAACAAGCCCGCAGTGCTGTAACATTTGTGCTAATTGAAAATGAGATAAGTGCTGCGGGTACAATTTGCATTCAATGCAGTATATTAATTACCTTCAGTTCTTTCGTGATAAACACACCTGACTGAGTCACTCTCGCAATTTACCGGGTAATAGAGCCATCAGCAGAGTCCCTCGGGGCCAAGGGAAGGTGCTGAGCTGTAGGCAAGATGGAGGCCTTGGCTCTTCTGAGTCTCTACACCAAGTTAGTTCAGGCTCCTCTTCCCTTACAGTATCCCCAGGGAAGTGGAGATGGGACCCTGTCACAACACGGAACTCCCAGCCTTCAATGGAATTCTTCCTTTCCTACCATGCCAATTGTTCTAGATGTTCAGAGAACAGTACATCAGGAGGGCTGTATCTCAGCCCAACAATGACTCTAGTGTTCACTGAGTTTGACGTCTTCAAGGAAAGGCCTTCGGCTGGCCATTGCCCCACATTGCCTTCACACCAACTGGATAGAAAGGGAATGAAGCCTGCACAGCGAGGGGGGGCGGGCTAGATTTTTAAATTTTGCGGATTCACAGCAGGTTCGTGCCTGGAGGGAGGGTTCGAATGACACCTCTGGTATGAGATACAGACCGAGGGCCACCTGGAAGGAAAGACCTGTCTTTCAAGATGGAAGGAAGATGACATGCAGTCACTATAGGTGGGAGTTCCCCAGCCATGCGGGGCCTGGGTACCTACAATGTGTCTGCCTTTCCTTCAGCTTCCTGGTAGTGTGTTCTCCTTGGCGTCACGCACCAAGCAGCAAGCATGCATTCAGGTAGAGGTGGTGCATAAGAACAGCCAAGGCAGCCGCTGTGAACTCAGTTTGCTGCCTCGTTCCTATCCTGAATGTTAACTCTTCTCAGCTGACTTCCTTGTTCATTCTGTCTTGGTTTCTGTTGCTGCTATGAAGCACCATGACCAGCAGCGACTTGGAGAGGAAAGGGTTTATTTCACTTACTCTTTCATATCACTGTTCATCATCCAAGGAAGTCGGGATAGGAACCTGGAGGCAGGAGCTGCTGCAGAGGCCATGGAGGGGAGCTACTTACTGACTTGCTCTTCATGGCTTACTCAGCCTGCTTTCTTGAAGAACCCAGGACCACCAGCCCAGGGATGACCCCACCCACAATGGGCTGGGCCCTCCCTCATTAATCTGTGCTTAAGAAAATGGCTTATACTCTTGTGTACAGCCAGATCTTATGGAGGCATTTTCTCAGTTGAGGTTCCCTCCCTTTGAGTGACTGTTGCTTGTCTCAGGTTGACATAAAACTAGCCAATACAGTCCCCTTCACCAGCTCACACTGATGCTCCAAGACCACATCATTCCCACACTTGCTTCAAACTGACATTGGTCCCAACCTCTCTTGGCTGTTTACTGGAGAAGCATCTGTGGCTTCTCCCTAGTTAGCACCAACTCTGTGTGTGTATATCCTCGCCTGTCCCCTCTGCCCAGTCAGGCTCCTGGGGCATAGTTCCACACTCAGTTATTTGTTGAATTGTTACAGAGTTTGTGACCCCTGGGAAAAGACCAAAGACTCAATCCAGCCAACAATTAAAGGATTTATTGATTAGCTGCTAGCAGGATGGCAGCCTTAAAGCCCAAGCTCAGGCATGTTGTGAGAGGGGTGTGGGGAAGGGCTTTTAATGGAAAAACCTCACGAAGACCTTCGATATCTAAACCAAAATGGTTCTGTTCTGCCAAGTTAAGTGGTTAAGGCAACTCAAAGCAATTTCTGGGTGTCTGTATAAGCAAGTTACAGAAGCTGAAAAAGCAGTTAGTCCTACCATAACAAGTGGATAGTCACGGCTGGACACTTTTGTGAAGGAGGGTCACTGAGTCAGGGGTACTGGGAACTCACCTTTCAGAGACTGGAGTCACAGACAAATAGCTAGTTAGTACCAAAATGGATGCCTAGCATAAAATGGAGTTTCTTTAGCCATCAGGGCATGAATACAAGCTTACTATAATCCTGCAAAGTAGACAAACCAAAACTCAAGTTATGACCCAGTCCAAGCAGGGTGTAGATCCTGTCCTCAAATGAACAAGCTTTGAGGGGGCCCCAGCTCCATGCAGAGCACTCAGAACAGCTGGGGCTCCTTTGAGACAATTACAACCATGAAATCCTATCCACCTGCTAGAGGGAGGTCCAGCCTGCTTCCACACCTTCCAGGAGCCCAAGGGAAGGGGACCGGGTAAATACCTGCAGGACAGACAGACTAGGAGGGGGAAGCAGCAACTCCTCATGCTGAGAGGAACTTCTGAGCACAGTCACTCTGCATGTTGAACTGCAGGATTTCCATAGGGAAGTGACTCCAGCCGATAAGGTTCCCCATGGGCATCAGAAAGAACTCCTTTCTCAAGCTCGTGGATCCCCCAAGGCACTGGAGCAGGATGTGTCTCCAGCTTCAATCAGCTCCTAAGGCAAAGGCCCCATGACCTGTACAACAGCCCCAGGGTGGTCCTCCTTGGGGGATGCCAGGTTGGGATTGTTCCCTCCTACAGCCCTTCATGGTAAAGTGAACCCCGGTAAAGATCACCTGTGGAGACACACAGGATATTGTACCCGCTCTCAGATCTAAATCTCCTGGAGCATGCCACATGGTCACTTGCACCCACACTAGATGCCACACAGAGCCACCACCACCAACTGCAGACGCCGTCAATTCTCCTGCCAGGTTGTGCTTCTGTATGGTACATGGTGAGGATGCTCATGCTCTCCTGGGGAGAACAATGATGAGTTTGCTCTGCATTCTGGGAAAAAGAACTGAACTGCTAATCTACAATGTCCTACTTCATATAAACTGAATGTTTGTGCCCCCCAAAGTCATCTGCAGGAACCCCATTATCCAATCTCAACAGGGGCTTTAGGGAAGAATTCAGGTTAAATGAGGTCATGGGGCAGTCTTCAAGGAAAGGCCTTTGGCTGGCCATTGCCCCACATTGCCTTCACACCAACTGGATAGAAAGGGAATGAAGCCTGCACAGCGAGGGGGCCGGGCTAGAATTTTAAATCTTGGGGATTCACAGCAGGGTCGTGCCTGGAGGGAGGGTTCGAATGACACCTCTGGTATGAGATACAGACCGAGGGCCACCTGGAAGGAAAGACCTGTCTTTCAAGATGGAAGGAAGATGACATGCAGTCACTATAGGTGGGAGTTCCCCAGCCATGCGGGGCCTGGGTACCTACAATGTGTCTGCCTTTCCTTCAGCTTCCTGGTAGTGTCGCAAGCATTTTGTTACAGCAACCCAAGACCATCGAGAGTATCTTCTGATAGAGAAGGGTCATCTGGCTATGTGTTACTTTCATTGTTAATAAAGAAACTGCCTTGGCCCTTTAATAGGACAGAAAATTGGGTAGGCAGAGTAGACAGAACAGAATTGTGGGAGACAGAAAGTTGAGTGAGGCAGACGCTTCAGGCAGTCCCCATGCCTCTCCTCTCTGAGTCAGATGCAGATTAAGATCCTTTCTGGTTAACCCACCTTGTGGTGCTACACAGATTACTAAATATGGGTTAAAGTAAGATGTGAGAATTAGCCAATAAAAGGCTAAAACTAATGGGCCAAGCAGTGTTTAAATGAGAATACAGTTTCCGTGTAATTATTTTGGGTAAAGCTAGCCCGGTGGTGGGACACAGCCCACCGTTCCATCTGCAATCTTCAGCATCATGGTACTCCTGGAAAATGGGCCGCTCCAAAAGATGGGTATACCAACGGCAAGTAAGTCAGGGCCAGAAGAAGAAGAAGAAAGATGAGCAATGGACTGGAGAAAGCTTTCTCCAAAAAGCTCAGAGTGAGAACCCACTATTTAATTGTACTTAGACCATCAGGTATGCACATCTTTCAGTCTAACATACTCTCAGCCCAGGAGCCAGGTTTGTCCCGTGGGTCACAGGGTGGATTTGGTCACACCTCTGCCCACCCTTCCCAAGCAGGTAATCTTCCTCAGAAACAAATGCCCAGTGCACAGAGGGCAATGTAGCCAGGGTCCTCTCTGGCTTTACCCCCAGTTCCCTCTTTTGGGTTCACTCCGCCCCAGTCAAGCTGGTTGTGTGTATCTCCTTAGGTCACACAGAGCACAGACCTTCCTCGGGGCCTTGGCCTTCAGTGCTCCTTGGGCTTAAACGTCCTTTCCTCATTTCCCATCTGTCTCTACTCAACTGTTATGTTATTATCCAGGTCTTCCCTAATCATTCCCTATCAGTGCAGTAGCCCACCCCCTCTCTTTCTCCTTTCTTTTCTCTCTCTCTCTCTCTCTCCCTCTCTCTCTCTCTCTCTCTCTCTCTCTCTCTCTCTCTCTCTCTCTCTCTCTCTCTCTCTCTCTCTCCTCTTTCTCTCCACCCTATCTACTACACCTGCTTTCTTCTCCTTTGCAACTGAAACTCTAGAGTTTGCCTCTCCCTGAAAACAAAAGCTGTATCACCCTGAGACTATGTCTCAGTGTGTTAAGTGCAAAAATGAGGACCTGAGTTCTGTTCTTCATCATCCCATTCCTACCCCACCCCACTCCCACCCCCACCCCATCCTTCCGTCCACATAAAGCAGGGCATGGCAATGCATATGCCTGAAACCCAGCCCTAGGAGTCAGAAAAAAAAAGCTAGTCTCATCAACTGGTGAGCTCTAGGGTCAGTGAGAAACTGTCTCAAAAATAAGGTAGAGGGTAGTAGAGGCAGACATCCAAAGATCCAGCGTTGTCAACCTTTGACCTACACACACACACACACACACACACACACACACACACACACACACACGTTTCACCTGAGTAGGAGCATCGTGTTCTCTTTCATATTCCCATCAATTTCATCAGTGCCTGGAACATAGGACACTCAATAAGTATTCCTGAAATAAATGAAAACATTCCATGATTAGCACAGAGTCACACTGTACTGGAAGCTGTTCATCTGCTGCATCCATAGGAAGTTGGTGAGGGCGCTAAAGGCTCTGCACCCCAGACACAGAGCTGTAGTCAGCCTCCATGTTACAGGCAAGAAGGCTGAGGGTCTTAGAGCAAGATATCAGCACAAGCTCCCGGGGTCAGAAAGACGTGATGAGGGTCAGGGTGTGGGCCCAGGCCCGTATTCTTCCAAGATCATGCTCCTCGCCACTCTGAATGCTGACACAGACCTGGAAATCACACGAGAGCCAAATGCATCTAAATTAAACCTTACCTGAAATGTTTGCCATTCAAAGGGAACCTGCAGAGTGAGGTGTGTAACTTAGCTGGTGAAGTGTGTTTGCCTAGAATGTCCAAAGCCTTGGGGAAGCACCCAGCACTGCTGGGACACACGCCTTCTCTAATCCCTGCACTTGGGAGTGGAGGCATGAAGATCAGAAATTCAAGGTCATCTTCAGCTACATAGCAAGTTCAAGGTCTGTCAGAACTAGATGAGACTCTGCCTCAAGAGGAAAATTGTATGTGTGTGTATGTGGGGGAGAGGAAAGGGTGCATCATCTGAATCTTCACAAAAAAATAATGATTTTCAGTAACTATCCCTCCCATGTATCTATTTGTGATCAATACACCAGGATACACCACACTTCAAAAGACACACTATACTTGGCTTTATGATAAAGTATGTGATATTCTGATGACTTTCTGTTTCCTCGCTGATGTGTTAAGATGCCAGACAGTAGCAACTTAAGAGAGAACATCCACAGTCCACTGTGTTGAGATGGCATGGTAACCGGAGCCCCACCTGTGAAGGCGGGAGCTTTCCGTGTGTCTTGTCTGGGTCTCTGTGGGTCCGGAAGCAGAGAAGGTGCTGGGAGCAGGGCCAGGGTTTAACTTCAGACCCAGCCTCACCGCCCCACCCCATGACAAACCTTAGCCAGCCCTGCCTCCTGACCCAAAGGAGGCACCAGAAGCTGGAGATTCAGTGTTCAAAGACGTGAGTGAATCTGCAGGGCACAGTTCACAGTCAAACCAAGACTCAAGCTAGTGTTGCTCAAGCTAGTAAAAAAATAGACTTATGGCCCCAAATCATACCAGTGGGCGAACTCGCCATCACGAGTTGATAAAAGCCCACCTGACTTGCCCAGCCTTAATACATGGGAAGCGCTTGTCTTACTGCGACTTGATATGCTGTGATTTATTGATCATCATAGGAGACCTGCCCTTTCCTGGATGGAGATGGAAGCTGAGGGGATTGAGGATTGGGAGAGGGAAAGGGGAAGGGGGGCTGCGGCTGAGATGTAAAATAAATGGATGAATTTTTTTAAACATCTATCTGCGATTAAACTTTTACCAAAAAGACACATGAAGCTACAAGGGCTAAAATGAAGATTTAGTGTTGTTGAAAATTATCATCATTACATTCTTTGAAAAACAAACAAAAAAATCAAGTTTTCCCCAGGCAGCTCAGTATTTTATCACAACATTTAAAATCATTGTGATTGAAAATATAGAATAGCATAAGGGCTCTCTGACTCTGCCGAGGCTCCTGACTAAATTGCTGGACTCAAACAGCAATTACGCTGCATACATTTTAAGATCCATACTTGTTTCTATACCTCGCAGGAGTGGTGGGAGAAGCTGAGCACGGGGCCTGAAGTCTGTTCCATCCAACTCTTGACTACATTTGAGTATCACTCAGAACTGAGGTTTTCAAAAACCCTTTCTATTCCTTGTGCCCATTTCAAGCTATTCAAAATAAAAATTACTGAACCGAAGGTCATATTATTCCACTCACCTCATTTGGGGCAATTCATATAGCAGGAGCAGCAGTCACTGGGACTGTATCCATCCCACACCCCCATCCGAAATATCTCTCTATCTGTTAATAAAGAAAATATAATGTAATAAAAAATGTTTTAAAGCTTCTATAGTCAAAAAAAGTTGGTTAAAATAAGCTTTGCTGGATGGTAAGACCTTGTTGCCGAAGACATATCATGCTTTTGTTGCAAGACAGAGAAATCAAGCTGTAATCAAATCAAATCGAACTGTAAGCTTCCTGCTGCCAGCTTCCACAGCTCAAATCAAACTGTCAGCTCCGTGCTGCAGCAGCATCCACAGCCTTCACAACGATGAGAAACGATAGCGCAGGCTGTGAGGGAGAACAGACATCTGCAGTTTTACCCAGCTTGGACCCGGCAAGCTATGCTCTGACCTGACAGGCAAGGTGTGACCCCGGTGCAATGGCGGCACAACAGTTAGGGAGGTAACCAACTGTTTCCTGGTCATATCTGAGGCCAGCATCACAGTCGAGAATTCAGGCCTGGTTTCACACACCTGATCAGAAACCTGTGGATTAAAAAGCCATGGGGCCTAATGGGGAAGTGGCCACTATTATTTGGATAAATAAATACATTGAGCCCATCCAACTGCCTTCTAAGTATTTATGTTCATACCCATAGAGTTATGTTGCTGCCAGTCTTACTCAGAGAAGCGTGCCCATTGCAAGGGTCAGGTGACACGGCAATGGCTCACAACTGGTCAAAGTGCTGAGAATAAGTGATTGTTGAATGCTCAGCTCTCTGAGCAATGGGGCAGCTGTATCACCCCCTTAAGAAGGGCTAAGAAACCATCGCAGAAAAAGGGCAAAAAGAATGCAAGAGTTAGGAGAAAACCGTAGACTGTTGTCATCCTGGTGTGAACTAGTTATTGCACTCTTGAATAAGAATCAGGAGAAAACCACAGACGAGTCTCATCCTGGTGTGAACTGGCTGTTGCACTCTTGAATAAGAATCAGGAGAACACTGTAGACTGTTGTCATCCTGGTGTGAACTAGTTGTTGCACTCTTGAATAAGAATCAGGAGAAAGCCGTAGACTGTTGTCATCCCAGTGTAAACTGGCTGTTGCACTTTTGAACTCAGTCACAACAGTTGTGGTAGCTGCACACGACTGAGCCCTTCAACACTCTGTCATGGACAGCAGAAGGGTCCATGAGGCCCGCCTCTCCTGAGGCCTTATATGCAAATTAATGGTTGCTGGGGGAGGACGAAACATCTTCAGTGGTGTAGTCACTGGTAGGGTGTCCACGCTTCAGCAAATGACCCATCACCCACGTTTCTACAAACAACCTTACTTACATTTGTGATGCTAATTTTGTCTCACACACACACACACACACACACACACACACACAAAATATCTACAAATGAAGTGGAGGGGAGATTAGCTAGGAAGGAAAAGGGTAACCAGTGGAGTAAGAGGGGACAAGAGAAAATAAATATGAAATACATTATACACATCGAAGTTTCGTAATAAAACTCGTTGTGTATAATTGATAGATGTCGACAAAAGTTTATTTAAAATGTGTTTTGTATAAAGAAGGGCAGCAAGATTTCTCGGGCTCTTGACATGTTAGCAGAGGGAGGAAGGATGGGCAGCAGCTGCAGCGTCCTGTTGCAGCAGGCCAGGAATAGGAAGATCATGTGCTGCAGCCCACAAGGGCAAACACCACATCGGCTCCTCAGTTCTGCATCTCTGTGATAACATACCTGACATGCTCCCTTGGATGGGGAAGGCTGTACTGTGGCTCACAGCCTCCAAGCTTCAGCCTCAAGGTTGCAGTGGACCCTGCTGTTTGGGCAGCTGCTGCAAGACAGGACACTGTGATGAGAGGAAGCTGTTCACCTCATGGCAGTCAGGAAGCAAGAGAGAGAGGAAGGGGCTGGGGTCCAGTGTTGTCATCAAGGGCCTGACTTTCTTCCACTGGGCCCTACCACTTCCAATCACACCATTGGATTGAGATCAAACCTGGAACAAAGGGCCTTTGGGGATCTGAGGTATAAGCGATAATTTAAGATCAAATGATAATAGCTTGCTGAATTTCAATAAGGTAGGAAAAAGGATGTTAGATGATTTCTTCATAAAGAAATGGCAACCACTTGAGGAGATGGATAGATTTAACTTGATTTAAAGAGTACACTGCATATATATCAAAACATCATATCAACCCATTTATATACACATTTTTGTATTCCTGCATATCAGTTAAAACATGTTTACATTTTTTGAGACAGGGTCTCACTATATAGCCCTGAATGGCCTGAAACTCACTATATAAACCAGATTGGACTTGAGTTCAGAAATCTGTCTGTTTCCAAATAATGGAATCAAAGATGTGTGCTACCACAAACAGACTAATTTAATTTTTTTTTAAAAGAGAGAAGTATGGCACAGGGGTTATAGTGATTTGAAAATAAATAGCCCCCAAAGGGAGTAGCACTATTAAGAGTTGTGTCCTTGTTGGAGTAGGTGTAGTCTTATTGGAAGAAGTGTAGCACCATGGAGGAGGGCTTTGGGGTCTTATATGCTCAAGCCACACCCAGTGAGACAGACCTCTTCCTGCTGTCTGTGAGCCAAGATATAAGGACTCTCAACTCCTGCTTCAGCACCATGTCTGCCTGCACACCACCATATCCCACCTGAAGACATTGGACTGAACATCTGAAAATGTAACCACCCCACTGAAATGTTTTCCATTATAAGAGTTGTTATGGTCACGGTGTCTCTTCACAGCAACAGGAACCCTAAGACAAGGGTTAAAGTGCCAAACAATTGTGGTGACCAAAGTTTAAAAACCCAGAACCCACATAAATGCCAAGTGAGGGTGGCAGCCCTCTTGTAAGACCACCATTTAGGTGGGGATAAGAATGCCCCAGAGCAAGCTGGCTATCCCCAAATGGTCATACTAGTGATCTCTGTGGTCAACTGAGAGACCCTGCTTCAATGAATAAGGAAGAAAAAATCAAGGAAGCCTCCTCTTGTCAGCCTTGGGACCTCCATACACACACACACACACACACACACACACACACACACACACACATGTTCAATTGCACCTGCACACACATATACGCCCTTGTACACAACACACCCATGCATACAGGTATGCACACCACATATATATTTATGGAGGAGAGGAGAAATACACATTAGACTGTATCTTAAGTTCCAGGACAGGAATTCCTGGAACAGAACACAGGATGCTGTTATAAAAGAAAACCCTAAGAACTCTTCAAAGTCAAGAGTTCCCCAAGTGGTTCAAGCCTCAGAAAACTCCAGTTTCCTGGGTAGGGGTTGGATTAACCGCCCCAAAATATACTGATGTTTTTACTTCTGCTGCGAGTGAACATGACCTGATTTGGACACAGGGTCTTCACTGATGTGATCAAGTGTTGGTGTCTTAGGATCTGCCCTTAATCTGTGTCTAGGGTTACTTACAAAGAGAGGCCATGTGAAAACAGAGACACCCAGAGCAGCCCACAGGACCACAGAGGCAGAACATGGCTTGAAGAGGCAGCGCTACCACCAGAAACTAGGACAGAGAAGACAGGCAACTCATCAGAGTGTCAGAGGGAGTGCAGAGGGAGCTGACACCTTGACTTTGAACTTCCAGAGTCCAGGGCTGAGCAGAAGAGTGAGTGTCATTGTCCAATGGTGTGGGACAATTCTGTATTCTGTCAGTTATGTTTTAAATAAACGCTGATTGGCCAGTAGCCAGGCAGGAATTATAGGCGGGACAACCAGACAGGAAGTAGAGAGGGGCAATGAGAACAGGAGAATTCTGAGAAGAGGAAAGCCCATTCCTCTGCAGTCCTGCCCAGACACAGAAGAAGGAAGATGTGACTGCCTCACTGAAAAAGGTACCAAGCCATGTGGCTAACATAGATAAGAATAATGGGTTAATAAAAGTTATAAGAATTAATAAGAAGCCTGAGCTAATGGGCCAATCAGTTTATGATTAATGTAGATTTCTTTGGGACTTAACAACTGCAGGA